>NW_027250915.1:1617394-1944789 GCF_044704955.1 Pristiophorus japonicus | reverse complement strand
CCCGAGGAGAGGGGAGAGTGTCCCGAGGGGAGGGGAGAGTGTCCCGAGGGCAGGGGAGAAGGTCCCAGGGGGAGGGGAGGGGAGATTATCCTGAGTGGAGCGGAGCGTGTCCCGGGGGGAGGTGACAGTGTCCCGTGGGGAGGGGTGAGTGTCTCGGGGGGAGGGGAGAGTGTCCCGAGGGGAGGGGAGAGTGTCTCGGGGGGAGGGGAGATTGTCTCGGGGGGAGGGGATAGTGTCCCGGGTGGAGGGGAGAGTGTCTCGGGGGGAGGGGAGAGTGTCCCGAGGGGAGGGGAGGGGAGAGAGTCCCGAGGGGAGGCGAGAGTGTCCCGAGGGGAGGGGAGAGTGTCCCGAGGGCAGGGGAGAAGGTCCCAGGGGGAGGGGAGGTGACAGTGTCCCGTGGGGAGGGGTGAGTGTCCCGAGGGGAGCGGAGAGTGTCCCGGGGGGAGGGGAGAATGTCTCGGGGGGAGGGGAGAGTGTGCCGGGGGGTAGGGGAGAGTGTCCCGGGGTGAGGGGAGAGTGTCCCGGGGGGAGGGGAGAGTGTCTCGGGGGGAGGGGAGTGTGTCCCGGGGGGAGGGGAGAGTGTCCCGGGGAGAGGGGAGAATGTCTCGGTGGAGGGAAAGTGTCCCGAGGGGAGGGGAGGGGAGAGTGTCCCGGGGGGAAGGATGAGTGCCCCAAGGGGAGGGGAGAGTGTCCCGGGGGGAGGGGAGGAGAGAGTGTCCCGAGGGGAGGGGAGAGTGTCCCGAGGGGAGGGGAGAGTGTCCCAGGGGGCTGGAGGGGAGAGTGTCCCGAGGGGAGGGGAGAGTGTCCCGAGGGAAGGGGAGACAGTCCCAGGGGGAGTGGAGGGGCGAGTATCCTGAGTGGAGGGGAGAGTGTCCCGGGGGGAGGTGACAGTGTCCCGTGGGGAGGGGTGAGTGTCTCGGGGGGAGGGGAGAGTGTCTCGGGGGGAGGGGAGATTGTCTCGGGGTTAGGGGAAAGTGTCTCGGGGGGAGGGGAGAGTGTCTCGGGGGGAGGGGAGAGTGTCTCGGGGGGAGGGGAGTGTGTCTCAGGGGGAGGGAAGAGTGTCTCAGGGGGAGGGGAGAGTATCTCAGATGGAGGGGAGAGTGTCTCAGGGGGAGGGAAGAGTGTCTCAGGCGGAGGGGAGAGTGTCTCAGGGGAGGGGAGCGTGTCTCAGGGGGAGGGAAGAGTGTCTCAGCGGGAGGGAAGAGTGTCTCGGGGGAGGGGAGAGTGTCTCAGGGGGAGGGGAGAGTGTCTCAGGGGGAGCGGAGAGTGTCTCAGGGGGAGGGAAGAGTGTCTCAGCGGGAGGGAAGAGTGTCTCGGGGGGAGGGGAGAGTGTCTCAGGGGGATTGGAGGGGAGTGTGTCTCAGGGGGATTGGAGTGGAGTGTGTCTCAGGGGGAGGGGAGGGTAGAGTATCTCGGGGGGAGGCGAGGGGAGAGTGTCTCGGGGTGAGGTGAGAGTGTCCCGGGTGGAGGGGAGGGGAGAGTGTCCCGGGTGGAGGGGAGGGGACAGTGTCCCGGGGGGCGGGGAGGGGAATGTGTCCCGGGGGGAAGGGAGGGGATTGTGCTCCGGGGGGAGGGGAGGGGAGTGTGTTCCGGGGGGAGGGGAGGGGAGTGTGTCCCGGGGGGTGGGGAGGGGAGAGTGTCCGGAGGGGATGGGAAAGTGTCCCAGGGGGAGGGGAGGGGACAGTGTCCCGAGGGGAGGGTAGAGTGTCCCAGGGGGAGGCGAGGGGACAGTGTCCCGAGGGGAGGGGAGAGTGTCCCGAGGGGAGGGGAGAGTGTCCCCAGGGGGTGGGGAGCGGAGAGTATCCCGAGGGGAGGGGAGAGTGTCACGGGGGGAGGGGAGAGTGTCCCGCGGGGAGGGGGGAGTGTCCCGTGGGGAGGGGAGAGTGTCTCGGGGAGAGGGGAGAGTGTCCCGAGGGGAGAGGAGGGGAGAGTGTCCCGGGGGGAGGGGAGAGTGTCTCAGGGGGAGGGGAGAGTGTCCCGAGGAGAGGGGAGAGTGTCCCGGGGGGAGGGGAGGGGAGAGTATCCCGAGGGGAGGGGTGGGGAGAGTGTCCCGAGGGAAGGGGAGAGGAGAGTGTCCGGAGGTGAGGGGAGAGTGTCCCGAGGGGAGGGGAGAGTGTCTCGGGGTGAGGAGAGAGTGTCTCGGGGGGAGGGGATAGTGTCCCGGGGGGAGGGGAGAGTGTCCCGAGGGGAGGGGAGAGTGTCCCGAGGGGAGGGGAGAGTGTCCCGAGGGCAGGGGAGAAGGTCCCAGGGGGAGGGGAGGGGAGATTATCCTGAGTGGAGGGGAGAGTGTCCCGGGGGGAGGTGACAGTGTCCCGTGGGGAGGGGTGAGTGTCTCGGGGGGAGGGGAGAGTGTCCCGAGGGGAGGGGAGAGTGTCTCGGGGGGAGGGGAGATTTTCTCGGGGGGAGGGCATAGTGTCCCGGGTGGAGGGGAGAGTGTCTCGGGGGGAGGGGAGAGTGTCCCAAGGGGAGGGGAGGGGAGAGAGTCCCGAGGGGAGGCGAGAGTGTCCCGAGGGGAGGGGAGAGTGTCCCGAGGGCAGGGGAGAAGGTCCCAGGGGGAGGGGAGGGGAGATTATCCTGAGTGGAGGGGAGAGTGTCCCGGGGGGAGGTGACAGTGTCCCGTGGGGAGGGGTGAGTGTCTCGGGGGGAGAGGAGAGTGTCCCGAGGGGAGGGGAGAGTGTCTCGGGGGGAGGGGAGAGTGTCTCGGGGGGAGGGGAGATTGTCTCGGGGGGAGGGGATAGTGTCTCGGGTGGAGGGGAGAGTGTCTCGGGGGGAGGGGAGAGTGTCCCGGGGGGAGGAGAGAGGAGAGAGTCCCGAGGAGAGGCGAGAGTGTCCCAGGGGGCTGGAGGGGAGAGTGTCCCGAGGTGAGGGGAAAGTGTCCCGGGGGGAAGCATGAGTGCCCCAAGGGGAGGGGAGAGTGTCCCGGTGGAAGGGGAGGAGAGAGTGTCCCGAGGGGAGGGGAGAGTGTCCCGAGGGGAGGGGAGAGTGTCCCAGGGGGCTGGAGGGGAGAGTGTCCCGAGGGGAGGGGAGAGTGTCCCGAGGGAAGGGGAGACAGTCCCAGGGGGAGTGGAGGGGAGAGTATCCTGAGTGGAGGGGAGAGTGTCCCAGGGGGAGGTGACAGTGTCCCGTGGGGAGGGGTGAGTGTCTCGGGGGGAGGGGAGAGTGTCCCGAGGGGAGGGGAGAGTGTCTCGGGGGGAGGGGAGATTGTCTCGGGGGGAGGGGATAGTGTCCCGGGGGGAGGGGAGAGTGTCTCGGGGGGTGGGGAGTGTGTCTCGGTGTTAGGGGAAAGTGTCTCGGGGGGAGGGGAGAGTGTCTCGGGGGGAGGGGAGAGTGTCTCGGGGGGAGCGGAGAGTGTCTCAGATGGAGTGGAGAGTGTCTCAGGGGGAGGGAAGAGTGTCTCGGGGGGAGGGGAGAGTGTCTCAGCGGGATTGGAGGGGAGTGTGCCTCAGGGGAGGGGAGGGGAGAGTGTCTCGGGGGGAATGGAGGGGAGTGTGTCTCAGGGGGAGGGGAGGGTAGAGTATCTCGGGGGGAGGCGAGGGGAGAGTGTCTCGGGGTGAGGTGAGAGTGTCCCGGGTGGAGGGGAGGGGAGAGTGTCCCGGGTGGAGGGGAGGGGAGTGTGTTCCGGGGGGTGGGGAGGGGAGTGTGTTCCGGGGGGAGGGGAGGGGAGTGTGTCCCGGGGGGTGGGGAGGGGAGAGTGTCCGGAGGGGATGGGTAAGTGTCCCAGGGGGAGGGGAGGGGACAGTGTCCCGAGGGGAGGGTAGAGTGTCCCAGGGGGAGGCGAAGGGACAGTGTCCCGAGGGGAGGGGAGAGTGTCCCGAGGGGAGGGGAGACTGTCCCAGGGGGTGGGGAGCGGAGAGTATCCCGAGGGGAGGGGAGAGTGTCACGGGGGGAGGGGAGAGTGTCCCGCGGGGAGGGGGGAGTGTCCCGTGGGGAGGGGAGAGTGTCTCGGGGGGAGGAGAGAGTGTCTCGGGGGGAGGGGATAGTGTCCCGGGGGGAGGGGAGAGTGTCCCGAGGGGAGGGGAGAGTGTCCCGACGGGAGGGGAGAGTGTCCCGAGGGCAGGGGAGAAGGTCCCAGGGGGATGGGAGGGGAGATTATCCTGAGTGGAGAGGAGCGTTTCCCGGGGGGAGGTGACAGTGTCCCGTGGGGAGGGGTGTGTGTCTCGGGGGGAGGGGAGAGTGTCCCGAGGGGAGGGGAGAGTGTCTCGGGGGGAGGGGAGAGTGTCTCGGGGGGAGGGGAGATTCTCTCGGGGGGAGGGGATAGTGTCTCGGGTGGAGGGGAGAGTGTCTCGGGGGGAGGGGAGAGTGTCCCGGGGGGAGGGGAGAGGAGAGAGTCCCGAGGGGAGGCGAGAGTGTCCCAGGGGGCTGGAGGGGAGAGTGTCCCGAGGGGAGGGGAAAGTGTCCCGGGTGGACGGATGAGTGCCCCAAGGGGAGGGGAGAGTGTCCCGGGGGGAGGGGAGGAGAGAGTGTCCCGAGGGGAGGGGAGAGTGTCCCGAGGGGAGGGGAGAGTGTCCCAGGGGGCTGGAGGGGAGAGTGTCCCGAGGGGAGGGGAGAGTGTCCCGAGGGAAGGGGAGACAGTCCCAGGGGGAGTGGAGGGGAGAGTATCCTGAGTGGAGGGAAGAGTGTCGCAGGGGGAGGTGACAGTGTCCCGTGGGGAGGGGTGAGTGTCTCGGGGGGAGGGGAGAGTGTCCCGAGGGGAGGGGAGAGTGTCTCGAGGGGAGGGGAGATTGTCTCGGGGGGAGGGGATAGTGTCCCGGGGGGAGGGGAGAGTGTCTCGGGGGGTGGGGAGTGTGTCTCGGGGTTAGGGGAAAGTGTCTCGGGGGGAGGGGAGAGTGTCTCGGGGGGAGGGGAGAGTGTCTCGGGGGGAGCGGAGAGTGTCTCAGATGGAAGGGAGAGTGTCTCAGGGGGAGGGAAGAGTGTCTCGGGGGGAGGGGAGAGTGTCTCAGGGGAATTGGAGGGGAGTGTGCCTCAGGGGAGGGGAGGGGAGAGTGTCTCGGGGGGAGTGGAGGGGAGTGTGTCTCAGGGGGAGGGGAGGGTAGAGTATCTCGGGGGGAGGCGAGGGGAGAGAGTCTCGGGGTGAGGTGAGAGTGTCCCGGGTGGAGGGGAGGGGAGAGTGTCCCGGGTGGAGGGGAGGGGAGTGTGTTCCGGGGGGAGGGGAGGGGAGTGTGTTCCGGGGGGAGGGGAGGGGAGTGTGTCCCGGGGGGTGGGGAGGGGAGAGTGTCCGGAGGGGATGGGAAAGTGTCCCAGGGGGAGGGGAGGGGACAGTGTCCCGAGGGGAGGGTAGAGTGTCCCAGGGGGAGGCGAAGGGACAGTGTCCCGAGGGGAGGGGAGAGTGTCCCAGGGGGTGGGGAGCGGAGAGTATCCCGAGGGGAGGGGAGAGTGTCACGGGGGGAGGGGAGAGTGTCCCGCGGGGAGGGGGGAGTGTCCCGTGGGGAGGGGAGAGTGTCTCGGGGAAAGGGGAGAGTGTCCCGAGGGGAAAGGAGGGGAGAGTGTCCCGGGGGGAGGGGAGAGTGTCTCAGGGGGAGGGGAGAGTGTCCCGAGGAGAGGGGAGAGTGTCCCGGGGGGAGGGGAGGGGAGAGTATCCCGAGGGGAGGGGTGGGGAGAGTGTCCCGAGGGAAGGGGAGGGGAGAGTGTCCGGAGGTGAGGGGAGAGTGTCCCGAGGGGAGGGGAGAGTATCTCGGGGGGAGGCGAGGGGAGAGTGTCTCGGGGTGAGGTGAGAGTGTCCCGGGTGGAGGGGAGGGGAGAGTGTCCCGGGTGGAGGGGAGGGGAGTGTGTTCCGGGGGGAGGGGAGGGGAGTGTGTTCCGGGGGGAGGGGAGGGGAGTGTGTCCCGGGGGGTGGGGAGGGGAGAGTGTCCGGAGGGGATGGGAAAGTGTCCCAGGGGGAGGGGAGTGGACAGTGTCCCGAGGGGAGGGTAGAGTGTCCCAGGGGGAGGCGAAGGGACAGTGTCCCGAGGGGAGGGGAGAGTGTCCCGAGGGGAGGGGAGAGTGTCCCAGGGGGAGGCGAAGGGACAGTGTCCCGAGGGGAGGGGAGAGTGTCCCGAGGGGAGGGGAGAGTGTCCCAGGGGGTGGGGAGCGGACAGTATCCCGAGGGGAGGGGAGAGTGTCACGGGGGGAGGGGAGAGTGTCCCGCGGGGAGGGGGGAGTGTCCCGTGGGGAGGGGAGAGTGTCTCGGGGAAAGGGGAGAGTGTCCCGAGGGGAGAGGAGGGGAGAGTGTCCCGGGGGGAGGGGAGAGTGTCTCAGGGGGAGGGGTGAGTGTCCCGAGGAGAGGGGAGAGTGTCCCGGGGGGAGGGGAGGGGAGAGTATCCCGAGGGGAGGGGTGGGGAGAGTGTCCCGAGGGAAGGGGAGGGGAGAGTGTCCGGAGGTGAGGGGAGAGTGTCCCGAGGGGAGGGGAGAGTGTCTCGGGGGGAGGGGAGAGTGTCTCGGGGGGAGGGGAGAGTGTCCCGAGGGGAGGGGAGAGTGTCACGAGGGGAGGCGAGAGTGTCCAATAGTAGTCCAATCTGTGAACAGCAGCACCATTCACAACAATATGTCCAATAGTAGTCCAGTCTGTGAACAGCAGCACCATTCATAACATACAGTGAAATAGATTTCTAGCCAATCTACATACGCTTTAAAACCTTCCCGGTCATGTCCAGATTCCTCCAAATATCCGATTACACCTGCCATTTTTAATCTCGAGATGTTCACACCGTGTGCTTTTTTTTACCTCGGATTTTGTACCTTTTTTTTCTGAGACAGAAACATCCCAAGTCTTCTGTCGGCTGGCTGAATCCTTCACCAACAAAATTTAAGCTTTAAACATCAATAAATCTCCCAATCTCTAACTCTCTCTCTTTCAATCTATCGCTCTCTCTCTCTCTCCCTCTCTCTCTGTATTTTTCTCTGTCTCTCTCTCTCTCTGCCTCCCTCTCTGTGTCTCTCTCTCTTTCTCTCTCTTTCTCTCTATCTGTCTCTGTTTTTCTCTCTGACTCTCTCTATCCCTCGTTCCTTCTCTCTCTCTGTCTCTCTCTGTCTGTCTCTCTCGCTCTCTTTCTCTCTGTCTCTCTCTCAGTCTGTCTCTCGCTCTATCTTTCTCTCCCTCTCTGTCACTCTGTGTTTATCACTCGCTCTCTCTTTCTCTCTCTTTCTGTCTCTCCCTCTCTATCTGTCTATCTCTGTCTCTCTCTCTGTCTCTCTTTATCTCTCTCTCTTTCTGTCTTCTGCTCTGTCTCGCTCTCTCTCTGTCTCTGTGTTTCTCTCACTCTCTCTCGCTCTATCTTTCTCTCATTCTGTCTGTCTCTCTCTCTCACTCTCTCTCACTTTCTCTCTGTCGGTCTCTCAATCTCTGTCTCTCTGTCTCTCACTCTCTGTCTCTATTTCTCTCACTCTCTCTGTCTCACGCTCTCTGTCTCTGTCTCTTTATCTCCCTCTCTCTCTGTTTTGCTCTGGCTGTCTCTGACTCTCACATTCTGTCCCTCTCTATTTCTGTGTGTGTGTTTCTCTCTCTCTGTCTGTCTCTCTGTCACTCTCTCTCTCTCTGTATCTCCCACTCTCTCTCTCTGTCTCTCTCTCCCTTTTTCCCTCTCTCTGTCTGTCTCTCACTCTCACTCTCTCACTACCTCTCGATCTGTATCTCTATCTCTCTGTCTCTCTCTAGCTGTCTCTCTCTCTCTCTGTATCTGTACCTCTCTCTCTCTCTCATTGCCTGTCTCTCTCTATCTCTCGATCTTGCTCTATCTCTGTCACACTCTATCTCTCACTCGCTGTCTATCTGTTGCTCTATCTCGCTATTTATCTCTGTATCTGTGTCTCTCTCATACTCTATTTCTGTCCCTCTCGCTCTCGTGTCTCTTTATCTCTCTCTATCTCTGTCTTCTCTCTATCTCTCTCTCTCTCTCACTCTCGGTCTCTGTAACACACATCTCATGTAAAATGGCTGCTCAATCTCACACAAACTAATCCCACAGCCCCGCTCTCTCCCCATAGCCCTGTATCAATCCCCAAACTAATCATACTGCCCCGCTCTCTCCCCATAGCCCTGTCTCAATCTCCAAACTAATCCCACTGCCCCGTTCTCTCCCCATAGTCCTGTATCAATCGTCAAACTAATCCCACTGCCCCGCTCTCTCCCCATAGTCCTGTATCAATCCCCAAACTAATCCCACAGCCCCGCTCACTCCACATAGCCCTGTATCAATCTCACCCAAACTAATCCCACTGCCCTGCTCTCTCCCCATAGCGCTGCATCAATCTCCAAACTAATCCCACTGCCCCGCTCTCTCCCCATAGCGCTGCATCAATCTCCAAACTAATCCCACTGCCCCGCTCTCTCCCCATAGCCCTGTCTCAATCTCCAAACTAATCCCACTGCCCCGCTCTCTCCCCATAGCGCTGCATCAATCTCCAAACTAATCCCACTGCCCCGCTCTCTCCCCATAGCCCTGTATCAATCCCAAACTAATCCCACTGCCCCATCTCTCCCCTTAGCCCTGTATCAATCCCAAACACACAGCCCCGCCCTCTCCCCATAGCCCTGTATCAATCCGCAAACTAATCCCCCTGCCCCGCTCTCTCCCGATAGCCCTGTATCAATCCCCAAACTAATCCCCCTGCCCCGCTCTCTCCCCATAGCCCTGTATCAATCCTAAAACTAATCCCACTGCCCCGCTCTCTCCCCATAGACCTGTCAATCCCAGAATCTATACAGAGTCTCTCTATCTGTCTCTCTCCCTCTCTCTCTCTGTCTCACTCTGCCTCTCTCTCTGTCTCTCTCTATGACTCCCTGTGTCTCTGTCTCACTCTGTCTTTCCCTCTCTCTCCCTCTCTCTCTCCGTCTCTGTTTTTCTCTCGCTATCTTTCCCTCTCCCTCTTCTTCTGTCTCTCTCTCCCTCTCGCTCTATTTTTCTCTCTCTCTATCTGTATCTCTCCATTTTATCTCTGTCTTTCCCTCTCTCTCTGTCAATCCATCTCTCTGTCTTTCTCACTCTGTCTCTCTCAATCTGTCTGTCTGTCTCTCTGCCTCTTTCTCTTTCTGCCTCTCTCTCTGTATCTCTCTTCAACTCTGTGTCTCTCTATCTCTGTCTCTCACTCTCCCGCTCTCTGTCTCTCTCTCTCTCTCTCTCTCTGTCTCTCTCTCTCTCACTCTGTCTGTTTGCCGATCGCTGTCTCTCTCTATCTATCTTTCTGTTTCTCTCTCGCTCTGTCTCTCTCCATCTGTGTAGCTCTCTCTGTCTCTCTCTGTCTGCCTGTCTCTGACTCTGTCTCTGTCTCTCTCTCTCTCTCGCTCTCTGACTCTCTCTATCTCTCTGTCTGCATATCTCTCTGTCTCTTTCTCTCTCTCTATCTATCTCTCACTCTGCATATCTCTCTCTCTCACTAGCTCTCTATCTGTCTCACTCTCTCTCTCGCTCTCTCTGACTCTTTGGCTCTCTCTCTGTATCTATCTCACTCTCTCTTTCTCTTTCTCTCTCTCTATGCCTCTCTCTCTCTCTCTCTCTCTCTCTCTCTGTCTCGCTATATATCTCTGTTTCGCTTTATCTCTATCTGTCTCTATCTATCTCGCTCTCTCACTCTATGTCCGTCTCTCTCCCTCTCTCGCTCTACCTCACTCTTTGTATCTCTCGGTCTCTCTCGGTCAATCTCTATGTCTGTTTCTTTCCCTCTCTCTCTCTCTCTCTCTATCTCTGTCTTTCTCTGTTTTCCCCTCTGTCTCAGTCTCTCTCTGTCTCTCTCTCACTCTCTGTCTCTATCTGTCTCTCTCTCTCTCTCTCATTCTCCCTCTCTTTCCATCTTTAATTCTGTCTCCATCTTTCACTCTCTCTCTCTGTCTCTATAATTCTGTCTCTCACTCTCTGTCTCTCTCTCCCACTCTGCCTGTTTGCCTATCGCTGTCTCTCTCTATCTGTCTGTCTCTCTCTCTGTCTCCTTCTCTCCGTCTCTCTCTGTCTCTCTCTCTGTCTCTGTTTCACTATCTCACCGTCTCTCTGTCTTTCTCTGTATTTTTTCTGTCTGTCTCTCTCTCTGTCTCTCTCCCTCTGTGACTCTATCTCTATACCTCTCTGTCTCTTTCTCTCTCACTCTGTGTCTCTCCCTTTCTCTATCTCTCGCTAACTCTCTCCCTGTCTCTCTCTCTCTCTCTCTCTCTCTCTCGTTCTCTCTGTGTCATTATCTCTCTCTGTCTCTGACTCTCCCTCTCTCTATCTCTCTGTCTCTCTATCTTTCTCAGTCTTCCCCTCTGTCTCCCTGTCTCGCTCTGTCTCTGTCTCTCTCTCTCTCTCTTTGTCTCCATCTCTGTCTCACTCTCTTTCTCTCTGTCTGTCTGGCTCTGCTTCTCTCTCTCTGTCTTTCTGTCTCTCTCTCCCTCTTGCTCTGTCTCTCTCTCTCTGTATCTCGCCATATATTTATCTCCGCCTTTCCCTCTCTCTCGCTCTCTATCAATTTCTCTTTCTCTGTCTTTCTCCCACTCTGTCTCTCTCTGTCTCTCTCTCACTCTCTGTCTCTGTGTCTCTGTGTCTCACTTTGTCTGTCTTTCTCTCTGCCTCTGTCTTTCTCTCTCTTTTTCTCTCTCTTTCTCTCTCTCCCTCTCTCTCTCTCTCTTTCTCTCTCTCTCTCTCTCTCTCTCTCTCTCTCTCTGCCTCTCTCTCTGCCTCGCTCTCATTCTGTCTCTCTCTCTCTCTGCTTCTCTCTCTCTCTCACTCTCCCTATTTCTGTCTCTTTCTCTGACTCTCTGTCGCTCTCGCTCTCTGTCTCTATCACTGTCTCTCTGTTTGTCTCTCTGTCTGTCTTCCTCTCTGTCTCCCTCTCTGTCTCCCTCTCTGTCTCTGTCTCCCTTTCTCTCTCGCTCTCTGTCTATCTGTCTCTCTGTCTTTCTCTCTCTGACTCTCGCTGTCTCGATCTGTCTTTCTCTCTCTGTCTCTCACGATCTCTCTCTCTCTCTCTGTCTATCTCTCTCTCTCTCTCTCTCGCGCTCTCTCTCCCCATCTCTGTTTCTCTCTGGCTTTCTCTCTAGCTTTCCCTCTCTCTCTGTCTCTCTCTCCTTCTCGCTCCCTCTTTCTCTCTCTGAATGTCTCTCTCTGTCCTTATCTCTGTCTTTCCCTCACTCTCTCTATCTCTGTCTCTATCTACCTCTCTGTCTCTTGCTGTCGCTCTGTCTCTCTCTGTATGTCTCTCTTTATCTGTCTGTCTCTCCCCCTCACTCTGTTTGTCTCTCCCATTCTCTTTGTCTCTCGCTCTCTGTCTCTCTGACTCTCTCTCTGACTCTCTCTGTCTCGCTCTGTTTCTCTCTCTCTGTCTGGCTGTCTCTCTCTCCCTCTCCCTCTCTGTCTCCCTTTCTGTCTGTCTGTCTCTCTCTTTCTCTGACGCTCTCTCTCTCTGTGTTTCTGTCTCTCTCTGTCTCTCTCTCTCTCTCTCTGCCTCTCTCTCTGTCCAGCTTTCTGTCAGTCTGTCTCTCTCTGTATACTTCCTCCATGTCGCTCTCTCTCTCTCCCTCTCAATCTCTGTCTCTCTCTCGCTCTCTGTCTCTCTGTCTATCACTCCTTCTAGCTCGCTCTCTCTCTCTCTCTGTATCTCTCTCTCTCTGTCTCTCTCTCTCTCTCTTTCAGACTCTCTGTATTTCTCTCCCTCTCTCTCTCTCTTTCTCTCTGAAGCTCTCCCAGAACCACGGTGACAATGCACAGACAGATCTATAGCCATGCATTTTACATTTGTTCATGGACCCCATTTTATGAAAACACAGCACCGGGAGATTGATCACAGAGGCCGACAACTCTCTAATTTAATATTAACTGCTTAAAGTTGTACCTGCCCTCGGAGTGTGTGATGGAACAGTGTAGAGGGAGCTTTACTCTGTATCTAACACTTTGTACCTGCTCTGGGAGTGTTTGATGACACAGTATAGAGTGAGCTTTACTCTGCATCTAACACTCTGTACCTGCCCTGGGAGTGTTTGATGGGACAGTGTAGAGGGAGCTTTACTCTGTATCTAAACCCGTGCTGTACTTGCCCTGGGAGTGTTTGATGGGACAGTGTAGAGGGAGCTTTACTCTATATCTAAACCCCTGTACCTGCCCTGGGAGTGTTTGATGGGACATTGTAGAGGAAGCTTTACTCTGTATCTAACCCCATATACCTGCCCTGGGAGTGTTTGATGGGACAGTGTAGAGGGAACGTTACTCTTTATAGAACCCCGTGCTGTACCTGCCCTGGGAGTGTTTGATGGGACAGTGAAGAGGGAGCTTTACTCTGTATCTAACCCCGTGTTTGATGGGACAGTGTAGAGGGAGCTTTACTCTGTAACTAACCCCGTGCTGTACCTGCCCTGGGAGTGTTTGATGGGACAGTGTAGAGGGAGCTTTACTCTGTATCTAACACCGTGCTCTACTTGCCCTGGGAGTGTTTGATGGGACAGTGTAGAGGGAGCTTTATTCTATATCTAAACCCCTGTACCTGCTCTGGGAGTGTTTGATGAGACAGTGTAGAGGGAGCTTTACTCTGTATCTAACCCCCTGTACCTGCTCTGGGAGTGTTTGATGGGACAGTGCAGAGAGAGATTTACTCTGTATCTAACCCCGTGTGTACCTGCGCTGGGAGTGTTTGATGGGACAGTGTAGCGGGAGCTTTACTCTGTATCTAACCCCGTGCTGTACCTGTCCTGGGAGTGTTTGATGGGACAGTGTAGAGGGAGCTTTACTATGTATCTAACCCCGTGCTTAACCTGCCCGCGGATTGTATGATGGGACAGTATGGAGGGAGATTAAATGCCCAACTCTCTCTGTCCCTCTCACTTTCTCTCTGTAAGTCTCTCTCTCTCTCTCTTGCTCTCTCTTTCAGTCTCCCTGTCTCTCCCTGTCTCTCCCTCTCTGTATCTCTGTCTCTCTCTCTCGCTCTCTGTCAGTCTCTCTGTCTCCCTCTCTCCATCTCGCTCTCTCACTCTCTCTTTCGCTCCCAATTTCTATCCATCTATCTCTCTTTCACATTTTCCTCTGTCTCTGCTGCCGTCCATTTCCGATCTCTCTTCCTTTCTCTTTTCTGCCAACACGCTCTCTCTATCCCTAATTCTCTCACTGCTTCTCCCTGTCCAACTCTTTTTTTCTCTCTCCCTGTCTCTCATTCCCATTCTAAGGTCTCCTTGATTGAAAAGTCCCTGACATATTGCAGTCTGACAGTCTCGTCCACACCAGAGCCGACTGGGGGCAGAGTGCCGTGTCTCTGAAACCCTGGCTGTGCATGAAGGTTCTGACGGGTAGGGACCTTCTCACTGCCAACCAAGCTACGGCTTGGTACTTGTGTGAAAGCTCTGGCGATGAGGCCTTCTGCCAAACCAGTTTGACAGTCTGCTTGGGGAACCGTCCGACAGATTCCACCCTCTCCTTCTTTTATCGGGCGTCCAGGACCTTGCGCGCTGACCACTGCTTTACGGCCTTGTGCTCAAAGGTGTTTGTCTTGAAAAACTTTTTCACGAAGGACAGGTGGTGTGGCATGGTCCAACTGGTTGGTGCATTCGGTGGTAGCCTGGCCAGACCCTTCCTTCACAACAGCGGGGAGAGATAGAACCTCAGCACGTACTGACACTTGGTTTCAGCGTACCGAGTGTCTCTGCACAGCTTGATGCAGCCGCATACAAAGGTGGCCATCAGGATGAGGGCCAGGTTCCCAACGGCCTTTCCTCACTTGTCCAGAGATTTCTATATCGTGTCTCTGCGGACGCGATGTTGGATCTCCAGGCGCCAGTGTCAGCTCTGGGAGTGAGTCTCGGGGTGGCTGGGTGATGTCACCCTGGAGGCTGGGCCCACACTACACACAGCTCCACATCACTGTCACCCTGAATTGTGACAATCTGTATTCTGCTCCTTTTACATCAAATCAATCTGTACTTAAACACCCTGATAAAGCAGCATGGCCCCCTCCCTCCCTCTCTCTCTCTCTATTTCTCTCTGTCTCTCTCTCTCTCTGTTTCTCTCTCTCCATCTTTCCCCCTCTCTCACTCTCTCTCTGTCTGCCACTCTCCTTCCATCTATCTGTCTCTTTCTATCTGTCTCCCTTGCTCGCTGTTTCCCTATGTCTCTTTCTGTCACTCTCTTTGTTTCTCTCTCTCTCTATCTGTTTCTCTCTCTCGCTCTCTGTCTTTCGCTCGCTCTCTCTCTCTCTCTCTGTCTCTCTCTACCTGTTTTTCCCTCTCTCTGTCTCTCTCTCTCTCTGTCACTGTCGTGCCCTCTCTCTCTGTGTCTCTCCCGCTCAGTCTCTCTCGCTGTCTTTCCCTCTCACTCTCTCTGTCTCTCTCTCACACTCGGACTCTGCAAAAAGGCTTAAAATGCTTGAACCAGGTTTGTTCACAGATCAACTAGACACTTGTCCTGGTGCAAAATCGTCACAACGCATCTGATGTAAAACGGGTGCTCAATTTCACCGAAACTAATCCCACTGCCCCGCTCTCTCCCCATACCCGTGTATCAATCCCCAAACTATTCCCAATGCCCCGCTCTCTCCCCATAGCCCTGTATCAATCCCCAAACTAATCCCACTGCCCCGCTCTCTCCCCTTAGCCCTGTATCAATCCCCAAACTAATCCCACTGCCCCGCTCTCTCCCCATAGCCCTGTCTCAATCCCCAAAATAATCCCACTGCCCCGCTCTCTCCCCTTAGCCCTGTATCAATCCCCAAACTAATCCAACTGCCCCGCTCTCTCCCCATAGTCCTGTATCAATTCCCAAACTAATCCCACTGCCCCGCTCTCCCCATAGCACTGTTTCAATCCCAAACTAATCCCACTGCCCCGCTCTCGCCCCATACCCGTGTATCAATCCCCAAACTATTCCCAATGCCCCGCTCTCTCCCCATAGCCCTGTATCAATCCCCAAACTAATCCCACTGCCCTGCTCTCTCCCCATAGCCCTGTCTCAATCCCCAAACTCATCCCACTGCCCCGCTCTCTCCCCATAGCCCTGTCTCAATCCCCAAACTAATCCCACTGCCCCACTCTCTCCCCATAGTCCTGTATCAATCCCCAAACTAATCCCACTGCCCCGCTCTCTCCCCATAGCCCTGTCTCAATCCCCAAACTAATCCCACTGCCCCACTCTCTCCCCATAGTCCTGTATCAATCCCCAAAATAATCCCACTGCCCCGCTCTCTCCCCATATCCCTGTATCAATCTCCAAACTAATCCCACCGCCCCGCTCTCTCTCTGTCTGTCTCTGTGTGTGTGTCTCTCTCTCCCTGTGTCTCTCTGTCTATCCCACTCTCCCTCTCTCTCTCTCTCTCTTTGTTTCTCTCTCTTTGTCTCTCTGTCTCTTTGTCTCTCTCTCTATTTCTCTCTCACTCGTTTTCTTTCTCTCTCTCTCCCTCTCTCTCTTTGCCTCTCTCTCTTTCTGTCTCTATCTCTCTCTGTTTGTCTCTCTCTCTCTCTGTCCCCCTCTCGCTCTCTCCGTCTCTCTCCCTCCTTCTCTCTGTGCCTTTCCCTATTTTCTTCTCTCACTCTCTGTCTCCTTCTCTCTCTCTGTCCCTCTCCCTCTCTCTGTCTATCTCTCTATCCCTCTATCTCTCTCTCTCTCTGTCTGTCTGTCTCATTCTCACTCTCTTTCCCTCTCTCTCAATGTCTTTCCCTCTCTCTCTCTCTCTCTGCCTTTCCCACTTTCTGTCTCTCTCTCTGTCTCACCCCCCCCCTCCCCTCTCTCTCTCTCTCTCTCTCTCTCTCTGTCTCTCTCTCTCTGTCTCTCTCTCTCTCTCTCACTCTCTGTGTGTCTCGGTTTATGTCTCTCTGCCTGTCTCTCTCTTTGTCTTTTCCTCTGGCTGTTTCTCTGTGTCTATCTTTCTCTCTGTCTCTCCCTCTCCCTCTGTCTCTCGCTCTCTGTCTCTGTCTCTCTCTCTCTCTCTCTCTGTCTTTCCCTCTCTCTCACTCTGTCTTTCCCCGCCTCTCTCTCTCTCTCTGTCTCTCACTCTCTGTTTCGGTATCTGTCTTTCCTTCTCTCTCGCTCTCTGTCGTTCCCTCTCTCCCTCTCTCTCTCTATCTGCGCCTTTCCCTCTCTCTCTCTCTCTCTCTCTCTCTGTCATTCACTCTCTCTGACTGTCGCTCTCTCTCCCTCTCTCTCTCTGTCTTTCTCTCTCTGTCTCTCTCTCTCTATATCTGTCTGTCTCTCTCCCTCTCCCTCTCTGTCTCTCTCTCTGCACGCATCATCCGTGACCTGACAACGACTTGACCCCGCGCGGATAGTGTCAGGAGCAGAGGTCAGAGGTCGGGAGTTAGAACATGTAATACCAAATGACACATTGTAAATCCCAGTGAGACTGTAAATAAACCGATACAAATATAAAATGTGAGAAGACTTTAATAAAATGTAAACGCAGACAGCAGCTCCATCCCCGCCCTTTCTCATCACTGCAACAAGTTGTGCTCTGAAAGTGAGCACATTGCTCAGGTATCAGCACCACGCACCATTGGTGATGGGTAATACACAAACTATCTCTCTTCACAGAGACCAGGAGTTTGTAAACCTTCGCTTTAAAGGGCTGAATGTTCACATTTCCTCCGTGTGGGCTGTAAAACTGGAGCAGATGCCCTAACACCCGAGTTGTGGGAGGTAAAAGTGAGAATTCACCCCAGAGTGTTTAACCTTCCCTTGTAGCCCATTGTAGACCACTGACAGCCAGGAGATGGGGATAGTGAGCTGGGCAAAGTACTGTAAAGTTTTACAGTACAATATCACCAGCTGCTGGTGTACATCAGTACTGCAGTAATACCAACATTGGAGAAACATTCGGTTCATTTCACAATTCAGGCAAGGTCTTTCTTCACAACTGAGAGATAATTGGATCAGAGAGAAGGTAAAATAAACAGGGGCCTGGAAAGCTGCCATTAAATCCCCTCACCTTTCTGAGTACATAACTCACTCAGAGAATTGTGAACCTGCGGAATTCTCTGCCTGACTCCAATGACTGAGTGAATCCCTCCCTACACTCAGAGAGGTGAACGGTCTCTCCCCAGTGTGAACACTCTGGTGTATCAGTAGGTGGGATAACTGAGTGAATCACTTCGCACACTCAGAGAGGTGAACGGTCTCTCCCCAGTGTGAACTCACTGGTGTATCAGTAGGTGGGATAACTGAGTGAATCCCTTCCCACACTTAGAGAGGTGAACAGTCTCTCCCCAGTGTGAACTCACTGGTGTATCAGTAGGTGGGATAACTGAGTGAATCCCTTCCCACACTCAGAGAGGTGAACGGTCTCTCCCCAGTGTGAACACGCTGGTGTATCAGTAGGTGCGATAACTGAGTGAATCCCTTCCCACACTCAGAGAGGTGAACGGCCTCTCCCCAGTGTGAACACTCTGGTGTATCAGCAGGTGGGATAACTGAGTGAATCCCTTCCCACACTCAGAGAGGTGAATGGTCTCTCCCCAGCGTGAACACTCTGGTGTATCAGCAGGTAGGATAACTGAGTGAATCCCTTCCCACACTCAGAGAGGTGAACGGCCTCTCCCCAGTGTGAACTCACTGGTGTATCAGCAGGTGGGATAACTGAGTGAATCCCTTCCCACACTCAGAGAGGTGAACGGTCTCTCCCCAGTGTGACCTCGCTGGTGTATCAGCAGGTGGGATAACTGCGTTAATCACTTCCCACATACAGAGAGGTGAATGGTCTCTCCCCAGTGTGAACTCGCTGGTGTGTCAATAGGTGGGATAACTGAGTGAATCCCTTCACACACTCAGAGAATTGAACAATTTCTCCCCAGTGTGAACTCGCCGATGTGTTTCCAGCTGGGACGGATAGTTGAAACGTTTCCCACGATCGCTACATTCGCACAGTTTTTCTCCAGTGTGACTGCACTTGTGAGACGTGGCTCCAGGATGATCAGGGCTGGGAACTCAACATCCAGGGGTATTCAAAATTCAGGAAAAATAGAATAAAAGGAAAAGGAGGTGGGGTAGCATTGCTGGTTAAGGAGGAGATTAAGGCAATAGTTAGGAAGGACATTAGCTTGGATGATGTGGAATCTATATGGGTAGAGCTGCAGAACACCAAAGGGCAAAAAACGTTAGTGGGAGTTGTGTACAGACCTCCAAACAGTAGTAGTGATGTTGGGGAGGGCATCAAACAGGAAATTAGGGGTGCATGCAATAAAGGTGCAGCAATTATAATGGGTGACTTAATATGCACATAGATGGGGTTAACCAAACTGGAAGCAATACGGTGGAGCCGGATTTCCTGGAGTGCATAAGGGATGTTTTTTTAGACCAATATGTTGAGGAACCAACTAGGGGGGAGGCCATCTTAGACTGGGTGTTGTGTAATGAGAGAGGATTAATTAGCAATCTCGTTGTGCGAGGCCCCTTGGGAAGAGTGACCATAATATGGTGGAATTCTGCATTAGGATGGAGAATGAAACAGTTAATTCAGAGACCATGGTCCAGAACTTAAAGAAGGG
Organism: Pristiophorus japonicus; assembly: GCF_044704955.1. NCBI lineage: Eukaryota > Metazoa > Chordata > Chondrichthyes > Pristiophoridae > Pristiophorus > Pristiophorus japonicus. Next base: position 1,926,398 of record NW_027250915.1, on the reverse strand, counting down.
TAACTTTGAAGATATGAGGCGTGAATTGGCTAGGATAGATTGGTGAATGATACTTAAGGGGTTGACTGTGGATGGGCAATGGCAGACATTTCGAGACCGCATGGATGAACTACAACAATTGTACATTCCTGTCTGCCGTAAAAATAAAAAAGGGAAGGTGGCTCAACCGTGGCTATCAAGGGAAATCAGGGATAGTATTAAAGCCAAGGAAGTGGCATACAAATTGGCCAGAAATAGCAGCGACTGGGAGAAATTTAGAACTCAGCAGAGGAGGACAAAGGGTTTGATTCGGGCAGGGAAAATGGAGTACGAGAAGAAGCTTGCAGGGAACATTAAGACGGATTGCAAAAGTTTCTACAGATATGTAAAGGGAAAAAGGTTAGTAAAGTCAAACGTAGGTCCCCTGCAGTCAGAATCAGGGGAAGTCATAACGGGGAACAAAGAAATGGCGGAACAATTGAACAAGTACTTTGGTTCGGTATTCACTAAGGAGGACACGAACAACCTTCCGGATATAAAAGGAGTCAGAGGGTCTAGTAAGGAGGAGGAACTGAGGGAAATCCTTATTAGTCAGGAAATTGTGTTGGGGAAATTGATGGGATTGAAGGCCGATAAATCCCCAGGGCCTGATGGACTGCATTCCAGAGTCGTTGAGGAGGTGGCCTTGAAAATAGCGGATGCATTGTCAGTCATTTTCCAACATTCCATTGACTCTGGATCAGTTCCTATGGAGTGGAGGGTAGCCAATGTAACTCCACTTTTTAAAAAAGGAGGGAGAGAGAAAACAGGGAATTACAGACCGGTCAGCCTGACATCGGTAGTGGGTAAAATGATGGAATCAATTATTAAGGATGTCATAGCAGTGCATTTGGAAAGAGGTGACATGATAGGTCCAAGTCAGCATGGATTTGTGAAAGGGAAATCATGCTTGACAAATCTTTTGGAATTTTTTGAGGATGTTTCCAGTAGAGTGGACAAGGGAGAACCAGTTGATTTGGTATATTTGGACTTTCAGAAGGCTTTCGACAAGGTCCCACACAAGAGATTGATGTGCAAAGTTAAAGCACATGGGATTGGGGGTAGTGTGCCGACATGGATTGAAAACTGGTTGTCAGACAGGAAACAAAGAGTAGGAGTAAATGGGTACTTTTCAGAATGGCAGGCAGTGACTAGTGGGGTACCACAAGGTTCTGTGCTGGGGCCCCAGCTGTTTACATTGTACATTAATGATTTAGATGAGGGGATTAAATGTAGTATCTCCAAATTTGCAGATGACACTAAGTTGGGTGGCAGTGTGAGCTGCGAGGAGGATGCTATGAGGCTGCAGAACGACTTGAATAGGTTAGGTGAGTGGGCAAAGGCATGGCAGATGAAGTATAATGTGGATAAATGTGAGGTTATCCACTTTGGTGGTAAAAACAGAGAGACAGACTATTATCTGAATGTTGACAGATTAGGAAAAGGGGAGGTGCAAAGAGACCTGGGTGTCATGGTACATCAGTCATTGAAGGTTGGCATGCAGGTACAGTAGACGGTTAAGAAAGCAAATGGCATGTTGGCCTTCATAGCAAGGGGATTTGAGTACAGGGGCAGGGAGGTGTTGCTACAGTTGTACAGGGCCTTGGTGAGGCCACACCTGGAGTATTGTGTACAGTTTTGGTCTCCTAACCTGAGTAATGACATTCTTGCTATTGAGGGAGTGCAGCGTAGGTTCACCAGACTGATTCCCGGGATGGCGGGACTGACCTATCAAGAAAGACTGGATCAACTGGGCTTGTATTCACTGGAGTTCAGAAGAATGAGAGGGGACCTCATAGAAACGTTTAAGATTCTGACGGGGTTAGACAGGTTGGATGCAGGAAGAATGTTCCCAATGTTGGGGAAGTCCAGAACCAGGGGACACAGTCTAAGGATAAGGGGTAAGTCATTTAGGACCGAGATGAGGAGGAACTTCTTCACCCAGAGAGTGGTGAACCTGTGGAATTCTCTGCCACAGAAAGTTGTTGAGGCCAATTCACTAAATATATTCAAAAAGGAGTTAGATGTAGTCCTTACTAGTAGGGGGATCAAGGGATATGGCGAGAAAGCAGGAATGTGATACTGAAGTTGCATGTTCAGCCATGAACTCATTGAATGGCGGTGCAGGCTAGAAGGGCCGAATGGCCTACTCCTGCACCTATTTTCTATGTTTCTATGTTTCTATGTCTCTCCAGGTTGGATGATCGGCTGAATCCTTGCCCACACACACAGCACGTGTACAGTTTATCCCCGCTGTGAACAGTGTTTTTTGCTTCCATGGTCAAAGGCCGAGGATATTCAGGTCCCGATGAAACGAGTGACTCCATCAGATTTGAATGTAATGCTTGGTTTTAACCTCTGGTCGACAAATCCTCCCCGTTTAATACCCTGTAAAGTGAACTTCTGTAAAGTAATGTGAAAGAATAACATTAGAACATAAGAAATAGGAGCAGGAGAAGGCCATACGGCCCCTCGAGCCTGCTCCACTATTCAATAAGATCATGGCTGATCTGATCATGGACTCAGCTCCACTTCGCTGCCCGCTCCCCATAAACCTTTACTCCCATAATCGCTCAAAAACCCTTCTATCTCCGCTTAAATATATTCAACGTCCAATCTTCCACAGCTCTCTGGGGCAGAGAATTCCACAGATTTACAACCCTCAAAGAAAAAATTCCTCCTCATCTCAGTTTTAAATGGGCGACCCCTTACTTTGAATCTGCGCCCCCTGGTTTTAGTTTCCCCTATGAGTGGGAACATCCTCTCTGCATCCACTATGTCACGCCCCCTCAGTAACCTTTTTGTTTCAATAAAATCACCTCTCATTCTTCTTAACTCCAATGTGTAAAGGCCCAAACTACTCAAACCTTTCTTCATAAGTCAACCCCCTCACCTCAGGAATCAACCTCGTGAACCTTCTCTGAACTGTCTCCAATGCAAGTATATCCTTCCTTAAAGACAGAGACCAAAACTGCACGCAGGACTCCAGGTGTGGCCTCATCAATACCCTGTCCAGTTGTAGCAGGACTTTTCTGATTTTATACTCTATTCCCCTTGCAATCCCAGCTTCTCCAGTCTGTCCAGATAACTGAAGTCCCTCATCCCTGGAATCATTCTCGTAAATCTTTCCTGCAACCTCTCGCAGGCCTTCATATTCTCCCTAAAGTGCGTTGCCCACAATTGGGCATAATGCTCCAGTTGAGGCCGAACCAATGCTTTGTGCAGGTTCATCATAATAGCCACACTTTTGTACTCTATACTTCTATTTATGAACAGAGATACTGTCTGGAACAGTGGCTCTCAACCTTTTTGTGTTCACGGCACACTTTCGAATACTAGAATTTTTGGCGGCACACATGAAGGGATTAAAAGGTGAACACAGGTTAAATAAAAGCAAGTTTCAGAAAATTTAAAAAACATTTTATTAATCACAGTATATGAAGATATTCAATATTGTACACATGTATATTATTAATTATTTTTCATTCTGAAAGTAACAATAACATAATAAACTATAATAATAATTCCTCAAGTTAATTATAGATTAATTAGTATTTTAACGTGATACTTGAACCTGACGTTTTTTAGTTATGTCACCAGTATTTGGGCGTATAACCGATAAGGCGACTCTCATTTCGTGTTCAATTCCGCCAGCTTTTTCCCATTTTTTTACATTTGATGTTCGTAAGAGTTGAGAACCCGAATTCACAGAGATATGATGTTGAAAACTGCATCAGTATTATCAAGGCTTTTTTTGATATTACAGGATATTCTTCTTCAATAGAAATCCAGAACGCATCAAGAGACATACCTGAATGTTTCATTTTAAGACCCCGGTCTGTAGAAATAGAAGTCAATTCTTCTTCTTGCAATTTAAGATCAAAATCTGACATACTAATTGGAGAAAATGGATTTCTTACCCAATCACACTTCTCTACATCCAAAGATGGAAAATATGTGTTGATGTTCTCTTCCAGTGATGCCAAATGCTCTATCACTATAGAAGCAACCTTTTTAATACTGTGATTTGGTATCAAAGGGAACATTTCAAGATTGTTTTCTGTTGCTCTCTTTTTCCAGATAGAAATGTTTCCTGAACAGCTAATAGCTTGTCTGTAGAGGTGAGAATGTTTACATTTGGCCCTTGCATACTGGTATTAACACTGTTAAAACAATTAAATATACCTGCCAAATATGCTAATTTAGCACACCACATTTTACTCTTAAGATATTTGCAAAAGTTATCGTTTCCTTCTCTTTCAAAAATACTGAGAATTCTTCTTTTAAGTTCAAATACACGACATAAGACATTTCCCTTTGAAAGTCATCTTACGTCTGTTTGCAAAAGTAAACATTCGTGTTCTGCATCCATAGCTTTGCAGAGCTGTTCAAACAAGCGAGTTTTTGAAGCACTTGATTTTATATAATTTACAATATTAACAACTTGATCTAACAAGATTTTAATTCTAGTGGTAATGTCTTTGCAACAAGTGCTTGTCTATGCAAAAAGCAATGGGTGAATAAGATATTTGGATTATTTTTTTTGCGAGGGTAATGCATCATTTGACACATCCCACCATAGATGGAGCACCGTCCGTGCAGATTCCAACACATGGGTCCCATGAAATTTTGAAGTCTTCTAAATATGAATTCACAGAATCAAACATGTCTTGACCTCTAGCATATTCTGGAAGTTCTCTCCAGCACAGAAATTGGTGCAATATCTCGTTTTCATTAATGAAGTGAACAAATGATAATAATTGTGCTTTACCAATAATGTCGACAGACTCGTCGATTTGCAAAGCAAAATTCGAGTTTGTAAGTTTCTGGAATACATTTTCTTCAATGTTAGATGACATATCATTTATCCTTCTCCGAATTGTATGGTCAGACAGCGGAATTTTTGCAATTTCTTGTTGCGCTTCATCAACAAGCATTATTTTGACAATTTTACGATATGCAGGTAAAATAAGTGAGTGAGCTGTAGTATGAGACTGCATTTTCTGCACTATTAATTCAGCAACTTTTTACACTATCATTTACATTCATTTTTCTGCAAGGTGCTGGTGCAATGCCCGACCTCTTCCGTGCTAAAGACATATATTTCTGATTCAATTGCCAACCAGAACTCCCACAGTGAGACGGATGAGTGACGAACGCCTGGAGTGGTGTAAACATTGAAACATGTTTCAGAATTCGGGGAATTCAGTTGGTGCATCGACAGGATTTAACCGTCTCACATACCAGGAGCAAAACTGGAGCTGCTTCTGTTAAATGTGGTGCAGCAGAGCCCGGCTTTCTGTACATTGTTAGTTAGAAATGTGAGCAAAATATCACTCCAATCTTTGGGTGGTTTCACGTCAAACACTTGTATTATTAGTTTGGATATAATTAGTGCAGCACAAACATTACTGTGCAGGGTGTTGACGCGCTGCCAAATGACTGGAAGTAATATCAATACTCCTGATCTTTCATGGTCCCACGGGAAATCTCCCGCAATTATAATTACGTTTTTCTCTTCAGCTCTCATCTCACAGTCAGTTGGAGCCCTGTGTTCAGTGCCAAGAGTCATCATCACTTCTCGGACAGAATGAGAGTTCCGTTTGTTGCCTATCCATTTTCCTGGTTACCACCAGTTCTACAGGTGGTAATGATTTACTATCCGATTATAGCAGCCGTGGGAATCCCCGGTAAGTGATTATATTCCGTTACTAACGTCGTGAATAAAGTTGGGATTAACTTTATTCCTGCTCTTATGTCAGTAATTATATTTTTAAACTATTCTTCTCAATTCAATTAAAAGGCTGAGAGTCAGTGACTCTATTTCCCGCTCGACCTTTTTAAGTGACTGATCATTTGGTGCCTTTCTAATTTTCTTTAACCCCCCATAATATCTTCAGATTATTTCCCCATGTAATGTCTTTCAAACTGGTTCGGTTTTATCTGAGAATCGTGCAATGAGTGATTCAATGGATTATTTTAATCTCATGTTTCCGTGCCTGCTCTCCTTTCCCGTAACACTCGGTAATATCTGACAGATTATATTTTACTGAACATTCAGCGTGTTGTAAAATGTTCCATTGACTCCCGCTGTGGAGACAGACACTGACAGCCGATCATGGACATATACCTGGGAATTCGGACAGTCAGGACCGGGATTTGTTCAGTCCCGTTAATCAGAATCTACCCGCTGTTCTCGGTCTGGTTCCAGCAAAGTGCCAGATATTATTCCTGGTGATCACAATCCATGCCGAGAGTGCGATTGTGCTCCATGCAGGAACACAGACTCTCTCCCTCATCTTCTCCACTGACCGGTGACCAGCCTGTTCTTAGACTCGCCTTCACCCTGCCGGCGGAGATTGTTCTACCTTCAGCCGGTGGGAGGCAGCTGGTTTCTGTCACATCCATTCCTGCAGCGGTACAGGTCAGACCGGGAATCCGTGCTGTGAGAGAGCGATTGAAACAAGGCAGCGGCGCTCTATGCAGCTGTCCTGGGTTTGTCCATATTTAAAAACCCGTTTTAGATTCAATACCTGCATTTTAACCAAAGCACCGTCTCCATGCCGGGTCATGGTCCCATTATACTAATCGCACACATTTATTGTTCAGACCAAACGCTTGCAGGGTGATAGAACATCGACTGTACCCTCAGTAAGTCTGTCCGCTCGGTGATCCACACACATTCACTTTAATTTCGCTTCAGATACTGAGAGATAGAGGAATTTCTAGTCACATTTACCCACCCGGTCTCCATATCCCTTTATCGCCTCTTCCTCCAGCCACGGACCCAATCTACTTTGAATTCTGACAGTTTCTGCCTCAACCTCTATCCATGTGACTGAACTCCACCTCCTCCCCAATCCCTTTATGAAAAAGCTTCTCCTGCTCTCTCTACTCTCTGTTCCATTGTCTTCTATTTCACTTAGTTTCTACAGCGCTTCGTTCTGCAACACACTTCTACTGGAATCGGTCTGCTTCTATCTATCTTCTTCCATCCTGTCAAGAATTTTAAACACATCTGTCATATCGCCCTGTAATCTGTGTCTGTATTACATTCCTCTAACTAACATATACAGGTTATGTGGCAGAGCCCAGGGTATCACCCATTGTACCACAGACTAACTTTCCCACTTCAGTTGGGAAACTGAAATCTCACATTATGTCTCCTGTACTAATAAATTGCCTTGCATGTTTCTTGTGAAGAAATATGGTCAGCATTAAAGTCCAAAATTACGGCTGTTGTTTTTAACACTCTGCAGAGTCTGTTTGGAGAGGTTACTCAATGAGAACAGATTGAAGTGAGTTGTCTCACTATCCCGCTGACTCTCACAAATCTCAGGATCAACGCAGCCTAATGCTCCTACTGCAAGTTTCGCCCCTGTATTACTAAGAGTATCTCTGACTATATCAGCTCACATGGTCCATTGTAAAATGTGCCGCACCAAGAGTCCCCATCATTTCTCAGAGATCAGTACAGTTTGATTTATTGTATTACCATTTGCCGTGTTCCAGTTCTCGGCGTGGTAATTGGTGTTCCCGGTAACGGGCTTAGTTTGTGAAGCAAAAGCGCCAAATTCTTATTTCCATTCAATCTTGTGTCAGCTGCGGTAATTTTAACAATAAATATGATCAGTACTCGGTGCATTGGAATGTCTCTTCCCATCGTCTCAAATTGTATTACATTGTCAGTTAAGTCCCTGATTTGATAATATTTTTCAGTTATTATTCGTAAAAATGGGAACCCACGTAATTAGCTGTAATCTTACGACTTGGATCGATAGTTGGTTGCACGGAAGGAACCACAGAATAGGGATAAATGTGAAGCGAATTTTGGCTTTTATCACAAGGGGGAAGATATTTACAACTGAGGAAGTGCTGTTCTCGCTGTACAGAGATTTGGTCATATACCATTTGGAATATATACGTTCAGTTTTGGGCAACATATCGCAGGATAGATGGATTGGCCTTCGAGGGGTTTCAGCACAAGTTAACCAGACTGATAACACGGTTTAAATTATTCAAATATGAGGAAAGTTTACATAACCTTGCCTTGTATTCCATTGTGTTTAGAAGGGTGAAACGTGATATAACCGAGCTATTTAAATAGATAAAGGTGTTCGATAGTGCAGGCACAGAAACTGTTTCCGATGGCGGTTTAATCTAAACCAGAAGGCATTATCTTAAAATTGGAGCTCGGAGTGAAATCACGAAACACTTTCTCACACAAAGTCGATGAGAAATCTAACACTCCTTCTCCCAAAATTATTTCAATTGTCAGTTGTAATTTTACAGACTCTGATCGATAGATTTGTTAAGGTCAGGGTATCAAGGGATATGGAACTAAGACGGTAATTGGAGTGAGGGTGCCGATCACCCAAGGTCTACTGGAATGGTGGAAAAGGTTTGTGGGGCAGAATGATCTAATCCTGCGTTCCTATACGTCAAGCACCAGAGTCATCATTTCTGCAATGAGATTTCCGGTAATCGCAGGTCCAATTTCAGTGTATCTGTATGTTCTACACGAAAAAATGTCCGATGATATTATTGCAGCCTATAGAGGTTCCAGCGCTCATTTTAACAGTTACCGATTGCATAAATCCGTGTCTCGCTGTATTACCTGGAGGGCCTGGTCATTGTTCTGTCGGTCCTGAGGTGATTATTTGTCAGGTTTGGGTCACTATCGGAAATTCCGAGGATATCTGTCCTCCATTCCCTCCAAACTTTGCGAGATGTTTATTGATATTACAATGTTTTTGAATCTCCAACTCAAAATCTAACATTGTTTTACATGGAATGTCTCGGAGCAATGCGGTTCGAAGTGAGAATGAGCCCAGTATTCACACAGTGGGATGTCGTTAGAGTGTGAAATTGTTTCAGTTAATCGTTAGCAGCGTAAGGAACCCCTCGCTAATGTTCTCCTCTTTGCATGCTCTGGTTAACTTATCTACCTCGCCTTTAAATGTAACAGCCGGGGCTCCCATCTGAATCAGATGTTTTTGGGTTTGATACCCTGTCGAAAATCTAGTCTGACATTCGTATGGCATTCCCATGACAGTTTCTCCGAATAACGCAAACCTTAGCCAACTTTACCAACCAGATGTTGTATTTGTGGATCTTGCTGTAGTATATATATACATTTAGTTACATTGCAAGGTATGTTACGAAGTTGTAGAAAACATCTTCTGACAAACAGTGAAAGGCCATATTAACTTTGCTAGAGTGTGAAATACAAGTGTATTATTTCACGCCAATTCTGGGAAATACAGTTGTGGTTTCAAGCAATTCATAGAAACCACAGTGGTGATGTATTTATTCAGAGCTGAATTCGTGTACCAAGCACAGTTATGGTCCGTGGCCGCAAATTTCATTTTCAATGTAATGATTATATTTGGGTCATTGCACAGGCAGTGGAACCGGAGACTGAAGGGATGGAGAGTTTGGAAAATAGAAACATTAAGACACAGCAGTAATTATATTTTAATTGTAGCTGGCAACAGTTGTGGTTGGATTCAGTGAGAGAAGGACATTGTTTCCCTTTTTGTCCTGTCATTATATAGCAGCTGCAATTAGAAACAAGAATAATTGTCAAATCGTTTTGTTACTAGAATATTTGTGAATCAGGTATCACCAATATTTAAACTGTGACTCTGTTTTAACCGAGGAGATAATGAATTAATTGACAATGACATTTCTACAGCCACCAATCTCCCCAAATATCCCCTCACCATCACCTTTGTTGCCCTATTTCCTATTAAAACAATGAATCTCTCACACCATGGCCTTTCCCCTGGTACGGCCCTCAGTCTCGCTCACTCAAGTACAAGGGCCGCAGACTTGTACGGATGTGTCGGACAACTGATTTAACCATTCTAAGCCAGATTTGGCTAGACCACATAAAGTATTATCGGGCCCTACTCGTGTCTGCTAAAACTGCTCACTATTCCAACATCATTCTAGAATGGAAATATAACCCGCGGCTACTATTCTCGACTGTTAACCTTCTTGTTAAACTCCTCTCCCCAGTCTCCACCACACTCACCTCCAATAACAAGTGTGAGTAGCTCATGGAATTATTTGTCTCAAAGATTGAGACCACCCAATCAGCTGCCTCTGCCACTTCTCTTCCTTCCTCTAGCCCAACGGGTCAAACATCCCCTAAGTTTCCACCCTGCGCTAGCCATGAATCGCATCTCTCTCTAGTCTCTCCCTGATCTGCCCCTCTTGACCTCTCCATGCTCATCTTATCCATGAGACCCACTTACAGCTCACTTGATCTTGACCCTATTCCCACCAAGCTGCTCACCACCCAACTTCCTTTTCTGGCTCCCCTGTTAGCTGACATTGTTAATGGTGCTCCCAGCTCAGGTCCTCTCCTCTCCTTCAAATCTATCGTTATCACCCCTCTCCTCAAAAAACAACCCTTCACCACACTGGCCTTGCAAGCTATCGCCCCCTCTCCAACCTTAATTTCCACCCCAAAGTCCTTGAACATGTTGTCGCCTCCCGGAACTCCATGTTTGCATTCCTTCAGTCTGGTATCCACCATGCCACACTACCGAAACTGCTCTTATCAAACTCACAAATGGCATCCTTTGTGACATTTACAAAGATAGACTTTCCCTCCTCATCATTCTCGACCAGTCCCAGCCTTTGATATGGTTGAGTACTCCATTTCCCACCAATGCCTCTCCAACTGGGTGGGAGTGCACCTGCCTGGTTCTATCCATATATCCCTAATAACAGCCAGAAAATCACTTGCATTCGCTTCTATTCTCATGATAAATCGTTGCATATCGTGTTCCCCAGGAATTTATCATTGGCCACCTCCTGTTCTCCACTATATGAAGCCCCTTGCCGACATCAACCGAAAACACAGCTTCAGTTTCCACATGTAGGCTGCTGATACCTAGCTCTACCTCACCACCACTTCTCTCGAGGCATCCAAGGTCTCTAAATTGGCAGACTGCTTGTCCGACATTTCAGTACTTGTTGAGCAGAAATGTTGTCCAATTAAATATTGCGAATACCAATGACATTTTCTGCGGGTCCCGCCACAAACTGTGTTCACTAACCAACGACTCGATCCCTCTCCCGTGTTCTGTCTGTGACTGAACCAGACAGTTCGCAATCTAGCTATCCTATTAGAACGGGAAATGATCTTCTGGCCATATACCTGCAGCATAACTAAATCCACCTGTTTCCACCTCCATAACATTGCCCGTCTCCGCCCCTTCCTCAGTTCCTCTGCTGATGAAACCTCCACCCATGCCTTAATTACCTCTAGTTTGTACAGCTTCAACACACTCCTGGCTCACCTCCTACATTCTACCCTATGTAAACGTGAGCTCATTCAAAACTCGCCAGTGCATGTCCAATCTCGCACGAAATCCCACCTGTGCTCGCTGAGCGACATTGATCCCGGTTCAACAATACCTCGATTCCAAAATTCTCCTTCTGTCTACAAATCCCTCCATGGCCTCATCCCTCGCTATCTCTGTAATTGGCTTTAGCATCACAACCACCCAAGATGTCTGCGCTCCTCAAATTCTACCCTCTTGTGCATCCCTGATTATAACTGCTCAAACATTGTGGCCGTGCCTACAGCTGTCCGAGCCCTGAGCTCTGGAACAGCCTCCCCAAATGCTCACCGCCTCTATACCTCCCTTTCTTCCTTGAAGACAGTGCTTATAACCTCCCTCTGACCAAACTTTTGGTCATCGGTCGTAATTTATTCTTATGTGGCTCAGTGCCAAATTTATTTGTTATGTCTTGTAACACTCCTGTGAAGCGCCTCGGGAAGTTTTATAAAGGCGCTATATAAGTAGAAATTATTGTTGTTGTTGTAATAATGTTACAATTATTGAATTAATTAAGTGATTTGACAAATACTGAATATGGGACGTGATTTTAGCAACTTTTATAAGGCTCTTTAGTTCAGATACATAAATTACTGACAGATTTGTCCGTTTGCAAAGTCCAGTCGGAAATATTATCTACTCATATCTTCGCCATTATTTTATGCAGCTCACCAGCTAACAACTCTGTGGAGCACCGTCACCACACGGACTGCAGCGGTTCAAGAAGGAGGCTCACCTCCGTCTTGTAAACAGCACAGGACGGCCCATTTCTTGTGTTTGATTCAGAGTTACTTTGTCCATTTTTCTGTGTAGATTTTCATGATACTTCTGTATCCATGGTAACCACACGCCGCCCCCACCCCACATTCCACACACTCATACTTAACTATATTAATCTCCTATACCCATGTGATTTAATTCCCAGCTAAGACTGTATTGTCTAAACACAGTTGAACGGGAATTCAGTTAATTATTTCTACACCAGCCGCCTTATCTTGTTCAGGATATCTTTTCAGTACCGACGTTTCTTTTGTATATGTAGTCTCTCTCTCGCTCTCTGTCTGTCTCTATTTCTTTACAAATGAACACATGGAGCTCTTTACGTATATCAAGTTGGAACAATTGCTATATGTCACACTATCCTGCACACCAAAGGAATCCGAATCAAACACTTCTGAGCATATCTTACATTGTTGATAAATTGTGCTGGAAGCTCAGGTACATATAATGTCCCACATCCCCTGGGATGTACTTTCCGGCAGTCTTTCTCACCAGAGACAGATTCTCCATATTGCTATGTGCCGGATTAATATTAAAGATGGATTCTGCCAATTCAGAGCTAAGACCTTACCACGGAGCCTTTCTGAAGCTGAATCTCGGCAGGTATCTCCTGGGCTGGACTGCAGCCTCTATTGTCACTTGTACTGTATCTTTGCTTCGGTCTAGAGATCGCCACCCACAACTCCCTCTGAAGTTTGCTGCATTATTAGAGGCGTCAAAAGCGAGGAGAAGATTATGCCCCTCGTGCCATTGTGAACTTTGGACTGTATATTTTTCCTAGGATCACAGAAGAAGGTGCAAGATAAAGTTGTTTTTTCATGATCACATCTGAACTTCTCCCCCTTGTGGTTATTGTTAGAGTTTGTCCAGATGGGGGTTGCACTGCACAAGACACCAATGTAAAGACCTGAGACTTCCAGGCAAGAAGTCAGTTGTTCAGATTAAATGTTTATCTGATGGATTATAAACGTAACTGTTGCAACTTGGTTGAGTTCAAACATACCAACTCCCCTATTATCGTGGTGTTTGACAGTAGTTTGTCCAAAGGTCTTTACTCATAGCCTCCAGTCTGCGAATACAACATGAGAACTCTGAGCCATTCCGTACCCACACCTTGTATCCGCTCCCCTTTCCTGTCCACGGTCCCAAATCCCGCACTTTGTCTCACGCTCGGTTGTACCCCTTTAGTATTCACTGCATTTCGGTCAGGCGTCATTCTCACCGCTCCTCAACCATCTCCCAATTTAGAATTGACCATTCATGACTTATTTTCAAATAGTTTTCTGTTCATTTCTTCCTCTGTCACTGAACTGCTACTTTTCACAATTATCCATAACTCCTTCTCACACAGTCCATTTATTCCTACAATTAAATGGCCAGTAGTTTACTCGGATCTCCGGTGGATTTCTACACCACTTTCTACGAAGTTGCAGTGGCAGAAGGGGAACAGCTCCGAGGAAATCTCCAGAGTCTATTTGTATATTCCATACTCTTTGTGCATCGTTTATTTTCGGGTAGTTACCCCACACTCATAGATATTTAACATTGCAATTGTATGTTAAAATCCTGTTCTGCTGGACAATTCTAGCAGCGGTAAAGAGTTCAGTTCCAGTCCCCAGATCCTGCAGTAAAGTACATTTCACACCAAATCCTGTGTAACTGGCTCCCTTGCTGTAACCTGACGGCTGATTCCCTGTTCCTGTGTGTTTCCCTTTTACAGCTAATGTGGTGACGATTGTGATCCTGTCCCGGGGAAAGTGCGGTCTCTCCAGATGTATCACTCGCTACCTGGTGACCATGGCAGCGGCGGATTTACTGGTCATTATCACTGATGTGATACTGGTTCGGATTAATGATTATTATTTCCCGACTACCTTCCTGCACATCACACCTGTGTGTTCTTTCCTCCGAGCGCTGATGCGTGCAGTCACCGATATTTCTGTCTGGTTAACAATCGCTTTCACTTTCGATCGTTTTGTTACCATTTGTTGGCAGAAGCTGAGGACTAAATATTGCACCGAGAAAACTGCATCCCTGGTTATAGGAACCGTGTGCCTGCTGTTCTGTATAAAAAACATCCCCTGGTTCTTTATATATGAACCCTTCTATACAATCGACCATGTACCCTGGGGCTGTAATGTAAAACCCGAGTATTACACTGTAACTGCTTGGGTAACATTTGGCTGGATTAACCGCTGTTTAACCCCACTGCTCCCAATATTCCTCATACTGCTGCTCAATGCTCTGACTGTAGGAAACATTTTGGCGGCCAGCAGAGTCCGCAGGAGGCTGAAGGGCAGCAAGAAAGATGAGAATCACAATGATCCGGAGATGGAGAACCGAAGGAAATCCATCATCTTACTCTTCGCTATATCCGGTAACTTCATACTGCTCTGGATGGCGTATGTGATATATTTCTTATTATACCGAATTACAAACCACTATTATTCTGCAGATTTCAATGACCCGATGTATATTGCAGACTTTACCAGCTACATGCTGCTGCTTTTGAGCTGCTGTACAAACACGTGTATTTATGCAGTAACCCAGACTAAATTCAGAGATGAGCTGAAAAATGGGTTGAAGTATCCTCTGAGAATAATATTTAATTTAGTTCAGGAAAGAAAAGTTCAGAGCAATTCCCAACATTAGATCTGCATTACATCACATATCGTATCCTGAGTTATATTTTACCTGAACCTCAGCAGGCTACAACTCAGGTCCAGGCTTCTTAAGACATGACATGGGCAATATCTGACAAGGCCTGCGGTTTGCTATGTAAGTGTCTGTGAACAAGGTAGAAGACCATTATGTAGACAGTGGGTTATAACAGCGGTAGCAGTTTAATTGGATGAAATCATGCTCCTGGACACAAAGAGATACAAGTCCCAGCATTGAGGTTTAGGATGTTGTGACCATGGAATGTTTATTGCCGGATGAACATCAGAACACGTGGGTTACCCCAGGGGAGTTTAAAAGGAGAATACACCTTTCGATTTAATAGCTGAAGAATATCAGGAAGTGAATGATAACTGTATTGGTTTTTGAGTGTGGAAATGCCTGGAGAATAATAAACAGATCATTATATCAATCAGCATGTATTGGCTTTGAAATTTTCCATTCTCAAGTTCACAAACAGCTTCTCCATCACCTGCGGCTCTGTGGAATTTATTGGAACTGAAGTGATGTTGATTGTGGACCTGAGTCCATTGTCCTGGTGTCTGTGAACGGTGGTGTTTCCAGCAGCGAGTCCCCTTTACCACTGTCTCTGTACAATGCTGTTTGAAGAGTTACAATACCACTGGCAATGAGAACCAGTAGCACGGTGTGTGGACAGCTGCAGACACTTCTCAGGAAAACGACCCAGGTGGCCATTGACTGCTGTCAGATATCTGTGACCTCAGGTCAGATTGGGCACCGTGACAGCAATGTGATTCTAAGCTTGTGACCAATAAAATAGCGGTGCTTTCATCGAGCTCTCCTTCACCAAAAACATACTGAGGCTCACTTTCTGCAGGAAAACCCCGCCATTGTCCGAACTCATTCGCTGCATATCCGGTATCAGGGTCCAGTGATCCAGACCTAGCTGAAGTTTGTGTGAATGTGAGGCTCAGTGTGTGAGGGACCAGTCTCAGGGTCCAGTGATCCAGACCCAGCTGAAGTGTGTGTGAATGTGAGGCTCAGTATGTGAGGGACCAGTCTCAGGGTCCAGTGAACCAGATCCAGCTGAAGTGTGTGTGAATGTGAGGCTCAGTGTTTGAGGGACCAGTCTCAGGGTCCAGTGATCCAGACCCAGTTGAAGTGTGTGTGAATGTGAGGCTCAGTGTGTGAGGGACCAGTCTCAGGGTCCAGTGATCCAGACCCAGCTGAAGAGTGTGTGAATGTGAGGCTCAGTGAGTGAGGGACCAATCTCAGGGTCCAGTGATCCAGATCCAGCTGAAGTGTGTGTGAATGTGAGGCTCAGTGTGTGAGGGACCAGCCTCAGTGTCCAGTGATCCAGACTCAGCTGAAGTTTGTGTGAATTTGAGGCTCAGTGTGTGAGGGACCAGTCTCAGGGTCCAGTGATCCAGACCCAGCTGAAGTGTGTGTCAATGTCTGGCTCAGTGTGTGATGGACCAGCCTCAGGGTCCTGTGATCCAGACCCAACTGAAGTGTGTGTGAATGTGAGGCTCAGTGTATGAGGGACCAGCCTCAGTGTCCAGTGATCCAGACCCAGCTGAAGTGTGTGTGAATGTGAGGCTCAGTGTGTGAGGGACCAGGCTCAGGGTCCAGTGATCCAGACCCAGCTGAAGTGTGTGTGAATGTGAGGCTCAGTGTGTGAGGGACCAGTCTCAGGGTCCAGTGATCCAGACCCAGCTGAAGTGTGTGTGAATGTGAGGCTCAGTGTGTGAGGGACCAGTCTCAGGGTCCAGTGATCCAGACCCAGCTGAAGTGTGTGTGAATGTGAGGTTCAGTGTGTGAGGGACCAGTCTCAGGGTCCAGTGATCCAGACCCGGCTGAAGTGTGTGTGTATGTGAGGCTCAGTGTGTGTGGGACCAGCCTCAGTGTCCAGTGATACAGACTCAGCTGAAGGGTGTGTGAATGTGAGGTTCAGTGTGTGAGGGACCAGTCTCAGGGTCCAGTGATACAGACCCAGCTGAAGTGTGTGTGAATGTGAGGCTCAGTGTGTGAGGGACCAGTCTCAGGGTCCAGTGATCCAGACACAGCTGAAGTGTGTGTGAATGTGAGGCTCAGTGTGTGAGGGACCAGTCTCAGGGTCCAGTGATCCAGACCCAGCTGAAGTGTGTGTGAATGTGAGGTTCAGTGTGTGAGGGACCAGTCTCAGGGTCCAGTGATCCAGACCCAGCTGAAGTGTGTGTGAATGTGAGGCTCAGTGTGTGAGGGACCAGTCTCATGGTCCAGTGATCCAGACCGAGCTGAAGTGTGTGTGAATGTGAGGCTCAGTGTGTGAGGGACCAGTCTCATGGTCCTGAGATCCAGACCCAGCTGAAGTGTGTGTGAATGTGAGGCTCAGTGTGTGAGGGACCAGCCTCAGGGTCTAGTTATCCAGACCCAGCTGAAGTGTGTGTGAATATGAGGCTCAGTGTGTGAGGGACCAGTCTCAGGCTCCAGTGATCCAGACCCAGCTGAAGTGTGTGTGAAGGTGAGGCTCAGTGTGTGAGGGACCAGTCTCAGGGTCCAATGATCCAGACCCAGCTGAAGTGTGTGTGTATGTGAGGCTCATTGTGTGAGGGACCAGTCTCAGGGTCCAGTGATCCAGACACAGCTGAAGTGTGTGTGAATGTGAAGCTCAGTGTGTGAGGGACCAGTCTCAGGGTCCAGTGATCCAGACCCAGCTGAAGTGTGTGTGAATGTGAGGCTCAGTGTGTGAGGGACCAGTCTCAGGGTCCAGTGATCCAGACCCAGCTGAAGTGTGTGTGAATGTGAGGCTCAGTGTGTGAGGGACCAGTATCATGGTCCAGTGATCCAGACCGAACTAAAGTGTGTGTGAATGTGAGGCTCAGTGTGTGAGAGACCAGTCTCATTGTCCTGTGATCCAGACCCAGCTGAAGTGTGTGTGAATGTGAGGCTCAGTGTGTGAGGGACCAGTCTCAGGGTCCAGTGATCCAGACCCAGCTGAAGTGTGTGTGAATGTGAGGCTCAGTGTGTGAGGGCCCAGTCTCAGGGTCCAGTGATCCAGACCCAGCTGAAGTGTGTGTGTATGTGAGGCTCAGTGTGTGAGGGACCAGTCTCATGGTCCAGTGATCCAGAACCAGCTGAAGTGTGTGTGAATGTGAGGATCAGTGTGTGAGGGACCAGTCTCAGGGTCTAGTGATCCAGACCCAGCTGAAGTGTGTGTGAATGTGAGGCTCAGTGTGTGAGGGACCAGTCTCAGGATCCAGTGATCCAGACCCAGCTGAAGTGTTTGTGAATGTGAGGCTCAGTGTGTGAGGAACACGTTTCAGGGTACTGTGATCCAGACCCAGCTGAAGTGTGTGTGAATGTGAGGCTCAGTGTGTGAGGAACCAGTCTCAGTGTCCAGTGATCCTACCCAGCTGAAGTGTGTGTGAATGTGAGGCTCAGTGTGTGAGGGACCAGTCTCAGGGTGCAATGATCCAGACGCAGCAGAAGTGAGTGTGAATGTGAGGCTCAGTGTGTGAGGGACCAGTCTCAGGGTCCAGTGATCCAGACCCAGCTGAAGTGTGTGTGAATGTGAGGCTCAGTGTGTGAGGGACCAGCCTCAGGGTCCAGTGATCCAGACCCAGCTGAACTGTGTGTGAATGTGAGGCTCAGTGTGTGAGGGACCAGTCTCAGGGTCCAGTGATCCAGACCCAGCTGAAGTGTGTGTGAATGTGAGGCTCAGTGTGTGAGGGACCAGCCTCAGGCTCCAGTGATCCAGACCCAGCTGAAGTGTGTGTTAATGGGAGGCTCTGTTTGTGATGGTCCAGTCTCAGGGTCCAGTGATCCAGACCCAGCTGAAGTGTGTGTGAATGTGAGGCTCAGTGTGTGAGGGACCAGTCTCAGTGTCCAGTGATCCAGACCCAGCTGAAGTGTGTGTGAATGTGAAGCTCAGTGTGTGAGGGACCAGTCTTAGGGTCCAGTGATCCAGACCCAGCTGAAATCTGTGTGAATGTGAGGCTCAGTGTGTGAGGGACCAGTCTCAGGTTCCAGTGATCCAGACCCAGCTGAAGTGTGTGTGAATGTGAAGCTCAGTGTGTGAGGGACCAGCCTCAGGGTCCAGTGATCCAGACCCAGCTGAAGTGTGTGTGAATGTGAGGCTCAGTGTGTGAGGGACCAGCCTCAGAATCCAGTGATCCAGACCCAGCTGAAGTGTGTGTGAATGTGAGGCTCAGTGTGTGAGGGACCAGTCTCAGGGTCCAGTGATCCAGACGCAGCTGAAATTTGTGTGAATGTGAGGCTCAGTGTATGAGGGACCAGTCTCAGGGTCCAGTGATCCAGACCCAGCTGAATTGTGTGTAAATGTGAGGCTCAGTGTGTGAGGGATGAGTCTCAGGGTCTCGTGATCCAGACCCAGCTGAAGTGTGTGTGAATGGGAGGCTCAGTGTGTGAGGGACTAGTCTCAGGGTCCAGTGATCCAGACCCAGCTGAAGTGGGTGTGAATGTAAGGCTCAGTGTGTGAAGGACCAGTCTCAGGGTCCAGTGATCCAGACCCAGCTGAATTGGGTGTGAATATGAGGCTCAGTGTGTGAGGGACCAGTCTCAGGGTTCAGTGATCCAGACCCAGCTGAAGTGTGTGTGAATGTGAGGCTCAGTGTGTGAGGGACCAATCTTAGGTTCCAGTGATCCAGATCCAGCTGAAGTGTGTGTGAATGTGAGGCTCTGTGTTTGATGGACCAGTCTCAGGGTCCAGTCATCCAGACCCAGCTGAAGTGTGTGTGAATGTGAGGCTCAGTGTGTGAGGGACCAGTCTCAGTGTCCAGTGATCCAGACCCAGCTGAAGTGTGTGTGAATGTGAAGCTCAGTGTGTGAGGGACCAGTCTCAGGATCCAGTGATCCAGACCCAGCTAAAGTGTGTGTGAATGTGAGGCTCAGTGTGTGAGGGACCAGTCTCAGTATCCAGTGATCCAGACCCAGCTGAAGTGTGTGTGAATGTGAAGCTCAGTGTGTGAGGGACCAGTCTTCGGGTCCAGTGATCTAGACCCAGCTGAAATGTGTGTGAATGTGAGGCTCAGTGTGTGAGGGACCAGTCTCAGGTTCCAGTGATCCAGACCCAGCTGAAGTGTGTGTGAATGTAAAGCTCAGTGTGTGAGGGACCAGCCTCAGGGTCCAGTGATCCAGACCCAGCTGAAGTGTGTGTGAATGTGAGGCTCAGTGTGTGAGGGACCAGCCTCAGAATCCAGTGATCCAGACCCAGCTGAAGTGTGTGTGAATGTGAGGCTCAGTGTGTGAGGGACCAGTCTCAGGGTCCAGTGACCCAGACGCAGCTGAAATTTGTGTGAATGTGAGGCTCAGTGTATGAGGGACCAGTCTCAGGGTCCAGTGATCCAGACCCAGCTGAAGTGTGTGTAAATGTGAGGCTCAGTGTGTGAGGGATGAGTCTCAGGGTCTCGTGATCCAGACCCAGCTGAAGTGTGTGTGAATGTGAGGCTCAGTGTGTGAGGGACCAGTCTCAGGGTCCAGTGATCCAGACCCAGCTGAAGTGTGTGTGAATATGAGGCTCAGTGTGTGAGGGACCAGTCTCAGGGTTCAGTGATCCAGACCCAGCTGAAGTGTGTGTGAATGTGAGGCTCAGTGTGTGAGGGACCAATCTCAGGTTCCAGTGATCCAGATCCAGCTGAAGTGTGTGTGAATGTGAGGCTCAGTGTGTGAGGGACCAGTCTCAGGGTCCAGTGATCCAGACCCAGCTGAAGTGTGTGTGAAGGTGAGGATCAGTGTGTGAGGGACCACTCTCAGGGTCTAGTGATCCAGACCCAGCTGAAGTGTGTGTGAATGTGAGGTTCAGTGTGTGAGGGACCAGTCTCAGGATCCAGTGATCCAGACCCAGCTGCAGTGTTTGTGAATGTGAGGCTCAGTGTGTGAGGAACAAGTTTCAGGGTACTGTGATCCAGACCCAGCTGAAGTATGTGTGAATGTGAGGGTCAGTGTGTGAGGAACCAGTCTCAGTGTCCAGTGATCCTACCCAGCTGAAGTGTGTGTGAATGTGAGGCTCAGTGTGTGAGGGACCAGCCTCAGGGTGCAATGATCCAGACGCAGCAGAATTGAATGTGAATGTGAGGCTCAGTGTGTGAGGGACCAGTCTCAGGGTCCAGTGATCCAGACCCAGCTGAAGTGTGTGTGAATGTGAGGCTCAGTGTGTGAGGGACCAGCCTCAGGGTCCAGTGATCCAGACCCAGCTGAAGTGTGTGTGAATGTGAGGCTCAGTGTGTGAGGGACCAGTCTCAGAGTCCAGTGATCCAGACCCAGCTGAAGTGGGTGTGAATGTAAGGCTCAGTGTGTGAAGGACCAGTCTCAGGGTCCAGTGATCCAGACCCAGCTGAAGTGTGTGTGAATATGAGGCTCAGTGTGTGAGGGACCAGTCTCAGGGTTCAGTGATCCAGACCCAGCTGAAGTGTGTGTGAATGTGAGGCTCAGTGTGTGAGGGACCAATCTCAGGTTCCAGTGATCCAGATCCAGCTGAAGTGTGTGTGAATGTGAGGCTCTGTGTGTGAGGGACCAGTCTCAGGGTCCAGTGATCCAGACCCAGCTGAAGTGTGTGTGAATGTGAGGATCAGTGTGTGAGGGACCAGTCTCAGGGTCTACTGATCCAGACCCAGCTGAAGTGTGTGTGAATGTGAGGCTCAGTGTATGAGGGACCAGTCTCAGGATCCAGTGATCCAGACCCAGCTGAAGTGTGTGTGAATGTGAGGCTCACTGTGTGAAGGACCAGTGTCAGGGTCTAGTGATGCAGACCCAGCTGAAGTGTGTGTGAATGTGAGGCACAGTGTGTGAGGGACCAGTCTCAGGGTCCAGTGATCCAGACCCAGCTGAAGTGTGTGTGAATGTGAGGCTCAGTGTGTGAGTGACCAGTCTCAGGATCCAGTGCTCCAGACCCAGCTGAAGTGTGTGTGAATGTGAGGCTCAGTGTGTGAGGGACCAGCCTCAGAATCCAGTGAACCAGAACCAGCTGAAGTGTGTGTGAATGTGAGGCTCAGTGTGTGAGGGACCAGTCTCAGGGTCCAGTGATCCAGACCCAGCTGAAGTGTGTGTGCATCTCATGCTCAGTGTGTGAGGGACCAGTCTCAGGGTCCAGTGATCCAAACCCAGCTGAAGTGTGTGTGAATGTGAGGCTCAGTGTATGAGGGACCAGTCTCAGGGTCCAGTGATCCAGATCCAGCTGAAGTGTGTGTGAATGTGAGGCTCAGTGTGTGAGGGACCAGTCTCAGTGTCCAGTGATCCAGACCCAGCTGAAGTGTGTGTGAATGTGAGGCTCAGTGTGTGAGGGACCAGTCTCAGGATCCAGTGATCCAGACCCAGCTGAAGTGTGTGTGAATGTGAGGCTCAGTATGTGAGTGACCAGTCTCAGGGTCCAGTGATTCAGACCCAGCTGAAGTGTGTGTGAATGTGAGGCTCAGTGTGTGAGGGACCAGTCTCAGGGTCCAGTGATCCAGACCCATCTGAAGTGTGTGTGAATGTGAGGCTCAGTGTGTGAGGGACCAGTCTCAGGGTCCAGTGATCCAGACACAGCTGAAGTGTGTGTGAATGTGAGGCTCAGTGTGTGAGGGACCAGTCTCAGGGTCCAGTGATCCAGACGCAGCTGAAATGTGTTTGAATGTGATACTCAGTGTGTGAGGGACCAGTCTCAGGGTCCAGTGATCCAGACCCAGCTGAAGTGTGTGTGAATGTGAGGCTCAGTGTGTGAGGGACCAGTCTCAGGGTCCAGTGATCCAGACCCAGCTGAAGTGTGTGTGCATCTCATGCTCAGTGTGTGAGGGACCAGTCTCAGGGTCCAGTGATCCAAACCCAGCTGAAGTGTGTGTGAATGTGAGGCTCAGTGTATGAGGGACCAGTCTCAGGGTCCAGTGATCCAGATCCAGCTGAAGTGTGTGTGAATGTGAGGCTCAGTGTGTGAGGGACCAGTCTCAGGGTCCAGTGATCCAGACCCAGCTGAAGTGTGTGTGAATGTGAGGATCAGTGTGTGAGGGACCAGTCTCAGGGTCTACTGATCCAGACCCAGCTGAAGTGTGTGTGAATGTGAGGCCCAGTGTGTGAGGGACCAGTCTCAGGATCCAGTGATCCAGACCCAGCTGAAGTGTGTGTGAATGTGAGGCTCAGTGTGTGAGGGACCAGTGTCAGGGTCTAGTGATTCAGACCCAGCTGAAGTGTGTGTGAATGTGAGGCTCAGTGTGTGAGGGACCAGTCTCAGGGTCCAGTGATCCAGACCCAGCTGAAGTGTGTGTGAATGTGAGGCTCACTGTGTGAGTGACCAGTCTCAGGATCCAGTGCTCCAGACCCAGCTGAAGTGTGTGTGAATGTGAGGCTCAGTGTGTGAGGGACCAGTCTCAGGGTCCAATGATCCAGATCCAGCTGAAGTGTGTGCGAATGTGAGGCTCAGTGTGTGAGGGACCAGTCTCAGTGTCCAGTGATCCAGACCCAGCTGAAGTGTGTGTGAATGTGAGGCTCAGTGTGTGAGGGTCCAGTCTCAGGATCCAGTGATCCAGACCCAGCTGAAGTGTGTGTGAATGTGAGGCTCAGCATGTGAGTGACCAGTCTCAGGGTCCAGTGATTCAGACCCAGCTGAAGTGTGTGTGAATGTGAGGCTCAGTGTGTGAGGGACCAGTCTCAGGGTCCAGTGATCCAGACCCATCTGAAGTGTGTGTGAATGTGAGGCTCAGTGTGTGAGGGACCAGTCTCAGGGTCCAGTGATCCAGACACAGCTGAAGTGTGTGTGAATGTGAGGCTCAGTGTGTGAGGGACCAGTCTCAGGGTCCAGTGATCCAGACGCAGCTGAAATGTGTTTGAATGTGATACTCAATGTGTGAGGGGCCAGTCTCAGGGTCCAGTGATCCAGACCCAGCTGAAGTGTGTGTGAATGTGATACTCAGTGTGTGAGGGACCAGTCTCAGGGTCCAGTGATCCAGACCCAGCTGAAGTGTGTGTGAATGTGAGGCTCAGTGTGTGAGGGACCAGTCTCAGGGTCCAGTGATCCAGACCCAGCTGAAGTGTGTGTGAATGTGAGGCTCAGTGTGTGAGGGACCAGTCTCAGGGTCCAGTGATCCAGACCCAGCTGAAGTGTGTGTGAATGTGAGGCTCAGTGTGCGAAGGGCCAGTCTCAGGGTCCAGTGCTCCAGACCCAGCTGAAGTTTGTGTGAATGTGAGGCTCAGTGTGTGAGGGACCAGTCTCAGGATCCAGTGATCCTGACCCAGCTGAAGTGTGTGTGATTGTAAGGCTCAGTATGTGAGGGACCAGTCTCAGGGTCCAGTGATCCAGACCCAGCTGAAGTGTGTGTGAATGTGAGGCTCAGTGTGTGAGGGACCCGTCTCAGGGTCCAGTGATCCAGACCCAGCTGAAGTGTGTGTGAATGTGAGGCTCAGTGTGTGAGGGACCAGTCTCAGGGTCCAGTGATCCAGACCCAGCTGAAGTGTGTGTGAATGTGAGGCTCAGTGTGCGAAGGGCCAGTCTCAGGGTCCAGTGCTCCAGACCCAGCTGAAGTTTGTGTGAATGTGAGGCTCAGTGTGTGAGGGACCAGTCTCAGGATCCAGTGATCCTGACCCAGCTGAAGTGTGTGTGAATGTAAGGCTCAGTATGTGAGGGACCAGTCTCAGGGTCCAGTGATCCAGACCCAGCTGAAGTGTGTGTGAATGTGAGGCTCAGTGTGTGAGGGACCCGTCTCAGGGTCCAGTGATCCAGACCCAGCTGAAGTGTGTGTGAATGTGAGGCTCAGTGTGTGAGGAACCAGTCTCAGGGTCCAGTGATCCAGACCCAGTTGAAGTGTGTGTGAATGTGATGCTCAGTTTGTGAGGGACCTGCCTCAGGGTCCAGTGATCCAGACCCGGCTGAAGTGTCTGTGAATGTGAGGCTCAGTGTGTGAGGGACCAGTCTCAGGGTCCAGTGATCCAGACCCAGCTGAAGTGTGTGTGAATGTGAGGCTCAATGTGTGAGGGACCAGTCTCAGGGTCCAGTGATCCAGACCCAGCTGAAGAGTGTCTGAGATGAGGCTCAGTGTGTGAGGGACCAGCCTCAGGGTCCAGTGATCCAGACCCAGCTGAAGTGTGTGTGAATGTGAAGCTCAGTGTGTGAGGGACCAGTCTCAGGGTCCAGTGATCCAGACCCAGCTGAAGTGTGTGTGAATGTGAGGCTCAGTGTGTGAGGGACCAGCCTCAGGGTCCAATGATCCAGACCCAGCTGAAGTGTGTGTGAATGTGATGCTCAGTGTATGAGGGATGAGTCTCAGGGTCTCGTGATCCAGACGCAGCTGAAGTGTGTGTGAAGGTGAGGCTCAGTGTGTGAGGGACCAGTCTCAGGGTCCAGTGATCCAGACCCAGCTGAAGTGTGTGTGAATGTGAGGCTCAGTGTGTGAGGGACCAGTCTCAGGGTCCAGTGATCCAGACGCAGCTGAAGTGTGTGTGATTGTGAGGCTCAGTGTGTGAGGGACCAGTCTCAGGGTCCAGTGATCCAGACCCAGCTGAAGTGTGTGTGAATGTGAGGCTCAGTGTGTGAGGGACCAGTCTCAGGGTCCAGTGCTCCAGACCCAGCTGAAGTATGTGTGAATGTGAGGCTCAGTGTGTGAGGGACCAGTCTCAGGGTCCAGTGATCCAGACCCAGCTGAAGTGTGTGTGCATCTCATGCTCAGTGTGTGAGGGACCAGTCTCAGGGTCCAGTGATCCAAACCCAGCTGAAGTGTGTGTGAATGTGAGGCTCAGTGTATGAGGGACCAGTCTCAGGGTCCAGTGATCCAGATCCAGCTGAAGTGTGTGTGAATGTGAGGCTCAGTGTGTGAGGGACCAGTCTCAGGGTCCAGTGATCCAGACCCAGCTGAAGTGTGTGTGAATGTGAGGATCAGTGTGTGAGGGACCAGTCTCAGGGTCTACTGATCCAGACCCAGCTGAAGTGTGTGTGAATGTGAGGCTCAGTGTGTGAGGGACCAGTCTCAGGATCCAGTGATCCAGACCCAGCTGAAGTGTGTGTGAATGTGAGGCTCAGTGTGTGAGGGACCAGTGTCAGGGTCTAGTGATTCAGACCCAGCTGAAGTGTGTGTGAATGTGAGGCTCAGTGTGTGAGGGACCAGTCTCAGGGTCCAGTGATCCAGACCCAGCTGAAGTGTGTGTGAATGTGAGGCTCAGTGTGTGAGTGACCAGTCTCAGGATCCAGTGCTCCAGACCCAGCTGAAGTGTGTGTGAATGTGAGGCTCAGTGTGTGAGGGACCAGCCTCAGAATCCAGTGAACCAGAACCATCTGAAGTGTGTGTGAATGTGAGGCTCAGTGTGTGAGGGACCAGTCTCAGGGTCCAGTGATCCAGACCCAGCTGAAGTGTGTGTGCATCTCATGCTCAGTGTGTGAGGGACCAGTCTCAGGGTCCAGTGATCCAAACCCAGCTGAAGTGTGTGTGAATGTGAGGCTCAGTGTATGAGGGACCAGTCTCAGGGTCCAGTGATCCAGATCCAGCTGAAGTGTGTGTGAATGTGAGGCTCAGTGTGTGAGGGACCAGTCTCAGTGTCCAGTGATCCAGACCCAGCTGAAGTGTGTGTGAATGTGAGGCTCAGTGTGTGAGGGACCAGTCTCAGGATCCAGTGATCCAGACCCAGCTGAAGTGTGTGTGAATGTGAGGATCAGTGTGTGAGGGACCAGTCTCAGGGTCTACTGATCCAGACCCAGCTGACGTGTGTGTGAATGTGAGGCTCAGTGTGTGAGGGACCAGTCTCAGGATCCAGTGATCCAGACCCAGCTGAAGTCTGTGTGAATGTGAGGCTCAGTGTGTGAGGGACCAGTGTCAGGGTCTAGTGATTCAGACCCAGCTGAAGTGTGTGTGAATGTGAGGCTCAGTGTGTGAGGGACCAGTCTCAGGGTCCAGTGATCCAGACCCAGCTGAAGTGTGTGTGAATGTGAGGCTCAGTGTGTGAGTGACCAGTCTCAGGATCCAGTGCTCCAGGCCCAGCTGAAGTGTGTGTGAATGTGAGGCTCAGTGTGTGAGGGACCAGTCTCAGGGTCCAATGATCCAGATCCAGCTGAAGTGTGTGCGAATGTGAGGCTCAGTGTGTGAGGGACCAGTCTCAGTGTCCAGTGATCCAGACCCAGCTGAAATGTGTGTGAATGTGAGGCTCAGTGTGTGAGGGACCAGTCTCAGGATCCAGTGATCCAGACCCAGCTGAAGTGTGTGTGAATATGAGGCTCAGTATGTGAGTGACCAGTCTCAGGGTCCAGTGATTCAGACCCAGCTGAAGTGTGTGTGAATGTGAGGCTCAGTGTGTGAGGGACCAGTCTCAGGGTCCAGTGATCCAGACCCATCTGAAGTGTGTGTGAATGTGAGGCTCAGTGTGTGAGGGACCAGTCTCAGGGTCCAGTGATCCAGACACAGCTGAAGTGTGTGTGAATGTGAGGCTCAGTGTGTGAGGGACCAGTCTCAGGGTCCAGTGATCCAGACGCAGCTGAAATGTGTTTGAATGTGATACTCAGTGTGTGAGGGACCAGTCTCAGGGTCCAGTGATCCAGACCCAGCTGAAGTGTGTGTGAATGTGATACTCAGTGTGTGAGGGACCAGTCTCAGGGTCCAGTGATCCAGACCCAGCTGAAGTGTGTGTGAATGTGAGGCTCAGTGTATGAGGGACCAGTCTCAGGGTCCAGTGATCCAGACCCAGCTGAAGTGTGTGTGAATGTGAGGCTCAGTGTGTGAGGGACCAGTCTCAGGGTCCAGTGATCCAGACCCAGCTGAAGTGTGTGTGAATGTGAGGCTCAGTGTGCGAAGGGCCAGTCTCAGGGTCCAGTGCTCCAGACCCAGCTGAAGTTTGTGTGAATGTGAGGCTCAGTGTGTGAGGGACCAGTCTCAGGATCCAGTGATCCTGACCCAGCTGAAGTGTGTGTGAATGTAAGGCTCAGTATGTGAGGGACCAGTCTCAGGGTCCAGTGATCCAGACCCAGCTGAAGTGTGTGTGAATGTGAGGCTCAGTGTGTGAGGGACCCGTCTCAGGGTCCAGTGATCCAGACCCAGCTGAAGTGTGTGTGAATGTGAGGCTCAGTGTGTGAGGAACCAGTCTCAGGGTCCAGTGATCCAGACCCAGTTGAAGTGTGTGTAAATGTGATGCTCAGTTTGTGAGGGACCTGCCTCAGGGTCCAGTGATCCAGACCCGGCTGAAGTGTCTGTGAATGTGAGGCTCAGTGTGTGAGGGACCAGTCTCAGGGTCCAGTGATCCAGACCCAGCTGAAGTGTGTGTGAATGTGAGGCTCAATGTGTGAGGGACCAGTCTCAGGGTCCAGTGATCCAGACCCAGCTGAAGAGTGTCTGAGATGAGGCTCAGTGTGTGAGGGACCAGCCTCAGGGTCCAGTGATCCAGACCCAGCTGAAGTGTGTGTGAATGTGAAGCTCAGTGTGTGAGGGACCAGTCTCAGGGTCCAGTGATCCAGACCCAGCTGAAGTGTGTGTGAATGTGAGGCTCAGTGTGTGAGGGACCAGCCTCAGGGTCCAGTGATCCAGACCCAGCTGAAGTGTGTGTGAATGTGATGCTCAGTGTATGAGGGATGAGTCTCAGGGTCTCGTGATCCAGACGCAGCTGAAGTGTGTGTGAAGGTGAGGCTCAGTGTGTGAGGGACCAGTCTCAGTGTCCAGTGATCCAGACCCAGCTGAAGTGTGTGTGAATGTGAGGCTCAGTGTGTGAGGGACCAGTCTCAGGGTCCAGTGATCCAGACGCAGCTGAAGTGTGTGTGATTGTGAGGCTCAGTGTGTGAGGGACCAGTCTCAGGGTCCAGTGATCCAGACCCAGCTGAAGTGTGTGTGAATGTGAGGCTCAGTGTGTGAGGGACCAGTCTCAGGGTCCAGTGCTCCAGACCCAGCTGAAGTATGTGTGAATGTGAGGCTCAGTGTGTGAGGGACCAATCTCAGGGTCCAGTGATCCAGACCCAGCTGAAGTGTGTGTGCATCTCATGCTCAGTGTGTGAGGGACCAGTCTCAGGGTCCAGTGATCCAAACCCAGCTGAAGTGTGTGTGAATGTGAGGCTCAGTGTATGAGGGACCAGTCTCAGGGTCCAGTGATCCAGATCCAGCTGAAGTGTGTGTGAATGTGAGGCTCAGTGTGTGAGGGACCAGTCTCAGGGTCCAGTGATCCAGACCCAGCTGAAGTGTGTGTGAATGTGAGGATCAGTGTGTGAGGGACCAGTCTCAGGGTCTACTGATCCAGACCCAGCTGAAGTGTGTGTGAATGTGAGGCTCAGTGTGTGAGGGACCAGTCTCAGGATCCAGTGATCCAGACCCAGCTGAAGTGTGTGTGAATGTGAGGCTCAGTGTGTGAGGGACCAGTGTCAGGGTCTAGTGATTCAGACCCAGCTGAAGTGTGTGTGAATGTGAGGCTCAGTGTGTGAGGGACCAGTCTCAGGGTCCAGTGATCCAGACCCAGCTGAAGTGTGTGTGAATGTGAGGCTCAGTGTGTGAGTGACCAGTCTCAGGATCCAGTGCTCCAGACCCAGCTGAAGTGTGTGTGAATGTGAGGCTCAGTGTGTGAGGGACCAGCCTCAGAATCCAGTGAACCAGAACCAGCTGAAGTGTGTGTGAATGTGAGGCTCAGTGTGTGAGGGACCAGTCTCAGGGTCCAGTGATCCAGACCCAGCTGAAGTGTGTGTGCATCTCATGCTCAGTGTGTGAGGGACCAGTCTCAGGGTCCAGTGATCCAAACCCAGCTGAAGTGTGTGTGAATGTGAGGCTCAGTGTATGAGGGACCAGTCTCAGGGTCCAGTGATCCAGATCCAGCTGAAGTGTGTGTGAATGTGAGGCTCAGTGTGTGAGGGACCAGTCTCAGTGTCCAGTGATCCAGACCCAGCTGAAGTGTGTGTGAATGTGAGGCTCAGTGTGTGAGGGACCAGTCTCAGGATCCAGTGATCCAGACCCAGCTGAAGTGTGTGTGAATGTGAGGCTCAGTATGTGAGTGACCAGTCTCAGGGTCCAGTGATTCAGACCCAGCTGAAGTGTGTGTGAATGTGAGGCTCAGTGTGTGAGGGACCAGTCTCAGGGTCCAGTGATCCAGACCCATCTGAAGTGTGTGTGAATGTGAGGCTCAGTGTGTGAGGGACCAGTCTCAGGGTCCAGTGATCCAGACACAGCTGAAGTGTGTGTGAATGTGAGGCTCAGTGTGTGAGGGACCAGTCTCAGGGTCCAGTGAACCAGACGCAGCTGAAATGTGTTTGAATGTGATACTCAGTGTGTGAGGGACCAGTCTCAGGGTCCAGTGATCCAGACCCAGCTGAAGTGTGTGTGAATGTGATACTCAGTGTGTGAGGGACCAGTCTCAGGGTCCAGTGATCCAGACCCAGCTGAAGTGTGTGTGAATGTGAGGCTCAGTGTGTGAGGGACCAGTCTCAGGGTCCAGTGATCCAGACCCAGCTGAAGTGTGTGTGAATGTGAGGCTCAGTGTGTGAGGGACCAGTCTCAGGGTCCAGTGATCCAGACCCAGCTGAAGTGTGTGTGAATGTGAGGCTCAGTGTGCGAAGGGCCAGTCTCAGGGTCCAGTGCTCCAGACCCAGCTGAAGTTTGTGTGAATGTGAGGCTCAGTGTGTGAGGGACCAGTCTCAGGATCCAGTGATCCTGACCCAGCTGAAGTGTGTGTGAATGTAAGGCTCAGTATGTGAGGGACCAGTCTCAGGGTCCAGTGATCCAGACCCAGCTGAAGTGTGTGTGAATGTGAGGCTCAGTGTGTGAGGGACCAGTCTCAGGGTCCAGTGATCCAGACCCAGCTGAAGTGTGTGTGAATGTGAGGCTCAGTGTGTGAGGAACCAGTCTCAGGGTCCAGTGATCCAGACCCAGTTGAAGTGTGTGTGAATGTGATGCTCAGTTTGTGAGGGACCTGCCTCAGGGTCCAGTGATCCAGACCCGGCTGAAGTGTCTGTGAATGTGAGACTCAGTGTGTGAGGGACCAGTCTCAGGGTCCAGTGATCCAGACCCAGCTGAAGTGTGTGTGAATGTGAGGCTCAATGTGTGAGGGACCAGTCTCAGGGTCCAGTGATCCAGACCCAGCTGAAGAGTGTCTGAGATGAGGCTCAGTGTGTGAGGGACCAGCCTCAGGGTCCAGTGATCCAGACCCAGCTGAAGTGTGTGTGAATGTGAAGCTCAGTGTGTGAGGGACCAGTCTCAGGGTCCAGTGATCCAGACCCAGCTGAAGTGTGTGTGAATGTGAGGCTCAGTGTGTGAGGGACCAGCCTCAGGGTGCAGTGATCCAGACCCAGCTGAAGTGTGTGTGAATGTGATGCTCAGTGTATGAGGGATGAGTCTCAGGGTCTCGTGATCCAGACGCAGCTGAAGTGTGTGTGAAGGTGAGGCTCAGTGTGTGAGGGACCAGTCTCAGGGTCCAGTGATCCAGACCCAGCTGAAGTGTGTGTGAATGTGAGGCTCAGTGTGTGAGGGACCAGTCTCAGGGTCCAGTGATCCAGACGCAGCTGAAGTGTGTGTGATTGTGAGGCTCAGTGTGTGAGGGACCAGTCTCAGGGTCCAGTGATCCAGACCCAGCTGAAGTGTGTGTGAATGTGAGGCTCAGTGTGTGAGGGACCAGTCTCAGGGTCCAGTGCTCCAGACCCAGCTGAAGTATGTGTGAATGTGAGGCTCAGTGTGTGAGGGACCAGTCTCAGGATCCAGTGATCCTGACCCAGCTGAAGTGTGTGTGAATATGAGGCTCAGTGTGTGAGGGCCAGTCTCAGGATCCAGTGATCCTGACCCAGCTGAAGTGTGTGTGAATGTGAGGCTCAGTGTGTGAGGGACCAGTCTCAGGGTCCAGTGATCCAGACCCAGCTGTAGTGTGTGTGAATGTGAGGCTCAGTGTGTGAGGGACCAGTCTCAGGGTCCAGTGATCCAGACCCAGCTGAAGTGTGTGTGAATGTGAGGCTCAGTGTGTGAGGAACCAGTCTCAGTGTCCAGTGATCCAGACCCAGTTGAAGTGTGTGTGAATGTGAGGCTCAGTTTGTGAGGGACCTGCCTCAGGGTCCAGTGATCCAGACCCAGCTGAAATGTGTGTGAATGTGAGGCTCAGTGTGTGAGGGACCAGTCTCAGGGGCCAGTGATCCAGACCCAGCTGAAGTGTGTGTGAATGTGAAGCTCAGTGTGTGAGGGACCAGTCTCAGGGTCCAGTGATCCAGACCCAGCTGAAGTGTGTGTGAATGTGAGGCTCAGTGTGTGAGGGACCAGCCTCAGGCTCCAGTGATCCAGACCCAGCTGAAGTGTGTGTGAATGTGAGGCTCAGTGTGTGATGGACCAGTCTCAGGGTCCAGTGATCCAGACCCAGCTGAAGTGTGTGTGAATGTGAGGCTCAGTGCGTGAGGGACCAGTCTCAGGGTCCAGTGATCCAGACCCAGCTGAAGTGTGTGTGAATGTGAAGCTCAGTGTGTGAGGGACCAGTCTCAGGGTCCAGTGATCCAGACCCAGCTGAAATCTGTGTGAATGTGAGGCTCAGTGTGTGAGGGACCAGTCTCAGGGTCCAGTGATCCAGACCCAGCTGAAGTGTGTGTGAATGTGAAGCTCAGTGTGTGAGGGACCAGCCTCAGGGTCCAGTGATCCAGACCCAGCTGAAGTGTGTGTGAATGTGAGGCTCAGTGTGTGAGGGACCAGCCTCAGAATCCAGTGATCCAGACCCAGCTGAAGTGTGTGTGAATGTGAGGCTCAGTGTGTGAGGGACCAGTCTCAGGGTCCAGTGATCCAGACGCAGCTGTAATTTGTGTGAATGTGAGGCTCAGTGTATGAGGGACCAGTCTCAGGGTCCAGTGATCCAGACCCAGCTGAAGTGTGTGTAAATGTGAGGCTCAGTGTGTGAGGGATGAGTCTCAGGGTCTCGTGATCCAGACCCAGCTGAAGTGTGTGTGAATGTGAGGCTCAGTGTGTGAGGGACCAGTCTCAGGGTCCAGTGATCCAGACCCAGCTGAAGTGGGTGTGAATGTAAGGCTCAGTGTGTGAAGGACCAGTCTCAGGGTCCAGTGATCCAGACCCAGCTGAAGTGTGTGTGAATATGAGGCTCAGTGTGTGAGGGACCAGTCTCAGGGTTCAGTGATCCAGACCCAGCTGAAGTGTGTTTGAATGTGAGGCTCAGTGTGTGAGGGACCAATCTCAGGTTCCAGTGATCCAGATCCAGCTGAAGTGTGTGTGAATGTGAGGCTCAGTGTGTGAGGGACCAGTCTCAGGGTCCAGTAATCCAGACCCAGCTGAAGTGTGTGTGAATGTGGGGATCAGTGTGTGAGGGACCAGTCTCAGGGTCTAGTGATCCAGACCCAGCTGAAGTGTGTGTGAATGTGAGGCTCAGTGTGTGAGGGACCAGTCTCAGGATCCAGTGATCCAGACCCAGCTGAAGTGTGTGTGAATGTGAGGCTCAGTGTGTGAGGGACCAGTCTCAGGGTCCAGTGATCCAGACCCAGCTGAAGTGGGTGTGAATGTAAGGCTCAGTGTGTGAAGGACCAGTCTCAGGGTCCAGTGATCCAGACCCAGCTGAAGTGTGTGTGAATATGAGGCTCAGTGTGTGAGTGACCAGTCTCAGGGTTCAGTGATCCAGACCCAGCTGAAGTGTGTGTGAATGTGAGGCTCAGTGTGTGAGGGACCAATCTCAGGTTCCAGTGATCCAGATCCAGCTGAAGTGTGTGTGAATGTGAGGCTCAGTGTGTGAGGGACCAGTCTCAGGGTCCAGTAATGCAGACCCAGCTGAAGTGTGTGTGAATGTGAGGCTCAGTGTGTGAGGGACCAGTCTCAGGGTCCAGTGATCCAGACCCAGCTGAAGTGTGTGTGAATGTGAGGCTCAGTGTGTGAGGGACCAGTCTCAGGATCCAGTGATCCAGACCCAGCTGAAGTGTGTGTGGATGTGAGGCTCAGTGTGTGAGGGACCAGTCTCAGGGTCTAGTGATCCAGACCCAGCTGAAGTGTGTGTGAATGTGAGGCTCAGTGTGTGAGGGACCAGTCTCAGGGTCTAGTGATCCAGACCCAGCTGAAGTGTGTGTGAATGTGAGGCTCAGTGTGTGAGGGACCAGTCTCAGGGTCCAGTGATCCAGACCCAGCTGAAGTGTGTGTGAATGTGAGGCTCAGTGTGTGAGTGACCAGTCTCAGGGTCCAGTGCTCCAGACCCAGCTGAAGTGTGTGTGAATGTGAGGCTCAGTGTGTGAGGGACCAGCCTCAGAATCCAGTGATCCAGAACCAGCTGAAGTGTGTGTGAATGTGAGGCTCAGTGTGTGAGGGACCAGTCTCAGGGTCCAGTGATCCAGACCCAGCTGAAGTGTGTGTGCATCTCATGCTCAGTGTGTGAGGGACCAGTCTCAGGGTCCAGTGATCCAAACCCAGCTGAAGTGTGTGTGAATGTGATGCTCAGTGTATGAGGGACCAGTCTCAGGGTCCAGTGATCCAGATCTAGCTGAAGTGTGTGTGAATTTGAGGCTCAGTGTGTGAGGGACCAGTCTCAGTGTCCAGTGATCCAGACCCAGCTGAAGTGTGTGTGAATGTGAGGCTCAGTGTGTGAGGGACCAGTCTCAGGATCCAGTGATCCAGACCCAGCTGAACTGTGTGTGAATGTGAGGCTCAGTGTGTGAGGGACCAGTCTCAGGGTCCAGTGATTCAGACCCAGCTGAAGTGTGCGTGAATGTGAGGCTCAGTGTGTGAGGGACCAGTCTCAGGGTCCAGTGATCCAGACCCAGCTGAAGTGTGTGTGAATGTGAGGCTCAGTGTGTGAGGGACCAGTCTCAGGGTCCAGTGATCCAGACGCAGCTGAAATGTGTGTGAATGTGATACTCAGTGTGTGAGGGACCAGTCTCAGGGTCCAATGATCCAGACCCAGCTGAAGTGTGTGTGAATGTGAGGCTCAGTGTTTGAGGGACCAGTCTCAGGGTCCAGTGATCCAGACCCAGCTGAAGTGTGTGTGAATGTGAGGCTCAGTGTGCGAAGTGCCAGTCTCAGGGTCCAGTGCTCCAGACCCAGCTGAAGTTTGTGTGAATGTGAGGCTCAGTGTGTGAGGGACCAGTCTCAGGATCCAGTGATCCTGACCCAGCTGAAGTGTGTGTGAATGTAAGGCTCAGTATGTGAGGGACCAGTCTCAGGGTCCAGTGATCCAGACCCAGCTGAAGTGTGTGTGAATGTGAGGCTAAGTGTGTGAGGGACCAGTCTCAGGGTCCAGTGATCCAGACCCAGCTGAAGTATGTGTGAATGTGAGGCTCAGTGTGTGAGGAACCAGTCTCAGGGTCCAGTGATCCAGACCCAGTTGAAGTGTGTGTGAATGTGAGTCTCAGTTTGTGAGGGACCTGCCTCAGGGTCCAGTGATCCAGACCCGGTTGAAGTGTCTGTGAATGTGAGGCTCAGTGTGTGAGGGACCAGTCTCAGGGTCCAGTGATCCAGACCCAGCTGAAGAGTGTGTGAGATGAGGCTCAGTGTGTGAGGGACCAGCCTCAGGGTCCAGTGATCCAGACACAGCTGAAGTGTGTGTGAATGTGAAGCTCAGTGTGTGAGGGACCAGTCTCAGGGTCCAGTGATCCAGACCCAGCTGAAGTGTGTGTGAATGTGAGGCTCAGTGTGTGAGGGACCAGTCTCAGGGTCCAGTGCTCCAAACCCAGCTGAAGTGTGTGTGAATGTGAGGCTCAGTGTGTGAGGGACCAGTCTCAGGGTCCAGTGATCCAGATCCAGCTGAAGTGTGTGTGAATGTGAGGCTCAGTGTGTGAGGGACCAGTCTCAGTGTCCAGTGATCCAGACCCAGCTGAAGTGTGTGTGAATGTGAGGCTCAGTATGTGAGGGACCAGTCTCAGGGTCCAGTGATTCAGACCCAGCTGAAGTGTGTGTGAATGTGAGGCTCAGTGTGTGAAGGACCAGTTTCAGGGTCCTGTGATCCAAACCCAGCTGAAGTGTGTGTGAATGTGTGGCTCAGTGTGTGAGGGACCAGTCTCAGGGTCCAGTGATCCAGACACAGCTGAAGTGTGTGTGAATGTGAGGCTCAGTGTGTGAGGGACCAGTCTCAGGGTCCAGTGATCCAGACGCAGCTGAAATGTGTGTGAATGTGATACTCAGTGTGTGAGGGACCAGTCTCAGGGTCCAGTGATCCAGACCCAGCTGAAGTGTGTGTGAATGTGAGGCTCAGTGTGTGAGGGACCAGTCTCAGGGTCCAGTGATCCAGACCCAGCTGAAGTGTGTGTGAATGTGAGGCTCAGTGTATGAGGGACCAGTCTCAGGGTCCAGTGATCCAGACCCAGCTGAAGTGTGTGTGAATGTGAGGCTCAGTGTGCGAAGGGCCAGTCTCAGGGTCCAGTGCTCCAGACCCAGCTGAAGTGTGTGTGAATGTGAGGCTCAGTGTATGAGGGATGAGTCTCAGGGTCTCGTGATCCAGACGCAGCTGAAGTGTGTGTGAAGGTGAGGCTCAGTGTGTGAGGGACCAGTCTCACGGTCCAGTGATCCAGACCCAGCTGAAGTGTGTGTGAATGTGAGGCTCAGTGTGTGAGGGACCAGTCTCAGGGTCCAGTGATCCAGACGCATCTGAAGTGTGTGTGAATGTGAGGCTCAGTGTGTGAGGGAATAGTCTCAGGCTCCAGTGATCCAGACCCAGCTGAAGTGTGTGTGAATGTGAGGCTCAGTGTGTGAGGGACCAGTCTCAGGGTCCAGTGCTCCAAACCCAGCTGAAGTGTGTGTGAATGTGAGGCTCAGTGTATGAGGGACCAGTCTCAGGGTCTAGTGATCCAGACCCAGCTGAAGTGTGTGTGAATGTGAGGCTCAGTGTGTTTGGGACCAGTCTCAGGGTCCAGTGATCCAGATCCAGCTGAAGTGTGTGTGAATGTGAGGCTCAGTGTGTGAGGGACCAGTCTCAGTGTCCAGTGATCCAGACCCAGCTGAAGTGTGTGTGAATGTGAGGCTCAGTGTGTGAGGGACCAGTCTCAGGATCCAGTGGTCCAGACCCAGCTGAAGTGTGTGTGAATGTGAGGCTCAGTGTGTGAGGGACCAGTCTCAGGGTCCAGTGATTCAGACCCAGCTGAAGTGTGTGTGAATGTGAGGCTCAGTGTTTGAAGGACCAGTCTCAGGGTCCTGTGATCCAAACCCAGCTGAAGTGTGTGTGAATGTGAGGCTTAGTGTGTGAGGGACCAGTCTCAGGGTCCAGTGATCCAGACACAGCTGAAGTGTGTGTGAATGTGAGGCTCAGTGTGTGAGGGACCAGTCTCAGGGTCCAGTGATCCAGACGCAGCTGAAATGTGTGTGAATCTGATACTCAGTGTGTGAGGGACCAGTCTCAGGGTCCAGTGAACCAGACCCAGCTGAAGTGTGTGTGAATGTGATACTCAGTGTGTGAGGGACCAGTCTCAGGGTCCAGTGATCCAGACCCAGCTGAAGTGTGTGTGAATGTGAGGCTCAGTGTGTCAGGGACCAGTCTCAGGGTCCAGTGATCCAGACCAAGCTGAAGTGTGTGTGAATGTGAGGCTCAGTGTGTGAGGGACCAGTCTCAGGGTCCAGTGATCCAGACCCAGCTGAAGTGTGTGTGAATGTGAGGCTCAGTGTGCGAAGGGCCAGTCTCAGGGTCCAGTGCTCCAGACCCAGCTGAAGTTTGTGTGAATGTGAGGCTCAGTGTGTGAGGGACCAGTCTCAGGATCCAGTGATCCTGACCCAGCTGAAGTGTGTGTGAATGTAAGGCTCAGTATGTGAGGTACCAGTCTCAGGGTCCAGTGATCCAGACCCAGCTGAAGTGTGTGTGAATGTGAGGCTCAGTGTGTGAGGGACCAGTCTCAGGGTCCAGTGATCCAGACCCAGCTGAAGTGTGTGTGAATGTGAGGCTAGTGTTTGAGGCCCCAGTCTCATGGTCCAGTGATCCAGACCCAGTTGAAGTGTGTGTGAATGTGAGGCTCAGTTTGTGAGGGACCTGCCTCAGGGTCCAGTGATCCAGACCCAGCTGAAGTGTGTGTGAATGTGAGGCTCAATGTGTGAGGGACCAGTCTCAGGGTCCAGTGATCCAGACCCAGCTGAAGATTGTGTGAGATGAGGCTCAGTGTGTGAGGGACCAGCCTCAGGGTCCAGTGATCCAGACCCAGCTGAAGTGTGTGTGAATGTGAAGCTCAGTGTGTGAGGGACCAGTCTCAGGGTCCAGTGATCCAGACCCAGCTGAAGTGTGTGTGAATGTGAGGCTCAGTGTGTGAGGGACCAGCCTCAGGGTCCAGTGATCCAGACCCAGCTGAAGTGTGTGTGAATGTGAGGCTCAGTGTATGAGGGATGAGTCTCAGGGTCTCATGATCCAGACGCAGCTGAAGTGTGTGTGAAGGTGAGGCTCAGTGTGTGAGGGTCCAGTCTCAGGGTCCAGTGATCCAGACCCAGCTGAAGTGTGTGTGAATGTGAGGCTCAGTGTGTGAGGGACCAGTCTCAGGGTCCAGTGATCCAGACCCAGCTGAAGTGTGTGTGAATGTGAGGCTCAGTGTGTGAGGGACCAATCTCAGGTTCCAGTGATTCAGATCCAGCTGAAGTGTGTGTGAATGTGAGGCTCAGTGTGTGAGGGACCAGTCTCAGGGTCCAGTAATCCAGACCCAGCTGAAGTGTGTGTGAATGTGAGGATCAGTGTGTGAGGGACCAGTCTCAGGATCTAGTGATCCAGACCCAGCTGAAGTGTGTGTGAATGTGAGGCTCAGTGTGTGAGGGACCAGTCTCAGGATCCAGTGATCCAGACCCAGCTGAAGTGTGTGTGAATGTGAGGCTCAGTGTGTGAGGGACCAGTCTCAGGGTCTAGTGATTCAGACCCAGCTGAAGTGTGTGTGAATGTGAGGCTCAGTGTGTGAGGGACCAGTCTCAGGGTCCAGTGATCCAGACCCAGCTGAAGTGATTGTGAATGTGAGGCTCAGTGTGTGAGTGACCAGTCTCAGGGTCCAGTGCTCCAGACCCAGCTGAAGTGTGTGTGAATGTGAGGCTCAGTGTGTGAGGGACCAGCCTCAGAATCCAGTGATCCAGAACCAGCTGAAGTGTGTGTGAATGTGAGGCTCAGTGTGTGAGGGACCAGTCTCAGGGTCCAGTGATCCAGACCCAGCTGAAGTGCGTGTGCATCTCATGCTCAGTGTGTGAGGGACCAGTCTCAGGGTCCAGTGATCCAAACCCAGCTGAAGTGTGTGTGAATGCGAGGCTCAGTGTATGAGGGACCAGTCTCAGGGTCCAGTGATCCAGATCCAGCTGAAGTGTGTGTGAATGTGAGGCTCAGTGTGTGAGGGACCAGTCTCAGTGTCCAGTGATCCAGACCCAGCTGAAGTGTGTGTGAATGTGAGGCTCAGTGTGTGAGGGACCAGTCTCAGGATCCAGTGATCCAGACCCAGCTGAAGTGTGTGTGAATGTGAGGCTCAGTGTGTTAGTGACCAGTCTCAGGGTCCAGTGATTCAGACCCAGCTGAAGTGTGCGTGAATGTAAGGCTCAGTGTGTGAGGGACCAGTATCAGGGTCCAGTGATCCAGACCCAGCTGAATTGTGTGTGAATGTGAGGCTCAGTGTGTGAGGGACCAGTCTCAGGGTCCAGTGATCCAGACGCAGCTGAAATGGTGTGTGAATGTGAAACTCAGTGTGTGAGGGACCAGTCTCAGGGTCCAATGATCCAGACCCAGCTGAAGTGTGTGTGAATGTGATACTCAGTGTGTGAGGGACCAGTCTCAGGGTCCAGTAATCCAGACCCAGCTGAAGTGTGTGTGAATGTGAGGCTCAGTGTGTGAGGGACCAGTCTCAGGGTCCAGTGATCCAGACCCAGCTGAAGTGTGTGTGAATGTGAGGCTCAGTGTGTGAGGGACCAGTCTCAGGGTCCAGTGATCCCGACCCAGTTGAAGTGTGTGTGAATGTGAGGCTCAGTGTGCGAAGGGCCAGTCTCAGTGTCCAGTGCTCCAGACCCAGCTGAAGTTTGTGTGAGTGTGAGGCTCAGTGTGTGAGGGACCAGTCTCAGGATCCAGTGATCCTGACCCAGCTGAAGTGTGTGTGAATGTAAGGCTCAGTATGTGAGGTACCAGTCTCAGGGTCCAGTGCTCCAGACCCAGCTGAAGTGTGTGTGAATGTGAGGCTCAGTGTGCGAAGGGCCAGTCTCAGTGTCCACTGCTCCAGACCCAGCTGAAGTTTGTGTGAGTGTGAGGCTCAGTGTGTGAGGGACCAGTCTCAGGATCCAGTGATCCTGACCCAGCTGAAGTGTGTGTGAATGTGAGGCTCAGTGTGCGAAGGGCCAGTCTCAGGGTCCAGTGCTCCAGACCCAGCTGAAGTTTGTGTGAATGTGAGGCTCAGTGTGTGAGGGACCAGTCTCAGGATCCAGTGATCCTGACCCAGCTGAAGTGTGTGTGAATGTAAGGCTCAGTATGTGAGGTACCAGTCTCAGGGTCCAGTGATCCAGACCCAGCTGAAGTGTGTGTGAATGTGAGGCTCAGTGTGTGAGGGACCAGTCTCAGGGTCCAGTGATCCAGACCCAGCTGAAGTGTGTGTGAATGTGAGGCTAGTGTTTGAGGCCCCAGTCTCAGGGTCCAGTGATCCAGACCCAGTTGAAGTGTGTGTGAATGTGAGGCTCAGTTTGTGAGGGACCTGCCTCAGGGTCCAGTGATCCAGACCCGGCTGAAGTGTCTGTGAATGTGAGGCTCAGTGTGTGAGGGACCAGTCTCAGGGTCCAGTGATCCAGACCCAGCTGAAGTGTGTGTGAATGTGAGGCTCAATGTGTGAGGGACCAGTCTCAGGGTCCAGTGATCCAGACCCAGC
Organism: Pristiophorus japonicus; assembly: GCF_044704955.1. Lineage (NCBI taxonomy): Eukaryota > Metazoa > Chordata > Chondrichthyes > Pristiophoridae > Pristiophorus > Pristiophorus japonicus. The sequence continues at coordinate 1,885,955 of NW_027250915.1, read as the reverse complement.
TGAAGATTGTGTGAGATGAGGCTCAGTGTGTGAGGGACCAGCCTCAGGGTCCAGTGATCCAGACCCAGCTGAAGTGTGTGTGAATGTGAAGCTCAGTGTGTGAGGGACCAGTCTCAGGGTCCAGTGATCCAGACCCAGCTGAAGTGTGTGTGAATGTGAGGCTCAGTGTGTGAGGGACCAGCCTCAGGGTCCAGTGATCCAGACCCAGCTGAAGTGTGTGTGAATGTGAGGCTCAGTGTATGAGGGATGAGTCTCAGGGTCTCATGATCCAGACGCAGCTGAAGTGTGTGTGAAGGTGAGGCTCAGTGTGTGAGGGTCCAGTCTCAGGGTCCAGTGATCCAGACCCAGCTGAAGTGTGTGTGAATGTGAGGCTCAGTGTGTGAGGGACCAGTCTCAGGGTCCAGTGATCCAGACCCAGCTGAAGTGTGTGTGAATGTGAGGCTCAGTGTGTGAGGGACCAATCTCAGGTTCCAGTGATTCAGATCCAGCTGAAGTGTGTGTGAATGTGAGGCTCAGTGTGTGAGGGACCAGTCTCAGGGTCCAGTAATCCAGACCCAGCTGAAGTGTGTGTGAATGTGAGGATCAGTGTGTGAGGGACCAGTCTCAGGATCTAGTGATCCAGACCCAGCTGAAGTGTGTGTGAATGTGAGGCTCAGTGTGTGAGGGACCAGTCTCAGGATCCAGTGATCCAGACCCAGCTGAAGTGTGTGTGAATGTGAGGCTCACTGTGTGAGGGACCAGTGTCAGGGTCTAGTGATTCAGACCCAGCTGAAGTGTGTGTGAATGTGAGGCTCAGTGTGTGAGGGACCAGTCTCAGGGTCCAGTGCTCCAAACCCAGCTGAAGTGTGTGTGAATGTGAGGCTCAGTGTATGAGGGACCAGTCTCAGGGTCTAGTGATCCAGACCCAGCTGAAGTGTGTGTGAATGTGAGGCTCAGTGTGTTTGGGACCAGTCTCAGGGTCCAGTGATCCAGATCCAGCTGAAGTGTGTGTGAATGTGAGGCTCAGTGTGTGAGGGACCAGTCTCAGTGTCCAGTGATCCAGACCCAGCTGAAGTGTGTGTGAATGTGAGGCTCAGTGTGTGAGGGACCAGTCTCAGGATCCAGTGATCCAGACCCAGCTGAAGTGTGTGTGAATGTGAGGCTCAGTGTGTGAGGGACCAGTCTCAGGGTCCAGTGATTCAGACCCAGCTGAAGTGTGTGTGAATGTGAGGCTCAGTGTTTGAAGGACCAGTCTCAGGGTCCTGTGATCCAAACCCAGCTGAAGTGTGTGTGAATGTGAGGCTTAGTGTGTGAGGGACCAGTCTCAGGGTCCAGTGATCCAGACACAGCTGAAGTGTGTGTGAATGTGAGGCTCAGTGTGTGAGGGACCAGTCTCAGGGTCCAGTGATCCAGACGCAGCTGAAATGTGTGTGAATCTGATACTCAGTGTGTGAGGGACCAGTCTCAGGGTCCAGTGAACCAGACCCAGCTGAAGTGTGTGTGAATGTGATACTCAGTGTGTGAGGGACCAGTCTCAGGGTCCAGTGATCCAGACCCAGCTGAAGTGTGTGTGAATGTGAGGCTCAGTGTGTCAGGGACCAGTCTCAGGGTCCAGTGATCCAGACCAAGCTGAAGTGTGTGTGAATGTGAGGCTCAGTGTGTGAGGGACCAGTCTCAGGGTCCAGTGATCCAGACCCAGCTGAAGTGTGTGTGAATGTGAGGCTCAGTGTGCGAAGGGCCAGTCTCAGGGTCCAGTGCTCCAGACCCAGCTGAAGTTTGTGTGAATGTGAGGCTCAGTGTGTGAGGGACCAGTCTCAGGATCCAGTGATCCTGACCCAGCTGAAGTGTGTGTGAATGTAAGGCTCAGTATGTGAGGTACCAGTCTCAGGGTCCAGTGATCCAGACCCAGCTGAAGTGTGTGTGAATGTGAGGCTCAGTGTGTGAGGGACCAGTCTCAGGGTCCAGTGATCCAGACCCAGCTGAAGTGTGTGTGAATGTGAGGCTAGTGTTTGAGGCCCCAGTCTCATGGTCCAGTGATCCAGACCCAGTTGAAGTGTGTGTGAATGTGAGGCTCAGTTTGTGAGGGACCTGCCTCAGGGTCCAGTGATCCAGACCCAGCTGAAGTGTGTGTGAATGTGAGGCTCAATGTGTGAGGGACCAGTCTCAGGGTCCAGTGATCCAGACCCAGCTGAAGATTGTGTGAGATGAGGCTCAGTGTGTGAGGGACCAGCCTCAGGGTCCAGTGATCCAGACCCAGCTGAAGTGTGTGTGAATGTGAAGCTCAGTGTGTGAGGGACCAGTCTCAGGGTCCAGTGATCCAGACCCAGCTGAAGTGTGTGTGAATGTGAGGCTCAGTGTGTGAGGGACCAGCCTCAGGGTCCAGTGATCCAGACCCAGCTGAAGTGTGTGTGAATGTGAGGCTCAGTGTATGAGGGATGAGTCTCAGGGTCTCATGATCCAGACGCAGCTGAAGTGTGTGTGAAGGTGAGGCTCAGTGTGTGAGGGTCCAGTCTCAGGGTCCAATGATCCAGACCCAGCTGAAGTGTGTGTGAATGTGAGGCTCAGTGTGTGAGGGACCAGTCTCAGGGTCCAGTGATCCAGACCCAGCTGAAGTGTGTGTGAATGTGAGGCTCAGTGTGTGAGGGACCAATCTCAGGTTCCAGTGATTCAGATCCAGCTGAAGTGTGTGTGAATGTGAGGCTCAGTGTGTGAGGGACCAGTCTCAGGGTCCAGTAATCCAGACCCAGCTGAAGTGTGTGTGAATGTGAGGATCAGTGTGTGAGGGACCAGTCTCAGGATCTAGTGATCCAGACCCAGCTGAAGTGTGTGTGAATGTGAGGCTCAGTGTGTGAGGGACCAGTCTCAGGATCCAGTGATCCAGACCCAGCTGAAGTGTGTGTGAATGTGAGGCTCAGTGTGTGAGGGACCAGTCTCAGGGTCTAGTGATTCAGACCCAGCTGAAGTGTGTGTGAATGTGAGGCTCAGTGTGTGAGGGACCAGTCTCAGGGTCCAGTGATCCAGACCCAGCTGAAGTGATTGTGAATGTGAGGCTCAGTGTGTGAGTGACCAGTCTCAGGGTCCAGTGCTCCAGACCCAGCTGAAGTGTGTGTGAATGTGAGGCTCAGTGTGTGAGGGACCAGCCTCAGAATCCAGTGATCCAGAACCAGCTGAAGTGTGTGTGAATGTGAGGCTCAGTGTGTGAGGGACCAGTCTCAGGGTCCAGTGATCCAGACCCAGCTGAAGTGCGTGTGCATCTCATGCTCAGTGTGTGAGGGACCAGTCTCAGGGTCCAGTGATCCAAACCCAGCTGAAGTGTGTGTGAATGCGAGGCTCAGTGTATGAGGGACCAGTCTCAGGGTCCAGTGATCCAGATCCAGCTGAAGTGTGTGTGAATGTGAGGCTCAGTGTGTGAGGGACCAGTCTCAGTGTCCAGTGATCCAGACCCAGCTGAAGTGTGTGTGAATGTGAGGCTCAGTGTGTGAGGGACCAGTCTCAGGATCCAGTGATCCAGACCCAGCTGAAGTGTGTGTGAATGTGAGGCTCAGTGTGTTAGTGACCAGTCTCAGGGTCCAGTGATTCAGACCCAGCTGAAGTGTGCGTGAATGTAAGGCTCAGTGTGTGAGGGACCAGTCTCAGGGTCCAGTGATCCAGACCCAGCTGAATTGTGTGTGAATGTGAGGCTCAGTGTGTGAGGGACCAGTCTCAGGGTCCAGTGATCCAGACGCAGCTGAAATGGTGTGTGAATGTGAAACTCAGTGTGTGAGGGACCAGTCTCAGGGTCCAATGATCCAGACCCAGCTGAAGTGTGTGTGAATGTGATACTCAGTGTGTGAGGGACCAGTCTCAGGGTCCAGTAATCCAGACCCAGCTGAAGTGTGTGTGAATGTGAGGCTCAGTGTGTGAGGGACCAGTCTCAGGGTCCAGTGATCCAGACCCAGCTGAAGTGTGTGTGAATGTGAGGCTCAGTGTGTGAGGGACCAGTCTCAGGGTCCAGTGATCCCGACCCAGTTGAAGTGTGTGTGAATGTGAGGCTCAGTGTGCGAAGGGCCAGTCTCAGTGTCCAGTGCTCCAGACCCAGCTGAAGTTTGTGTGAGTGTGAGGCTCAGTGTGTGAGGGACCAGTCTCAGGATCCAGTGATCCTGACCCAGCTGAAGTGTGTGTGAATGTAAGGCTCAGTATGTGAGGTACCAGTCTCAGGGTCCAGTGCTCCAGACCCAGCTGAAGTGTGTGTGAATGTGAGGCTCAGTGTGCGAAGGGCCAGTCTCAGTGTCCAGTGCTCCAGACCCAGCTGAAGTTTGTGTGAGTGTGAGGCTCAGTGTGTGAGGGACCAGTCTCAGGATCCAGTGATCCTGACCCAGCTGAAGTGTGTGTGAATGTGAGGCTCAGTGTGCGAAGGGCCAGTCTCAGGGTCCAGTGCTCCAGACCCAGCTGAAGTTTGTGTGAATGTGAGGCTCAGTGTGTGAGGGACCAGTCTCAGGATCCAGTGATCCTGACCCAGCTGAAGTGTGTGTGAATGTAAGGCTCAGTATGTGAGGTACCAGTCTCAGGGTCCAGTGATCCAGACCCAGCTGAAGTGTGTGTGAATGTGAGGCTCAGTGTGTGAGGGACCAGTCTCAGGGTCCAGTGATCCAGACCCAGCTGAAGTGTGTGTGAATGTGAGGCTAGTGTTTGAGGCCCCAGTCTCAGGGTCCAGTGATCCAGACCCAGTTGAAGTGTGTGTGAATGTGAGGCTCAGTTTGTGAGGGACCTGCCTCAGGGTCCAGTGATCCAGACCCGGCTGAAGTGTCTGTGAATGTGAGGCTCAGTGTGTGAGGGACCAGTCTCAGGGTCCAGTGATCCAGACCCAGCTGAAGTGTGTGTGAATGTGAGGCTCAATGTGTGAGGGACCAGTCTCAGGGTCCAGTGATCCAGACCCAGCTGAAGATTGTGTGAGATGAGGCTCAGTGTGTGAGGGACCAGCCTCAGGGTCCAGTGATCCAGACCCAGCTGAAGTGTGTGTGAATGTGAAGCTCAGTGTGTGAGGGACCAGTCTCAGGGTCCAGTGATCCAGACCCAGCTGAAGTGTGTGTGAATGTGAGGCTCAGTGTGTGAGGGACCAGCCTCAGGGTCCAGTGATCCAGACCCAGCTGAAGTGTGTGTGAATGTGAGGCTCAGTGTATGAGGGATGAGTCTCAGGGTCTCATGATCCAGACCCAGCTGAAGTGTGTGTGAATGTGATACTCAGTGTGTGAGGGACCAGTCTCAGGGTCCAGTAATCCAGACCCAGCTGAAGTGTGTGTGAATGTGAGGCTCAGTGTGTGAGGGACCAGTCTCAGGGTCCAGTGATCCAGACCCAGCTGAAGTGTGTGTGAATGTGAGGCTCAGTGTGTTAGTGACCAGTCTCAGGGTCCAGTGATTCAGACCCAGCTGAAGTGTGCGTGAATGTAAGGCTCAGTGTGTGAGGGACCAGTCTCAGGGTCCAGTGATCCAGACCCAGCTGAATTGTGTGTGAATGTGAGGCTCAGTGTGTGAGGGACCAGTCTCAGGGTCCAGTGATCCAGACGCAGCTGAAATGGTGTGTGAATGTGAAACTCAGTGTGTGAGGGACCAGTCTCAGGGTCCAATGATCCAGACCCAGCTGAAGTGTGTGTGAATGTGATACTCAGTGTGTGAGGGACCAGTCTCAGGGTCCAGTAATCCAGACCCAGCTGAAGTGTGTGTGAATGTGAGGCTCAGTGTGTGAGGGACCAGTCTCAGGGTCCAGTGATCCAGACCCAGCTGAAGTGTGTGTGAATGTGAGGCTCAGTGTGTGAGGGACCAGTCTCAGGGTCCAGTGATCCCGACCCAGTTGAAGTGTGTGTGAATGTGAGGCTCAGTGTGCGAAGGGCCAGTCTCAGTGTCCAGTGCTCCAGACCCAGCTGAAGTTTGTGTGAGTGTGAGGCTCAGTGTGTGAGGGACCAGTCTCAGGATCCAGTGATCCTGACCCAGCTGAAGTGTGTGTGAATGTAAGGCTCAGTATGTGAGGTACCAGTCTCAGGGTCCAGTGCTCCAGACCCAGCTGAAGTGTGTGTGAATGTGAGGCTCAGTGTGCGAAGGGCCAGTCTCAGTGTCCAGTGCTCCAGACCCAGCTGAAGTTTGTGTGAGTGTGAGGCTCAGTGTGTGAGGGACCAGTCTCAGGATCCAGTGATCCTGACCCAGCTGAAGTGTGTGTGAATGTGAGGCTCAGTGTGCGAAGGGCCAGTCTCAGGGTCCAGTGCTCCAGACCCAGCTGAAGTTTGTGTGAATGTGAGGCTCAGTGTGTGAGGGACCAGTCTCAGGATCCAGTGATCCTGACCCAGCTGAAGTGTGTGTGAATGTAAGGCTCAGTATGTGAGGTACCAGTCTCAGGGTCCAGTGATCCAGACCCAGCTGAAGTGTGTGTGAATGTGAGGCTCAGTGTGTGAGGGACCAGTCTCAGGGTCCAGTGATCCAGACCCAGCTGAAGTGTGTGTGAATGTGAGGCTAGTGTTTGAGGCCCCAGTCTCAGGGTCCAGTGATCCAGACCCAGTTGAAGTGTGTGTGAATGTGAGGCTCAGTTTGTGAGGGACCTGCCTCAGGGTCCAGTGATCCAGACCCGGCTGAAGTGTCTGTGAATGTGAGGCTCAGTGTGTGAGGGACCAGTCTCAGGGTCCAGTGATCCAGACCCAGCTGAAGTGTGTGTGAATGTGAGGCTCAATGTGTGAGGGACCAGTCTCAGGGTCCAGTGATCCAGACCCAGCTGAAGATTGTGTGAGATGAGGCTCAGTGTGTGAGGGACCAGCCTCAGGGTCCAGTGATCCAGACCCAGCTGAAGTGTGTGTGAATGTGAAGCTCAGTGTGTGAGGGACCAGTCTCAGGGTCCAGTGATCCAGACCCAGCTGAAGTGTGTGTGAATGTGAGGCTCAGTGTGTGAGGGACCAGCCTCAGGGTCCAGTGATCCAGACCCAGCTGAAGTGTGTGTGAATGTGAGGCTCAGTGTATGAGGGATGAGTCTCAGGGTCTCATGATCCAGACGCAGCTGAAGTGTGTGTGAAGGTGAGGCTCAGTGTGTGAGGGTCCAGTCTCAGGGTCCAGTGATCCAGACCCAGCTGAAGTGTGTGTGAATGTGAGGCTCAGTGTGTGAGGGACCAGTCTCAGGGTCCAGTGATCCAGACCCAGCTGAAGTGTGTGTGAATGTGAGGCTCAGTGTGTGAGGGACCAATCTCAGGTTCCAGTGATTCAGATCCAGCTGAAGTGTGTGTGAATGTGAGGCTCAGTGTGTGAGGGACCAGTCTCAGGGTCCAGTAATCCAGACCCAGCTGAAGTGTGTGTGAATGTGAGGATCAGTGTGTGAGGGACCAGTCTCAGGATCTAGTGATCCAGACCCAGCTGAAGTGTGTGTGAATGTGAGGCTCAGTGTGTGAGGGACCAGTCTCAGGATCCAGTGATCCAGACCCAGCTGAAGTGTGTGTGAATGTGAGGCTCAGTGTGTGAGGGACCAGTCTCAGGGTCTAGTGATTCAGACCCAGCTGAAGTGTGTGTGAATGTGAGGCTCAGTGTGTGAGGGACCAGTCTCAGGGTCCAGTGATCCAGACCCAGCTGAAGTGATTGTGAATGTGAGGCTCAGTGTGTGAGTGACCAGTCTCAGGGTCCAGTGCTCCAGACCCAGCTGAAGTGTGTGTGAATGTGAGGCTCAGTGTGTGAGGGACCAGCCTCAGAATCCAGTGATCCAGAACCAGCTGAAGTGTGTGTGAATGTGAGGCTCAGTGTGTGAGGGACCAGTCTCAGGGTCCAGTGATCCAGACCCAGCTGAAGTGCGTGTGCATCTCATGCTCAGTGTGTGAGGGACCAGTCTCAGGGTCCAGTGATCCAAACCCAGCTGAAGTGTGTGTGAATGCGAGGCTCAGTGTATGAGGGACCAGTCTCAGGGTCCAGTGATCCAGATCCAGCTGAAGTGTGTGTGAATGTGAGGCTCAGTGTGTGAGGGACCAGTCTCAGTGTCCAGTGATCCAGACCCAGCTGAAGTGTGTGTGAATGTGAGGCTCAGTGTGTGAGGGACCAGTCTCAGGATCCAGTGATCCAGACCCAGCTGAAGTGTGTGTGAATGTGAGGCTCAGTGTGTTAGTGACCAGTCTCAGGGTCCAGTGATTCAGACCCAGCTGAAGTGTGCGTGAATGTAAGGCTCAGTGTGTGAGGGACCAGTCTCAGGGTCCAGTGATCCAGACCCAGCTGAATTGTGTGTGAATGTGAGGCTCAGTGTGTGAGGGACCAGTCTCAGGGTCCAGTGATCCAGACGCAGCTGAAATGGTGTGTGAATGTGAAACTCAGTGTGTGAGGGACCAGTCTCAGGGTCCAATGATCCAGACCCAGCTGAAGTGTGTGTGAATGTGATACTCAGTGTGTGAGGGACCAGTCTCAGGGTCCAGTAATCCAGACCCAGCTGATGTGTGTGTGAATGTGAGGCTCAGTGTGTGAGGGACCAGTCTCAGGGTCCAGTGATCCAGACCCAGCTGAAGTGTGTGTGAATGTGAGGCTCAGTGTGTGAGGGACCAGTCTCAGGGTCCAGTGATCCCGACCCAGTTGAAGTGTGTGTGAATGTGAGGCTCAGTGTGCGAAGGGCCAGTCTCAGTGTCCAGTGCTCCAGACCCAGCTGAAGTTTGTGTGAGTGTGAGGCTCAGTGTGTGAGGGACCAGTCTCAGGATCCAGTGATCCTGACCCAGCTGAAGTGTGTGTGAATGTAAGGCTCAGTATGTGAGGGACCAGTCTCAGGGTCCAGTGATCCAGACCCAGCTGAAGTGTGTGTGAATGTGAGGCTAAGTGTGTGAGGGACCAGTCTCAGGGTCCAGTGATCCAGACCCAGCTGAAGTATGTGTGAATGTGAGGCTCAGTGTGTGAGGAACCAGTCTCAGGGTCCAGTGATCCAGACCCAGTTGAAGTGTGTGTGAATGTGAGGCTCAGTTTGTGAGGGACCTGCCTCAGGGTCCAGTGATCCAGACCCGGCTGAAGTGTCTGTGAATGTGAGGCTCAGTGTGTGAGGGACCAGTCTCAGGGTCCAGTGATCCAGACGCAGCTGAAGAGTGTGTGAGATGAGGCTCAGTGTGTGAGGGACCAGCCTCAGGGTCCAGTGATCCAGAACCAGCTGAAGTGTGTGTGAATGTGAAGCTCAGTGTGTGAGGGACCAGTCTCAGGGTCCAGTGATCCAGACCCAGCTGAAGTGTGTGTGAATGTGAGGCTCAGTGTGTGAGGGACCAGCCTCAGGGTCCAGTGATCCAGAGCCAGCTGAAGTGTGTGTGAATGTGAGGCTCAGTGTATGAGCAATGAGTCTCAGGGTCTCGTGATCCAGACGCAGCTGAAGTGTGTGTGAAGGTGAGGCTCAGTGTGTGAGGGACCAGTCTCAGGGACCAGTGATCCAGACCCAGCTGAAGTGTGTGTGAATGTGAGGCTCAGTGTGTGAGGGACCAGTCTCAGGGTCCAGTGATCCAGACGCAGCTGAAGTGTGTGTGAATGTGAGGCTCAGTGTGTGAGGGACCAGTCTCAGGGTCCAGTGATCCAGACCCAGCTGAAGTGTGTGTGAATGTGAGGCTCAGTGTGTGAGGGACCAGTCTCAGGGTCCAGTGCTCCAAACCCAGCTGAAGTGTATGTGAATGTGAGGCTCAGTGTATGAGGGACCAGTCTCAGGGTCCAGTGATCCAGATCCAGCTGAAGTGTGTGTGAATGTGAGGCTCAGTGTGTGAGGGACCAGTCTCAGTGTCCAGTGATCCAGACCCAGCTGAAGTGTGTGTGAATGTGAGGCTCAGTGTGTGAGGGACCAGTCTCAGGATCCAGTGATCCAGACCCAGCTGAAGTGTGTGTGAATGTGAGGCTCAGTGTGTGAGGGACCAGTCTCAGGGTCCAGTGATTCAGACCCAGCTGAAGTGTGTGTGAATGTGAGGCTCAGTGTGTGAAGGACCATTCTCAGGGTCCTGTGATCCAAACCCAGCTGAAGTGTGTGTGAATGTGAGGCTCAGTGTGTGAGGGACCAGTCTCAGGGTCCAGTGATCCAGACACAGCTGAAGTGTGTGTGAATGTGAGGCTCAGTGTGTGAGGGACCAGTCTCAGTGTCCAGTGATCCAGACGCAGCTGAAATGTGTGTGAATGTGATACTCAGTGTGTGAGGGACCAGTCTCAGGGTCCAGTGATCCAGACCCAGCTGAAGTGTGTGTGAATGTGATACTCAGTGTGTGAGGGACCAGTCTCAGGGTCCAGTGATCCAGACCCAGCTGAAGTGTGTGTGAATGTGAGGCTCAGTGTGTGAGGGACCAGTCTCAGGGTCCAGTGATCCAGACCCAGCTGAAGTGTGTGTGAATGTGAGGCTCAGTGTGTTTGGGACCAGTCTCAGGGTCCAGTGATCCAGATCCAGCTGAAGTGTGTGTGAATGTGAGGCTCAGTGTGTGAGGGACCAGTCTCAGTGTCCAGTGATGCAGACCCAGCTGAAGTGTGTGTGAATGTGAGGCTCAGTGTGTGAGGGACCAGTCTCAGGATCCAGTGATCCAGACCCAGCTGAAGTGTGTGTGAATGTGAGGCTCAGTGTGTGAGGGACCAGTCTCAGGGTCCAGTGATTCAGACCCAGCTGAAGTGTGTGTGAATGTGAGGCTCAGTGTTTGAAGGACCAGTCGCAGGGTCCTGTGATCCAAACCCAGCTGAAGTGTGTGTGAATGTGAGGCTCAGTGTGTGAGGGACCAGTCTCAGGGTCCAGTGATCCAGACACAGCTGAAGTGTGTGTGAATGTGAGGCTCAGTGTGTGAGGGACCAGTCTCAGGGTCCAGTGATCCAGACGCAGCTGAAATGTGTGTGAATCTGATACTCAGTGTGTGAGGGACCAGTCTCAGGGTCCAGTGATCCAGACCCAGCTGAAGTGTGTGTGAATGTGATACTCAGTGTGTGAGGGACCAGTCTCAGGGTCCAGTGATCCAGATCCAGCTGAAGTGTGTGTGAATGTGAGGCTCAGTGTGTGAGGGACCAGTCTCAGGGTCCAGTGATCCAGACCCAGCTGAAGTGTGTGTGAATGTGAGGCTCAGTGTGTGAGGGACCAGTCTCAGGGTCCAGTTATCCAGACCCAGTTGAAGTGTGTGTGAATGTGAGGCTCAGTGTGCGAAGGGCCAGTCTCAGGGTCCAGTGCTCCAGACCCAGCTGAAGTTTGTGTGAATGTGAGGCTCAGTGTGTGAGGGACCAGTCTCAGGATCCAGTGATCCTGACCCAGCTGAAGTGTGTGTGAATGTAAGGCTCAGTATGTGAGGGACCAGTCTCAGGGTCCAGTGATCCAGACCCAGCTGAGTGTGTATGAATGTGAGGCTCAGTGTGTGAGGGACCAGTCTCAGGGTCCAGTGATCCAGACCCAGCTGAAGTGTGTGTGAATGTGAGGCTAGTGTGTGAGGAACCAGTCTCAGGGTCCAGTGATCCAACCCAGCTGAAGAGTGTGTGAGATGAGGCTCAGTGTGTGAGGGACCAGTCTCAGGGTCCAGTGATCCAGACCCAGCTGAAGTGTGTGTGAATGTGAGGCTCAGTGTGTGAGGGACCAGCCTCAGGGTCCAGTGATCCAGACCCAGCTGAAGTGTGTGTGAATGTGAGGCTCAGTGTATGAGGGATGAGTCTCAGGGTCTCGTGATCCAGACGCAGCTGAAGTGTGTGTGAAGGTGAGGCTCAGTGTGTGAGGGACCAGTCTCACGGTCCAGTGATCCAGACCCAGCTGAAGTGTGTGTGAATGTGAGGCTCAGTGTGTGAGGGACCAGTCTCAGGGTCCAGTGATCCAGACGCAGCTGAAGTGTGTGTGAATGTGAGGCTCAGTGTGTGAGGGAATAGTCTCAGGGTCCAGTGATCCAGACCCAGCTGAAGTGTGTGTGAATGTGAGGCTCAGTGTGTGAGGGACCAGTCTCAGGGTCCAGTGCTCCAAACCCAGCTGAAGTGTGTGTGAATGTGAGGCTCAGTGTATGAGGGACCAGTCTCAGGGTCTAGTGATCCAGACCCAGCTGAAGTGTGTGTGAATGTGAGGCTCAGTGTGTTTGGGACCAGTCTCAGGGTCCAGTGATCCAGATCCAGCTGAAGTGTGTGTGAATGTGAGGCTCAGTGTGTGAGGGACCAGTCTCAGTGTCCAGTGATGCAGACCCAGCTGAAGTGTGTGTGAATGTGAGGCTCAGTGTGTGAGGGACCAGTCTCAGGATCCAGTGATCCAGACCCAGCTGAAGTGTGTGTGAATGTGAGGCTCAGTGTGTGAGGGACCAGTCTCAGGGTCCAGTGATTCAGACCCAGCTGAAGTGTGTGTGAATGTGAGGCTCAGTGTTTGAAGGACCAGTCTCAGGGTCCTGTGATCCAAACCCAGCTGAAGTGTGTGTGAATGTGAGGCTCAGTGTGTGAGGGACCAGTCTCAGGGTCCAGTGATCCAGACACAGCTGAAGTGTGTGTGAATGTGAGGCTCAGTGTGTGAGGGACCAGTCTCAGGGTCCAGTGATCCAGACGCAGCTGAAATGTGTGTGAATCTGATACTCAGTGTGTGAGGGACCAGTCTCAGGGTCCAGTGATCCAGACCCAGCTGAAGTGTGTGTGAATGTGATACTCAGTGTGTGAGGGACCAGTCTCAGGGTCCAGTGATCCAGACCCAGCTGAAGTGTGTGTGAATGTGAGGCTCAGTGTGTGAGGGACCAGTCTCAGGGTCCAGTGATCCAGACCCAGCTGAAGTGTGTGTGAATGTGAGGCTCAGTGTGTGAGGGACCAGTCTCAGGGTCCAGTTATCCAGACCCAGTTGAAGTGTGTGTGAATGTGAGGCTCAGTGTGCGAAGGGCCAGTCTCAGGGTCCAGTGCTCCAGACCCAGCTGAAGTTTGTGTGAATGTGAGGCTCAGTGTGTGAGGGACCAGTCTCAGGATCCAGTGATCCTGACCCAGCTGAAGTGTGTGTGAATGTAAGGCTCAGTATGTGAGGGACCAGTCTCAGGGTCCAGTGATCCAGACCCAGCTGAAGTGTGTGTGAATGTGAGGCTCAGTGTGTGAGGGACCAGTCTCAGGGTCCAGTGATCCAGACCCAGCTGAAGTGTGTGTGAATGTGAGGCTAGTGTGTGAGGAACCAGTCTCAGGGTCCAGTGATCCAACCCAGCTGAAGAGTGTGTGAGATGAGGCTCAGTGTGTGAGGGACCAGTCTCAGGGTCCAGTGATCCAGACCCAGCTGAAGTGTGTGTGAATGTGAGGCTCAGTGTGTGAGGGACCAGCCTCAGGGTCCAGTGATCCAGACCCAGCTGAAGTGTGTGTGAATGTGAGGCTCAGTGTATGAGGGATGAGTCTCAGGGTCTCGTGATCCAGACGCAGCTGAAGTGTGTGTGAAGGTGAGGCTCAGTGTGTGAGGGACCAGTCTCACGGTCCAGTGATCCAGACCCAGCTGAAGTGTGTGTGAATGTGAGGCTCAGTGTGTGAGGGACAAGTCTCAGGGTCCAGTGATCCAGACGCAGCTGAAGTGTGTGTGAATGTGAGGCTCAGTGTGTGAGGGAATAGTCTCAGGGTCCAGTGATCCAGACCCAGCTGAAGTGTGTGTGAATGTGAGGCTCAGTGTGTGAGGGACCAGTCTCAGGGTCCAGTGCTCCAAACCCAGCTGAAGTGTGTGTGAATGTGAGGCTCAGTGTATGAGGGACCAGTCTCAGGGTCTAGTGATCCAGACCCAGCTGAAGTGTGTGTGAATGTGAGGCTCAGTGTGTTTGGGACCAGTCTCAGGGTCCAGTGATCCAGATCCAGCTGAAGTGTGTGTGAATGTGAGGCTCAGTGTGTGAGGGACCAGTCTCAGTGTCCAGTGATGCAGACCCAGCTGAAGTGTGTGTGAATGTGAGGCTCAGTGTGTGAGGGACCAGTCTCAGGATCCAGTGATCCAGACCCAGCTGAAGTGTGTGTGAATGTGAGGCTCAGTGTGTGAGGGACCAGTCTCAGGGTCCAGTGATTCAGACCCAGCTGAAGTGTGTGTGAATGTGAGGCTCAGTGTTTGAAGGACCAGTCTCAGGGTCCTGTGATCCAAAGCCAGCTGAAGTGTGTGTGAATGTGAGGCTCAGTGTGTGAGGGACCAGTCTCAGGGTCCAGTGATCCAGACACAGCTGAAGTGTGTGTGAATGTGAGGCTCAGTGTGTGAGGGACCAGTCTCAGGGTCCAGTGATCCAGACGCAGCTGAAATGTGTGTGAATCTGATACTCAGTGTGTGAGGGACCAGTCTCAGGGTCCAGTGATCCAGACCCAGCTGAAGTGTGTGTGAATGTGATACTCAGTGTGTGAGGGACCAGTCTCAGGGTCCAGTGATCCAGACCCAGCTGAAGTGTGTGTGAATGTGAGGCTCAGTGTGTGAGGGACCAGTCTCAGGGTCCAGTGATCCAGACCCAGCTGAAGTGTGTGTGAATGTGAGGCTCAGTGTGTGAGGGACCAGTCTCAGGGTCCAGTTATCCAGACCCAGTTGAAGTGTGTGTGAATGTGAGGCTCAGTGTGCGAAGGGCCAGTCTCAGGGTCCAGTGCTCCAGACCCAGCTGAAGTTTGTGTGAATGTGAGGCTCAGTGTGTGAGGGACCAGTCTCAGGATCCAGTGATCCTGACCCAGCTGAAGTGTGTGTGAATGTAAGGCTCAGTATGTGAGGGACCAGTCTCAGGGTCCAGTGATCCAGACCCAGCTGAAGTGTGTGTGAATGTGAGGCTCAGTGTGTGAGGGACCAGTCTCAGGGTCCAGTGATCCAGACCCAGCTGAAGTGTGTGTGAATGTGAGGCTAGTGTGTGAGGAACCAGTCTCAGGGTCCAGTGATCCAACCCAGCTGAAGAGTGTGTGAGATGAGGCTCAGTGTGTGAGGGACCAGCCTCAGGGTCCAGTGATCCAGACCCAGCTGAAGTGTGTGTGAATGTGAAGCTCAGTGTGTGAGGGTCCAGTCTCAGGGTCCAGTGATCCAGACCCAGCTGAAGTGTGTGTGAATGTGAGGCTCAGTGTGTGAGGGACCAGCCTCAGGGTCCAGTGATCCAGACCCAGCTGAAGTGTGTGTGAATGTGAGGCTCAGTGTGTGAGGGACCAGTCTCAGGGTCCAGTGCTCCAAACCCAGCTGAAGTGTGTGTGAATGTGAGGCTCAGTGTATGAGGGACCAGTCTCAGGGTCCAGTGATCCAGATCCAGCTGAAGTGTGTGTGAATGTGAGGCTCAGTGTGTGAGGGACCAGTCTCAGTGTCTAGTGATCCAGACCCAGCTGAAGTGTGTGTGAATGTGAGGCTCAGTGTGTGAGGGACCAGTCTCAGGATCCAGTGATCCAGACCCAGCTGAAGTGTGTGTGAATGTGAGGCTCAGTGTGTGAGGGACCAGTCTCAGGGTCCAGTGATTCAGACCCAGCTGAAGTGTGTGTGAATGTGAGGCTCAGTGTGTGAAGGACCAGTCTCAGGGTCCTGTGATCCAAACCCAGCTGAAGTGTGTGTGAATGTGAGGCTCAGTGTGTGAGGGACCAGTCTCAGGGTCCAGTGATCCAGACACAGCTGAAGTGTGTGTGAATGTGAGGCTCAGTGTGTGAGGGAACCGTCTCAGGGTCCAGTGATCCAGACGCAGCTGAAATGTGTGTGAATGTGATACTCAGTGTGTGAGGGACCAGTCTCAGGGTCCAGTGATCCAGACCCAGCTGAAGTGTGTGTGAATGTGATACTCAGTGTGTGAGGGACCAGTCTCAGGGTCCAGTGATCCAGACCCAGCTGAAGTGTATGTGAATGTGAGGCTCAGTGTGTGAGGGACCAGTCTCAGGGTCCAGTGATCCAGACCCAGCTGAAGTGTGTGTGAATGTGAGGCTCAGTGTGTGAGGGACCAGTCTCAGGGTCCAGTGATCCAGACCCAGCTGAAGTGTGTGTGAATGTGAGGCTCAGTGTGCGAAGGGCCAGTCTCAGGTTCCAGTGCTCCAGACCCAGCTGAAGTTTGTGTGAATGTGAGGCTCAGTGTGTGAGGGACCAGTCTCAGGATCCAGTGATCCTGACCCAGCTGAAGTGTGTGTGAATGTAAGGGTCAGTATGTGAGGGACCAGTCTCAGGGTCCAGTGATCCAGACCCAGCTGAAGTGTGTGTGAATGTGAGGCTCAGTGTGTGAGGGACCAGTCTCAGGGTCCAGTGATCCAGACCCAGCTGAAGTGTGTGTGAATGTGAGGCTAGTGTGTGAGGAACCAGTCTCACGGTCCAGTGATCCAGACCCAGTTGATGTGTGTGTGAATGTGAGGCTCAGTGTGTGAGGGACCAGTCTCAGGGTCCAGTGATCCAGACCCAGCTGAAGTGTGTGTGAATGTGAAGCTCAGTGTGTGAGGGACCAGTCTCAGGGTCCAGTGATCCAGACCCAGCTGAAGTGTGTGTGAATGTGAGGCTCAGTGTGTGAGGGACCAGCCTCAGGGTCCAGTGATCCAGACCCAGCTGAAGTGTGTGTGAATGTGAGGCTCAGTGTATGAGGGATGAGTCTCAGGGTCTCGTGATCCAGACGCAGCTGAAGTGTGTGTGAAGGTGAGGCTCAGTGTGTGAGGGACCAGTC
This sequence comes from Pristiophorus japonicus, assembly GCF_044704955.1. Classification (NCBI taxonomy): domain Eukaryota; kingdom Metazoa; phylum Chordata; class Chondrichthyes; family Pristiophoridae; genus Pristiophorus; species Pristiophorus japonicus. Next base: position 1,869,477 of record NW_027250915.1, on the reverse strand, counting down.
TCACGGTCCAGTGATCCAGACCCAGCTGAAGTGTGTGTGAATGTGAGGCTCAGTGTGTGAGGGACCAGTCTCAGGGTCCAGTGATCCAGACGCAGCTGAAGTGTGTGTGAATGTGAGGCTCAGTGTGTGAGGGAATAGTCTCAGGGTCCAGTGATCCAGACCCAGCTGAAGTGTGTGTGAATGTGAGGCTCAGTGTGTGAGGGACCAGTCTCAGGGTCCAGTGCTCCAAACCCAGCTGAAGTGTGTGTGAATGTGAGGCTCAGTGTATGAGGGACCAGTCTCAGGGTCCAGTGATCCAGATCCAGCTGAAGTCTGTGTGAATGTGAGGCTCAGTGTGTGAGGGACCAGTCTCAGTGTCCAGTGATGCAGACCCAGCTGAAGTGTGTGTGAATGTGAGGCTCAGTGTGTGAGGGACCAGTCTCAGGATCCAGTGATCCAGACCCAGCTGAAGTGTGTGTGAATGTGAGGCTCAGTGTGTGAGGGACCAGTCTCAGGGTCCAGTGATTCAGACCCAGCTGAAGTGTGTGTGAATGTGAGGCTCAGTGTTTGAAGGACCAGTCTCAGGGTCCTGTGATCCAAACCCAGCTGAAGTGTGTGTGAATGTGAGGCTCAGTGTGTGAGGGACCAGCCTCAGGGTCCAGTGATCCAGACCCAGCTGAAGTGTGTGTGAATGTGAGGCTCAGTGTATGAGGGATGAGTCTCAGGGTCTCGTGATCCAGACGCAGCTGAAGTGTGTGTGAAGGTGAGGCTCAGTGTGTGAGGGACCAGTCTCACGGTCCAGTGATCCAGACCCAGCTGAAGTGTGTGTGAATGTGAGGCTCAGTGTGTGAGGGTCCAGTCTCAGGGTCCAGTGATCCAGACGCAGCTGAAGTGTGTGTGAATGTGAGGCTCAGTGTGTGAGGGAATAGTCTCAGGGTCCAGTGATCCAGACCCAGCTGAAGTGTGTGTGAATGTGAGGCTCAGTGTGTGAGGGACCAGTCTCAGGGGCCAGTGCTCCAAACCAAGCTGAAGTGTGTGTGAATGTGAGGCTCAGTGTATGGGGGACCAGTCTCAGGGTCTAGTGATCCAGACCCAGCTGAAGTGTGTGTGAATGTGAGGCTCAGTGTGTTTGGGACCAGTCTCAGGGTCCAGTGATCCAGATCCAGCTGAAGTGTGTGTGAATGTGAGGCTCAGTGTGTGAGGGACCAGTCTCAGTGTCCAGTGATGCAGACCCAGCTGAAGTGTGTGTGAATGTGAGGCTCAGTGTGTGAGGGACCAGTCTCAGGATCCAGTGATCCAGACCCAGCTGAAGTGTGTGTGAATGTGAGGCTCAGTGTGTGAGGGACCAGTCTCAGGGTCCAGTGATTCAGACCCAGCTGAAGTGTGTGTGAATGTGAGGCTCAGTGTTTGAAGGACCAGTCTCAGGGTCCTGTGATCCAAACCCAGCTGAAGTGTGTGTGAATGTGAGGCTCAGTGCGTGAGGGACCAGTCTCAGGGTCCAGTGATCCAGACACAGCTGAAGTGTGTGTGAATGTGAGGCTCAGTGTGTGAGGGACCAGTCTCAGGGTCCAGTGATCCAGACGCAGCTGAAATGTGTGTGAATCTGATACTCAGTGTGTGAGGGACCAGTCTCAGGGTCCAGTGATCCAGACCCAGCTGAAGTGTGTGTGAATGTGATACTCAGTGTGTGAGGGACCAGTCTCAGGGTCCAGTGATCCAGACCCAGCTGAAGTGTGTGTGAATGTGAGGCTCAGTGTGTGAGGGACCAGTCTCAGGGTCCAGTGATCCAGACCCAGCTGAAGTGTGTGTGAATGTGAGGCTCAGTGTGTGAGGGACCAGTCTCAGGGTCCAGTTATCCAGACCCAGTTGAAGTGTGTGTGAATGTGAGGCTCAGTGTGCGAAGGGCCAGTCTCAGGGTCCAGTGCTCCAGACCCAGCTGAAGTTTGTGTGAATGTGAGGCTCAGTGTGTGAGGGACCAGTCTCAGGATCCAGTGATCCTGACCCAGCTGAAATGTGTGTGAATGTAAGGCTCAGTATGTGAGGGACCAGTCTCAGGGTCCAGTGATCCAGACCCAGCTGAAGTGTGTGTGAATGTGAGGCTCAGTGTGTGAGGGACCAGTCTCAGGGTCCAGTGATCCAGACCCAGCTGAAGTGTGTGTGAATGTGAGGCTAGTGTGTGAGGAACCAGTCTCAGGGTCCAGTGATCCAACCCAGCTGAAGAGTGTGTGAGATGAGGCTCAGTGTGTGAGGGACCAGCCTCAGGGTCCAGTGATCCAGACCCAGCTGAAGTGTGTGTGAATGTGAAGCTCAGTGTGTGAGGGACCAGTCTCAGGGTCCAGTGATCCAGACCCAGCTGAAGTGTGTGTGAATGTGAGGCTCAGTGTGTGAGGGACCAGCCTCAGGGTCCAGTGATCCAGACCCAGCTGAAGTGTGTGTGAATGTGAGGCTCAGTGTGTGAGGGACCAGTCTCAGGGTCCAGTGCTCCAAACCCAGCTGAAGTGTGTGTGAATGTGAGGCTCAGTGTATGAGGGACCAGTCTCAGGGTCCAGTGATCCAGATCCAGCTGAAGTGTGTGTGAATGTGAGGCTCAGTGTGTGAGGGACCAGTCTCAGTGTCCAGTGATCCAGACCCAGCTGAAGTGTGTGTGAATGTGAGGCTCAGTGTGTGAGGGACCAGTCTCAGGATCCAGTGATCCAGACCCAGCTGAAGTGTGTGTGAATGTGAGGCTCAGTGTGTGAGGGACCAGTCTCAGGGTCCAGTGATTCAGACCCAGCTGAAGTGTGTGTGAATGTGAGGCTCAGTGTGTGAAGGACCAGTCTCAGGGTCCTGTGATCCAAACCCAGCTGAAGTGTGTGTGAATGTGAGGCTCAGTGTGTGAGGGACCAGTCTCAGGGTCCAGTGATCCAGACACAGCTGAAGTGTGTGTGAATGTGAGGCTCAGTGTGTGAGGGACCAGTCTCAGGGTCCAGTGATCCAGACGCAGCTGAAATGTGTGTGAATGTGATACTCAGTGTGTGAGGGACCAGTCGCAGGGTCCAGTGATCCAGACCCAGCTGAAGTGTGTGTGAATGTGATACTCAGTGTGTGAGGGACCAGTCTCAGGGTCTAGTGATCCAGACCCAGCTGAAGTGTGTGTGAATGTGAGGCTCAGTGTGTGAGGGACCAGTCTCAGGGTCCAGTGATCCAGACCCAGCTGAAGTGTGTGTGAATGTGAGGCTCAGTGTGCGAAGGGCCAGTCTCAGGGTCCAGTGCTCCAGACCCAGCTGAAGTTTGTGTGAATGTGAGGCTCAGTGTGTGAGGGACCAGTCTCAGGGTCCAGTGATCCACACCCAGCTGAAGTGTGTGTGAATATGAGGCTAGTGTGTGAGGAACCAGTCTCAGGGTCCAGTGATCCAGACCCAGCTGAAGAGTGTGTGAGATGAGGCTCAGTGTGTGAGGGACCAGCCTCAGGGTCCAGTGATCCAGACCCAGCTGAAGTGTGTGTGAATGTGAAGCTCAGTGTGTGAGGGACCAGTCTCAGGGTCCAGTGATCCAGACCCAGCTGAAGTGTGTGTGAATGTGAGGCTCAGTGTGTGAGGGACCAGCCTCAGGGTCCAGTGATCCAGACCCAGCTGAAGTGTGTGTGAATGTGAGGCTCAGTGTCTGAGGGATGAGTCTCAGGGTCTCGTGATCCAGACGCAGCTGAAGTGTGTGTGAAGGTGAGGCTCAGTGTGTGAGGGACCAGTCTCACGGTCCAGTGATCCAGACCCAGCTGAAGTGTGTGTGAATGTGAGGCTCAGTGTGTGAGGGACCAGTCTCAGGGTCCAGTGATCCAGACGCAGCTGAAGTGTGTGTGAATGTGAGGCTCAGTGTGTGAGGGAATAGTCTCAGGGTCCAGTGATCCAGACCCAGCTGAAGTGTGTGTGAATGTGAGGCTCAGTGTGTGAGGGACCAGTCTCAGGGTCCAGTGCTCCAAACCCAGCTGAAGTGTGTGTGAATGTGAGGCTCAGTGTTTGAAGGACCAGTCTCAGGGTCCTGTGATCCAAACCCAGCTGAAGTGTGTGTGAATGTGAGGCTCAGTGTGTGAGGGACCAGTCTCAGGGTCCAGTGATCCAGACACAGCTGAAGTGTGTGTGAATGTGAGGCTCAGTGTGTGAGGGACCAGTCTCAGGGTCCAGTGATCCAGACGCAGCTGAAATGTGTGTGAATCTGATACTCAGTGTGTGAGGGACCAGTCTCAGGGTCCAGTGATCCAGACCCAGCTGAAGTGTGTGTGAATGTGATACTCAGTGTGTGAGGGACCAGTCTCAGGGTCCAGTGATCCAGACCCAGCTGAAGTGTGTGTGAATGTGAGGCTCAGTGTGTGAGGGACCAGTCTCAGGGTCCAGTGATCCAGACCCAGCTGAAGTGTGTGTGAATGTGAGGCTCAGTGTGTGAGGGACCAGTCTCAGGGTCCAGTTATCCAGACCCAGTTGAAGTGTGTGTGAATGTGAGGCTCAGTGTGCGAAGGGCCAGTCTCAGGGTCCAGTGCTCCAGACCCAGCTGAAGTTTGTGTGAATGTGAGGCTCAGTGTGTGAGGGACCAGTCTCAGGATCCAGTGATCCTGACCCAACTGAAGTGTGTGTGAATGTAAGGCTCAGTATGTGAGGGACCAGTCTCAGGGTCCAGTGATCCAGACCCAGCTGAAGTGTGTGTGAATGTGAGGCTCAGTGTGTGAGGGACCAGTCTCAGGGTCCAGTGATCCAGACCCAGCTGAAGTGTGTGTGAATGTGAGGCTAGTGTGTGAGGAACCAGTCTCAGGGTCCAGTGATCCAACCCAGCTGAAGAGTGTGTGAGATGAGGCTCAGTGTGTGAGGGACCAGCCTCAGGGTCCAGTGATCCAGACCCAGCTGAAGTGTGTGTGAATGTGAAGCTCAGTGTGTGAGGGACCAGTCTCAGGGTCCAGTGATCCAGACCCAGCTGAAGTGTGTGTGAATGTGAGGCTCAGTGTGTGAGGGACCAGCCTCAGGGTCCAGTGATCCAGACCCAGCTGAAGTGTGTGTGAATGTGAGGCTCAGTGTGTGAGGGACCAGTCTCAGGGTCCAGTGCTCCAAACCCAGCTGAAGTGTGTGTGAATGTGAGGCTCAGTGTATGAGGGACCAGTCTCAGGGTCCAGTGATCCAGATCCAGCTGAAGTGTGTGTGAATGTGAGGCTCAGTGTGTGAGGGACCAGTCTCAGTGTCCAGTGATCCAGACCCAGCTGAAGTGTGTGTGAATGTGAGGCTCAGTGTGTGAGGGACCAGTCTCAGGATCCAGTGATCCAGACCCAGCTGAAGTGTGTGTGAATGTGAGGCTCAGTGTGTGAGGGACCAGTCTCAGGGTCCAGTGATTCAGACCCAGCTGAAGTGTGTGTGAATGTGAGGCTCAGTGTGTGAAGGACCAGTCTCAGGGTCCTGTGATCCAAACCCAGCTGAAGTGTGTGTGAATGTGAGGCTCAGTGTGTGAGGGACCAGTCTCAGGGTCCAGTGATCCAGACACAGCTGAAGTGTGTGTGAATGTGAGGCTCAGTGTGTGAGGGACCAGTCTCAGGGTCCAGTGATCCAGACGCAGCTGAAATGTGTGTGAATGTGATACTCAGTGTGTGAGGGACCAGTCTCAGGGTCCAGTGATCCAGACCCAGCTGAAGTGTGTGTGAATGTGATACTCAGTGTGTGAGGGACCAGTCTCAGGGTCCAGTGATCCAGACCCAGCTGAAGTGTGTGTGAATGTGAGGCTCAGTGTGTGAGGGACCAGTCTCAGGGTCCAGTGATCCAGACCCAGCTGAAGTGTGTGTGAATGTGAGGCTCAGTGTGTGAGGGACCAGTCTCAGGGTCCAGTGATCCAGACCCAGCTGAAGTGTGTGTGAATGTGAGGCTCAGTGTGCGAAGGGCCAGTCTCAGGTTCCAGTGCTCCAGACCCAGCTGAAGTTTGTGTGAATGTGAGGCTCAGTGTGTGAGGGACCAGTCTCAGGATCCAGTGATCCTGACCCAGCTGAAGTGTGTGTGAATGTAAGGCTCAGTATGTGAGGGACCAGTCTCAGGGTCCAGTGATCCAGACCCAGCTGAAGTGTGTGTGAATGTGAGGCTCAGTGTGTGAGGGACCAGTCTCAGGGTCCAGTGATCCAGACCCAGCTGAAGTGTGTGTGAATGTGAGGCTAGTGTGTGAGGAACCAGTCTCACGGTCCAGTGATCCAGACCCAGTTGAAGTGTGTGTGAATGTGAGGCTCAGTGTGTGAGGGACCAGTCTCAGGGTCCAGTGATCCAGACCCAGCTGAAGTGTGTGTGAATGTGAGGCTCAGTGTGTGAGGGACCAGTCTCAGGGTCCAGTGATCCAGACCCGGCTGAAGTGTGTGTGAATGTGAGGCTCAGTGTGCGAAGGGCCAGTCTCAGGGTCCAGTGCTCCAGACCCAGCTGAAGTTTGTGTGAATGTGAGGCTCAGTGTGTGAGGGACCAGTCTCAGGGTCCAGTGATCCAGACCCAGCTGAAGTGTGTGTGAATATGAGGCTAGTGTGTGAGGAACCAGTCTCAGGGTCCAGTGATCCAGACCCAGCTGAAGAGTGTGTGAGATGAGGCTCAGTGTGTGAGGGACCAGCCTCAGGGTCCAGTGATCCAGACCCAGCTGAAGTGTGTGTGAATGTGAAGCTCAGTGTGTGAGGGACCAGTCTCAGGGTCCAGTGATCCAGACCCAGCTGAAGTGTGTGTGAATGTGAGGCTCAGTGTGTGAGGGACCAGCCTCAGGGTCCAGTGATCCAGACCCAGCTGAAGTGTGTGTGAATGTGAGGCTCAGTGTATGAGGGATGAGTCTCAGGGTCTCGTGATCCAGACGCAGCTGAAGTGTGTGTGAAGGTGAGGCTCAGTGTGTGAGGGACCAGTCTCACGGTCCAGTGATCCAGACCCAGCTGAAGTGTGTGTGAATGTGAGGCTCAGTGTGTGAGGGACCAGTCTCAGGGTCCAGTGATACAGACGCAGCTGAAGTGTGTGTGAATGTGAGGCTCAGTGTGTGAGGGAATAGTCTCAGGGTCCAGTGATCCAGACCCAGCTGAAGTGTGTGTGAATGTGAGGCTCAGTGTGTGAGGGACCAGTCTCAGGGTCCAGTGCTCCAAACCCAGCTGAAGTGTGTGTGAATGTGAGGCTCAGTGTGTGAGGGACCAGTCTCAGTGTCCAGTGATGCAGACCCAGCTGAAGTGTGTGTGAATGTGAGGCTCAGTGTGTGAGGGACCAGTCTCAGGATCCAGTGATCCAGACCCAGCTGAAGTGTGTGTGAATGTGAGGCTCAGTGTGTGAGGGACCAGTCTCAGGGTCCAGTGATTCAGACCCAGCTGAAGTGTGTGTGAATGTGAGGCTCAGTGTTTGAAGGACCAGTCTCAGGGTCCTGTGATCCAAACCCAGCTGAAGTGTGTGTGAATGTGAGGCTCAGTGTGTGAGGGACCAGTCTCAGGGTCCAGTGATCCAGACACAGCTGAAGTGTGTGTGAATGTGAGGCTCAGTGTGTGAGGGACCAGTCTCAGGGTCCAGTGATCCAGACGCAGCTGAAATGTGTGTGAATCTGATACTCAGTGTGTGAGGGACCAGTCTCAGGGTCCAGTGATCCAGACCCAGCTGAAGTGTGTGTGAATGTGATACTCAGTGTGTGAGGGACCAGTCTCAGGGTCCAGTGATCCAGACCCAGCTGAAGTGTGTGTGAATGTGAGGCTCAGTGTGTCAGGGACCAGTCTCAGGGTCCAGTGATCCAGACCCAGCTGAAGTGTGTGTGAATGTGAGGCTCAGTGTGTGAGGGACCAGTCTCAGGGTCCAGTGATCCAGACCCAGCTGAAGTGTGTGTGAATGTGAGGCTCAGTGTGCGAAGGGCCAGTCTCAGGGTCCAGTGCTCCAGACCCAGCTGAAGTTTGTGTGAATGTGAGGCTCATTGTGTGAGGGACCAGTCTCAGGATCCAGTGATCCTGACCCAGCTGAAGTGTGTGTGAATGTGAGGCTAGTGTGTGAGGAACCAGTCTCAGGGTCCAGTGATCCAGACCCAGTTGAAGTGTGTGTGAATGTGAGGCTCAGTTTGTGAGGGACCTGCCTCAGGGTCCAGTGATCCAGACCCGGCTGAAGTGTCTGTGAATGTGAGGCTCAGTGTGTGAGGGACCAGTCTCAGGGTCCAGTGATCCAGACCCAGCTGAAGTGTGTGTGAATGTGAGGCTCAATGTGTGAGGGACCAGTCTCAGGGTCCAGTGATCCAGACCCAGCTGAAGTGTGTGTGAATGTGAGGCTCAGTGTGTGAGGGACCAGCCTCAGGGTCCAGTGATCCAGACCCAGCTGAAGTGTGTGTGAATGTGAGGCTCAGTGTATGAGGGATGAGTCTCAGGGTCTCATGATCCAGACGCAGCTGAAGTGTGTGTGAAGGTGAGGCTCAGTGTGTGTGGGACAAGTCTCAGGGTCCAGTGATCCAGACCCAGCTGAAGTGTGTGTGAATGTGAGGCTCAGTGTGTGAGGGACCAGTCTCAGGGTCCAGTGATCCAGACCCAGCTGAAGTGTGTGTGAATGTGAGGCTCAGTGTGTGAGGGACCAATCTCAGGTTCCAGTGATTCAGATCCAGCTGAAGTGTGTGTGAATGTGAGGCTCAGTGTGTGAGGGACCAGTCTCAGGGTCCAGTAATCCAGACCCAGCTGAAGTGTGTGTGAAAGTGAGGATCAGTGTGTGAGGGACCAGTCTCAGGATCTAGTGATCCAGACCCAGCTGAAGTGTGTGTGAATGTGAGGCTCAGTGTGTGAGGGACCAGTCTCAGGATCCAGTGATCCAGACCCAGCTGAAGTGTGTGTGAATGTGAGGCTCAGTGTGTGAGAGACCAGTCTCAGGGTCCAGTGATCCAGACCCAGCTGAAGTGTGTGTGAATGTGAGGCTCAGTGTGCGAAGGGCCAGTCTCAGGGTCCAGTGCTCCAGACCCAGTTGAAGTGTGTGTGAATGTGAGGCTCAGTTTGTGAGGGACCTGCCTCAGGGTCCAGTGATCCAGACCCGGCTGAAGTGTCTGTGAATGTGAGGCTCAGTGTGTGAGGGACCAGTCTCAGGGTCCAGTGATCCAGACCCAGCTGAAGTGTGTGTGAATGTGAGGCTCAATGTGTGAGGGACCAGTCTCAGGGTCCAGTGATCCAGACCCAGCTGAAGTGTGTGTGAATGTGAGGCTCAGTGTGTGAGGGACCAGCCTCAGGGTCCAGTGATCCAGACCCAGCTGAAGTGTGTGTGAATGTGAGGCTCAGTGTATGAGGGACCAGTCTCAGGGTCCAGTGATCCAGACGCAGCTGAAGTGTGTGTGAAGGTGAGGCTCAGTGTGTGAGGGACAAGTCTCAGGGTCCAGTGATCCAGACCCAGCTGAAGTGTGTGTGAATGTGAGGCTCAGTGTGTGAGGGACCAGTCTCAGGGTCCAGTGATCCAGACCCAGCTGAAGTGTGTGTGAATGTGAGGCTCAGTGTGTGAGGGACCAGTCTCAGGGTCCAGTTATCCAGACCCAGTTGAAGTGTGTGTGAATGTGAGGCTCAGTGTGCGAAGGGCCAGTCTCAGGGTCCAGTGCTCCAGACCCAGCTGAAGTTTGTGTGAATGTGAGGCTCAGTGTGTGAGGGACCAGTCTCAGGATCCAGTGATCCTGACCCAGCTGAAGTGTGTGTGAATGTAAGGCTCAGTATGTGAGGGACCAGTCTCAGGATCCAGTGATCCAGACCCAGCTGAAGTGTGTGTGAATGTGAGGCTCAGTGTGTGAGGGACCAGTCTCAGGGTCCAGTGATCCAGACCCAGCTGAAGTGTGTGTGAATGTGAGGCTAGTGTGTGAGGAACCAGTCTCAGGGTCCAGTGCTCCAGACCCAGCTGAAGTTTGTGTGAATGTGAGGCTCAGTGTGTGAGGGACCAGTCTCAGGATCCAGTGATCCTGACCCAGCTGAAGTGTGTGTGAATGTAAGGCTCAGTATGTGAGGTACCAGTCTCAGGGTCCAGTGATCCAGACCCAGCTGAAGTGTGTGTGAATGTGAGGCTCAGTGTGTGAGGGACCAGTCTCAGGGTCCAGTGATCCAGACCCAGCTGAAGTGTGTGTGAATGTGAGGCTAGTGTGTGAGGAACCAGTCTCAGGGTCCAGTGATCCAGACCCAGTTGAAGTGTGTGTGAATGTGAGGCTCAGTTTGTGAGGGACCTGCCTCAGGGTCCAGTGATCCAGACCCGGCTGAAGTGTCTGTGAATGTGAGGCTCAGTGTGTGAGGGACCAGTCTCAGGGTCCAGTGATCCAGACCCAGCTGAAGTGTGTGTGAATGTGAGGCTCAATGTGTGAGGGACCAGTCTCAGGGTCCAGTGATCCAGACCCAGCTGAAGTGTGTGTGAATGTGAGGCTCAGTGTGTGAGGGACCAGCCTCAGGGTCCAGTGATCCAGACCCAGCTGAAGTGTGTGTGAATGTGAGGCTCAGTGTATGAGGGATGAGTCTCAGGGTCTCATGATCCAGACGCAGCTGAAGTGTGTGTGAAGGTGAGGCTCAGTGTGTGAGGGACCAGTCTCAGGGTCCAGTGCTCCAGACCCAGCTGAAGTGTGTGTGAATGTGAGGCTCAGTGTGTGAGGGACCAGTCTCAGGGTCCAGTGATCCAGACCCAGCTGAAGTGTGTGTGAATGTGAGGCTCAGTGTGTGAGGGACCAATCTCAGGTTCCAGTGATTCAGATCCAGCTGAAGTGTGTGTGAATGTGAGGCTCAGTGTGTGAGGGACCAGTCTCAGGGTCCAGTAATCCAGACCCAGCTGAAGTGTGTGTGAATGTGAGGATCAGTGTGTGAGGGACCAGTCTCAGGATCTAGTGATCCAGACCCAGCTGAAGTGTGTGTGAATGTGAGGCTCAGTGTGTGAGGGACCAGTCTCAGGATCCAGTGATCCAGACCCAGCTGAAGTGTGTGTGAATGTGAGGCTCAGTGTCTGAGGGACCAGTCTCAGGGTCTAGTGATTCAGACCCAGCTGAAGTGTGTGTGAATGTGAGGCTCAGTGTGTGAGGGACCAGTCTCAGGGTCCAGTGATCCAGACCCAGCTGAAGTGTGTGTGAATGTGAGGCTCAGTGTGTGAGTGACCAGTCTCAGGGTCCAGTGCTCCAGACCCAGCTGAAGTGTGTGTGAATGTGAGGCTCAGTGTGTGAGGGACCAGCCTCAGAATCCAGTGATCCAGAACCAGCTGAAGTGTGTGTGAATGTGAGGCTCAGTGTGTGAGGGACCAGCCTCAGGGTCCAGTGATCCAGACCCAGCTGAAGTGTGTGTGCATCTCATGCTCAGTGTGTGAGGGACCAGTCTCAGGGTCCAGTGATCCAAACCCAGCTGAAGTGTGTGTGAATGCGAGGCTCAGTGTATGAGGGACCAGTCTCAGGGTCCAGTGATCCAGATCCAGCTGAAGTGTGTGTGAATGTGAGGCTCAGTGTGTGAGGGACCAGTCTCAGTGTCCAGTGATCCAGACCCAGCTGAAGTGTGTGTGAATGTGAGGCTCAGTGTGTGAGGGACCAGTCTCAGGATCCAGTGATCCAGACCCAGCTGAAGTGTGTGTGAATGTGAGGCTCAGTGTGTTAGTGACCAGTCTCAGGGTCCAGTGATTCAGACCCAGCTGAAGTGTGCGTGAATGTAAGGCTCAGTGTGTGAGGGACCAGTCTCAGGGTCCAGTGATCCAGACCCAGCTGAATTGTGTGTGAATGTGAGGCTCAGTGTGTGAGGGACCAGTCTCAGGGTCCAGTGATCCAGACGCAGCTGAAATGGTGTGTGAATGTGAAACTCAGTGTGTGAGGGACCAGTCTCAGGGTCCAATGATCCAGACCCAGCTGAAGTGTGTGTGAATGTGATACTCAGTGTGTGAGGGACCAGTCTCAGGGTCCAGTAATCCAGACCCAGCTGAAGTGTGTGTGAATGTGAGGCTCAGTGTGTGAGGGACCAGTCTCAGGGTCCAGTGATCCAGACCCAGCTGAAGTGTGTGTGAATGTGAGGCTCAGTGTGTGAGGGACCAGTCTCAGGGTCCAGTGATCCCGACCCAGCTGAAGTGTGTGTGAATGTGAGGCTCAGTGTGCGAAGGGCCAGTCTCAGTGTCCAGTGCTCCAGACCCAGCTGAAGTTTGTGTGAGTGTGAGGCTCAGTGTGTGAGGGACAAGTCTCAGGATCCAGTGATCCTGACCCAGCTGAAATGGTGTGTGAATGTGAAACTCAGTGTGTGAGGGACCAGTCTCAGGGTCCAATGATCCAGACCCAACTGAAGTGTGTGTGAATGTGATACTCAGTGTGCGAGCGACCAGTCTCAGGGTCCAGTAATCCAGACCCAGCTGAAGTGTGTGTGAATGTGAGGCTCAGTGTGTGAGGGACCAGTCTCAGGGTCCAGTGATCCAGACCCAGCTGAAGTGTGTGTGAATGTGAGGCTCAGTGTGTGAGGGACCAGTCTCAGGGTCCAGTGATCCCGACCCAGCTGAAGTGTGTGTGAATGTGATGCTCAGTGTGCGAAGGGCCAGTCTCAGTGTCCAGTGCTCCAGACCCAGCTGAAGTTTGTGTGAGTGTGAGGCTCAGTGTGTGAGGGACCAGTCTCAGGATCCAGTGATCCTGACCCAGCTGAAGTGTGTGTGAGATGAGGCTCAGTGTGTGAGGGACCAGCCTCAGGGTCCAGTGATCCAGACCCAGCTGAAGTGTGTGTGAATGTGAAGCTCAGTGTGTGAGGGACCAGTCTCAGGGTCCAGTGATCCAGACCCAGCTGAAGTGTGTGTGAATGTGAGGCTCAGTGTGTGAGGGACCAGCCTCAGGGTCCAGTGATCCAGACCCAGCTGAAGTGTGTGTGAATGTGAGGCTCAGTGTATGAGGGATGAGTCTCAGGATCTCGTGATCCAGACGCAGCTGAAGTGTGTGTGAAGGTGAGGCTCAGTGTGTGAGGGACCAGTCTCACGGTCCAGTGATCCAGACCCAGCTGAAGTGTGTGTGAATGTGAGGCTCAGTGTGTGAGGGACCAGTCTCAGGGTCCAGTGATCCAGACGCAGCTGAAGTGTGTGTGAATGTGAGGCTCAGTGTGTGAGGGAATAGTCTCAGGGTCCAGTGATCCAGACCCAGCTGAAGTGTGTGTGAATGTGAGGCTCAGTGTGTGAGGGACCAGTCTCAGGGTCCAGTGCTCCAAACCCAGCTGAAGTGTGTGTGAATGTGAGGCTCAGTGTATGAGGGACCAGTCTCAGGGTCTAGTGATCCAGACCCAGCTGAAGTGTGTGTGAATGTGAGGCTCAGTGTGTTTGGGACCAGTCTCAGGGTCCAGTGATCCAGATCCAGCGGAAGTGTGTGTGAATGTGAGGCTCAGTGTGTGAGGGACCAGTCTCAGTGTCCAGTGATGCAGACCCAGCTGAAGTGTGTGTGAATGTGAGGCTCAGTGTGTGAGGGACCAGTCTCAGGATCCAGTGATCCAGACCCAGCTGAAGTGTGTGTGAATGTGAGGCTCAGTGTGTGAGGGACCAGTCTCAGGGTCCAGTGATTCAGACCCAGCTGAAGTGTGTGTGAATGTGAGGCTCAGTGTTTGAAGGACCAGTCTCAGGGTCCTGTGATCCAAACCCAGCTGAAGTGTGTGTGAATGTGAGGCTCAGTGTGTGAGGGACCAGTCTCAGGGTCCAGTGATCCAGACACAGCTGAAGTGTGTGTGAATGTGAGGCTCAGTGTGTGAGGGACCAGTCTCAGGGTCCAGTGATCCAGACGCAGCTGAAATGTGTGTGAATCTGATACTCAGTGTGTGAGGGACCAGTCTCAGGGTCCAGTGATCCAGACCCAGCTGAAGTGTGTGTGAATGTGATACTCACTGTGTGAGGGACCAGTCTCAGGGTCCAGTGATCCAGACCCAGCTGAAGTGTGTGTGAATGTGAGGCTCAGTGTGTCAGGGACCAGTCTCAGGGTCCAGTGATCCAGACCCAGCTGAAGTGTGTGTGAATGTGAGGCTCAGTGTGTGAGGGACCAGTCTCAGGGTCCAGTGATCCAGACCCAGCTGAAGTGTGTGTGAATGTGAGGCTCAGTGTGCGAAGGGCCAGTCTCAGGGTCCAGTGCTCCAGACCCAGCTGAAGTTTGTGTGAATGTGAGGCTCAGTGTGTGAGGGACCAGTCTCAGGATCCAGTGATCCTGACCCAGCTGAAGTGTGTGTGAATGTAAGGCTCAGTATGTGAGGTACCAGTCTCAGGGTCCAGTGATCCAGACCCAGCTGAAGTGTGTGTGAATGTGAGGCTCAGTGTGTGAGGGACCAGTCTCAGGGTCCAGTGATCCAGACCCAGCTGAAGTGTGTGTGAATGTGAGGCTAGTGTGTGAGGAACCAGTCTCAGGGTCCAGTGATCCAGACCCAGTTGAAGTGTGTGTGAATGTGAGGCTCAGTTTGTGAGGGACCTGCCTCAGGGTCCAGTGATCCAGACCCGGCTGAAGTGTCTGTGAATGTGAGGCTCAGTGTGTGAGGGACCAGTCTCAGGGTCCAGTGATCCAGACCCAGCTGAAGTGTGTGTGAATGTGAGGCTCAATGTGTGAGGGACCAGTCTCAGGGTCCAGTGATCCAAACCCAGCTGAAGTGTGTGTGCATGTGAGGCTCAGTGTGTGAGGGACCAGCCTCAGGGTCCAGTGATCCAGACCCAGCTGAAGTGTGTGTGAATGTGAGGCTCAGTGTATGAGGGATGAGTCTCAGGGTCTCATGATCCAGACGCAGCTGAAGTGTGTGTGAAGGTGAGGCTCAGTGTGTGAGGGACCAGTCTCAGGGTCCAGTGATCCAGACCCAGCTGAAGTGTGTGTGAATGTGAGGCTCAGTGTGTGAGGGACCAGTCTCAGGGTCCAGTGATCCAGACCCAGCTGAAGTGTGTGTGAATGTGAGTCTCAGTGTGTGAGGGACCAATCTCAGGTTCCAGTGATTCAGATCCAGCTGAAGTGTGTGTGAATGTGAGGCTCAGTGTGTGAGGGACCAGTCTCAGGGTCCAGTAATCCAGACCCAGCTGAAGTGTGTGTGAATGTGAGGATCAGTGTGTGAGGGACCAGTCTCAGGATCTAGTGATCCAGACCCAGCTGAAGTGTGTGTGAATGTGAGGCTCAGTGTGTGAGGGACCAGTCTCAGGATCCAGTGATCCAGACCCAGCTGAAGTGTGTGTGAATGTGAGGCTCAGTGTGTGAGGGACCAGTCTCAGGGTCCAGTGATCCAGACCCAGCTGAAGTGTGTGTGAATGTGAGGCTCAGTGTGCGAAGGGCCAGTCTCAGGGTCCAGTGCTCCAGACCCAGCTGAAGTTTGTGTGAATGTGAGGCTCAGTGTGTGAGGGACCAGTCTCAGGATCCAGTGATCCTGACCCAGCTGAAGTGTGTGTGAATGTAAGGCTCAGTATGTGAGGTACCAGTCTCAGGGTCCAGTGATCCAGACCCAGCTGAAGTGTGTGTGAATGTGAGGCTCAGTGTGTGAGGGACCAGTCTCAGGGTCCAGTGATCCAGACCCAGCTGAAGTGTGTGTGAATGTGAGGCTAGTGTGTGAGGAACCAGTCTCAGGGTCCAGTGATCCAGACCCAGTTGAAGTGTGTGTGAATGTGAGGCTCAGTTTGTGAGGGACCTGCCTCAGGGTCCAGTGATCCAGACCCGGCTGAAGTGTCTGTGAATGTGAGGCTCAGTGTGTGAGGGACCAGTCTCAGGGTCCAGTGATCCAGACCCAGCTGAAGTGTGTGTGAATGTGAGGCTCAATGTGTGAGGGACCAGTCTCAGGGTCCAGTGATCCAGACCCAGCTGAAGTGTGTGTGAATGTGAGGCTCAGTGTGTGAGGGACCAGCCTCAGGGTCCAGTGATCCAGACCCAGCTGAAGTGTGTGTGAATGTGAGGCTCAGTGTATGAGGGATGAGTCTCAGGGTCTCATGATCCAGACGCAGCTGAAGTGTGTGTGAAGGTGAGGCTCAGTGTGTGAGGGACCAGTCTCAGGGTCCAGTGATCCAGACCCAGCTGAAGTGTGTGTGAATGTGAGGCTCAGTGTGTGAGGGACCAGTCTCAGGGTCCAGTGATCCAGACCCAGCTGAAGTGTGTGTGAATGTGAGGCTCAGTGTGTGAGGGACCAATCTCAGGTTCCAGTGATTCAGATCCAGCTGAAGTGTGTGTGAATGTGAGGCTCAGTGTGTGAGGGACCAGTCTCAGGGTCCAGTAATCCAGACCCAGCTGAAGTGTGTGTGAATGTGAGGATCAGTGTGTGAGGGACCAGTCTCAGGATCTAGTGATCCAGACCCAGCTGAAGTGTGTGTGAATGTGAGGCTCAGTGTGTGAGGGACCAGTCTCAGGATCCAGTGATCCAGACCCAGCTGAAGTGTGTGTGAATGTGAGGCTCAGTGTGTGAGGGACCAGTCTCAGGGTCTAGTGATTCAGACCCAGCTGAAGTGTGTGTGAATGTGAGGCTCAGTGTGTGAGGGACCAGTCTCAGGGTCCAGTGATCCAGACCCAGCTGAAGTGTGTGTGAATGTGAGGCTCAGTGTGTGAGTGACCAGTCTCAGGGTCCAGTGCTCCAGACCCAGCTGAAGTGTGTGTGAATGTGAGGCTCAGTGTGTGAGGGACCAGCCTCAGAATCCAGTGATCCAGAACCAGCTGAAGTGTGTGTGAATGTGAGGCTCAGTGTGTGAGGGACCAGTCTCAGGGTCCAGTGATCCAGACCCAGCTGAAGTGTGTGTGCATCTCATGCTCAGTGTGTGAGGGACCAGTCTCAGGGTCCAGTGATCCAAACCCAGCTGAAGTGTGTGTGAATGCGAGGCTCAGTGTATGAGGGACCAGTCTCAGGGTCCAGTGATCCAGATCCAGCTGAAGTGTGTGTGAATGTGAGGCTCAGTGTGTGAGGGACCAGTCTCAGTGTCCAGTGATCCAGACCCAGCTGAAGTGTGTGTGAATGTGAGGCTCAGTGTGTGAGGGACCAGTCTCAGGATCCAGTGATCCAGACCCAGCTGAAGTGTGTGTGAATGTGAGGCTCAGTGTGTTAGTGACCAGTCTCAGGGTCCAGTGATTCAGACCCAGCTGAAGTGTGCGTGAATGTAAGGCTCAGTGTGTGAGGGACCAGTCTCAGGGTCCAGTGATCCAGACCCAGCTGAATTGTGTGTGAATGTGAGGCTCAGTGTGTGAGGGACCAGTCTCAGGGTCCAGTGATCCAGACGCAGCTGAAATGGTGTGTGAATGTGAAACTCAGTGTGTGAGGGACCAGTCTCAGGGTCCAATGATCCAGACCCAGCTGAAGTGTGTGTGAATGTGATACTCAGTGTGTGAGGGACCAGTCTCAGGGTCCAGTAATCCAGACCCAGCTGAAGTGTGTGTGAATGTGAGGCTCAGTGTGTGAGGGACCAGTCTCAGGGTCCAGTGATCCAGACCCAGCTGAAGTGTGTGTGAATGTGAGGCTCAGTGTGTGAGGGACCAGTCTCAGGGTCCAGTGATCCCGACCCAGCTGAAGTGTGTGTGAATGTGAGGCTCAGTGTGCGAAGGGCCAGTCTCAGTGTCCAGTGCTCCAGACCCAGCTGAAGTTTGTGTGAGTGTGAGGCTCAGTGTGTGAGGGACCAGTCTCAGGATCCAGTGATCCTGACCCAGCTGAAGTGTGTGTGAATGTAAGGCTCAGTATGTGAGGGACCAGTCTCAGGGTCCAGTGATCCAGACCCAGCTGAAGTGTGTGTGAATGTGAGGCTAAGTGTGTGAGGGACCAGTCTCAGGGTCCAGTGATCCAGACCCAGCTGAAGTATGTGTGAATGTGAGGCTCAGTGTGTGAGGAACCAGTCTCAGGGTCCAGTGATCCAGACCCAGTTGAAGTGTGTGTGAATGTGACGCTCAGTTTGTGAGGGACCTGCCTCAGGGTCCAGTGATCCAGACCCGGCTGAAGTGTCTGTGAATGTGAGGCTCAGTGTGTGAGGGACCAGTCTCAGGGTCCAGTGATCCAGACGCAGCTGAAGAGTGTGTGAGATGAGGCTCAGTGTGTGAGGGACCAGCCTCAGGGTCCAGTGATCCAGACCCAGCTGAAGTGTGTGTGAATGTGAAGCTCAGTGTGTGAGGGACCAGTCTCAGGGTCCAGTGATCCAGACCCAGCTGAAGTGTGTGTGAATGTGAGGCTCAGTGTGTGAGGGACCAGCCTCAGGGTCCAGTGATCCAGAGCCAGCTGAAGTGTGTGTGAATGTGAGGCTCAGTGTATGAGGGATGAGTCTCAGGGTCTCGTGATCCAGACGCAGCTGAAGTGTGTGTGGTGAGGCTCAGTGTGTGAGGGACCAGTCTCAGGGACCAGTGATCCAGACCCAGCTGAAGTGTGTGTGAATGTGAGGCTCAGTGTGTGAGGGACCAGTCTCAGGGTCCAGTGATCCAGACGCAGCTGAAGTGTGTGTGAATGTGAGGCTCAGTGTGTGAGGGACCAGTCTCAGGGTCCAGTGATCCAGACCCAGCTGAAGTGTGTGTGAATGTGAGGCTCAGTGTGTGAGGGACCAGTCTCAGGGTCCAGTGCTCCAAACCCAGCTGAAGTGTATGTGAATGTGAGGCTCAGTGTATGAGGGACCAGTCTCAGGGTCCAGTGATCCAGATCCAGCTGAAGTGTGTGTGAATGTGAGGCTCAGTGTGTGAGGGACCAGTCTCAGTGTCCAGTGATCCAGACCCAGCTGAAGTGTGTGTGAATGTGAGGCTCAGTGTGTGAGGGACCAGTCTCAGGATCCAGTGATCCAGACCCAGCTGAAGTGTGTGTGAATGTGAGGCTCAGTGTGTGAGGGACCAGTCTCAGGGTCCAGTGATTCAGACCCAGCTGAAGTGTGTGTGAATGTGAGGCTCAGTGTGTGAAGGACCAGTCTCAGGGTCCTGTGATCCAAACCCAGCTGAAGTGTGTGTGAATGTGAGGCTCAGTGTGTGAGGGACCAGTCTCAGGGTCCAGTGATCCAGACACAGCTGAAGTGTGTGTGAATGTGAGGCTCAGTGTGTGAGGGACCAGTCTCAGGGTCCAGTGATCCAGACCCAGCTGAAGTGTGTGTGAATGTGAGGCTCAGTGTGTGAGGGACCAGTCTCAGGGTCCAGTTATCCAGACCCAGTTGAAGTGTGTGTGAATGTGAGGCTCAGTGTGTGAGGGACCAGTCTCAGGGTCCAGTGATCCAGACCCAACTGAAGTGTGTGTGAATGTGAGGCTAGTGTGTGAGGAACCAGTCTCAGGGTCCAGTGATCCAGACCCAGCTGAAGAGTGTGTGAGATGAGGCTCAGTGTGTGAGGGACCAGCCTCAGGGTCCAGTGATCCAGACCCAGCTGAAGTGTGTGTGAATGTGAAGCTCAGTGTGTGAGGGACCAGTCTCAGGGTCCAGTGATCCAGACCCAGCTGAAGTATGTGTGAATGTGAGGCTCAGTGTGTGAGGGACCAGCCTCAGGGTCCAGTGATCCAGACCCAGCTGAAGTGTGTGTGAATGTGAGGCTCAGTGTGTGAGGGACCAGTCTCAGGGTCCAGTGCTCCAAACCCAGCTGAAGTGTGTGTGAATGTGAGGCTCAGTGTATGAGGGACCAATCTCAGGGTCCAGTGATCCATATCCAGCTGAAGTGTGTGTGAATGTGAGGCTCAGTGTGTGAGGGACCAGTCTCAGTGTCCAGTGATCCAGACCCAGCTGAAGTGTGTGTGAATGTGAGGCTCAGTGTGTGAGGGACCAGTCTCAGGATCCAGTGATCCAGACCCAGCTGAAGTGTGTGTGAATGTGAGGCTCAGTGTGTGAGGGAGCAGTCTCAGGGTCCAGTGATTCAGACCCAGCTGAAGTGTGTGTGAATGTGAGGCTCAGTGTGTGAAGGACCAGTCTCAGGGTCCTGTGATCCAAACCCAGCTGAAGTGTGTGTGAATGTGAGGCTCAGTGTGTGAGGGACCAGTCTCAGGGTCCAGTGATCCAGACCCAGCTGAAGTGTGTGTGAATGTGAGGCTCAGTGTGTGAGGGACCAGTCTCAGGGTCCAGTGATCCAGACCCAGCTGAAGTGTGTGTGAATGTGAGGCTCAGTGTGTGAGGGACCAGTCTCAGGGTCCAGTGATCCAGACCCAGCTGAAGTGTGTGTGAATGTGAGGCTCCGTGTGCGAAGGGCCAGTCTCAGGTTCCAGTGCTCCAGACCCAGCTGAAGTTTGTGTGAATGTGAGGCTCAGTGTGTGAGAGACCAGTCTCAGGATCCAGTGATCCTGACCCAGCTGAAGTGTGTGTGAATGTAAGGCTCAGTATGTGAGGGACCAGTCTCAGGGTCCAGTGATCCAGACCCAGCTGAAGTGTGTGTGAATGTGAGGCTCAGTGTGTGAGGGACCAGTCTCAGGGTCCAGTGATCCAGACCCAGCTGAAGTGTGTGTGAATGTGAGGCTAGTGTGTGAGGAACCAGTCTCACGGTCCAGTGATCCAGACCCAGTTGAAGTGTGTGTGAATGTGAGGCTCAGTTTGTGAGGGACCTGCCTCAGGGTCCAGTGATCCAGACCCGGCTGAAGTGTCTGTGAATGTGAGGCTCAGTGTGTGAGGGACCAGTCTCAGGGTCCAGTGATCCAGACCCAGCTGAAGTGCGTGTGAATGTGAGGCTCAATGTGTGAGGGACCAGTCTCAGGGTCCAGTGATCCAGACCCAGCTGAAGAGTGTGTGAGATGAGGCTCAGTGTGTGAGGGACCAGCCTCAGGGTCCAGTGATCCAGACCCAGCTGAAGTGTGTGTGAATGTGAAGCTCAGTGTGTGAGGGACCAGTCTCAGGGTCCAGTGATCCAGACCCAGCTGAAGTATGTGTGAATGTGAGGCTCAGTGTGTGAGGGACCAGCCTCAGGGTCCAGTGATCCAGACCCAGCTGAAGTGTGTGTGAATGTGAAGCTCAGTGTATGAGGGATGAGTCTCAGGGTCTCATGATCCAGACGCAGCTGAAGTGTGTGTGAAGGTGAGGCTCAGTGTGTGAGGGACCAGTCTCAGGGTCCAGTGATCCAGACCCAGCTGAAGTGTGTGTGAATGTGAGGCTCAGTGTGTGAGGGACCAGTCTCAGGGTCCAGTGATCCAGACCCAGCTGAAGTGTGTGTGAATGTGAGGCTCAGTGTGTGAGGGCCAGTCTCAGGATCCAGTGATCCTGACCCAGCTGAAGTGTGTGTGAATGTGAGGCTCAGTGTGTGAGGGACCAGTCTCAGGTTCCAGTGATCCAGACCCAGCTGAAGTGTGTGTGAATGTGAGGCTCAGTGTGTGAGGAACCAGTCTCAGTGTCCAGTGATCCAGACCCAGTTGAAGTGTGTGTGAATGTGAGGCTCAGTTTGTGAGGGACCTGCCTCAGGGTCCAGTGATCCAGACCCAGCTGAAGTGTCTGTGAATGTGAGGCTCAGTGTGTGAGGGAATCAGTCTCAGGGTCCAGTGATCCAGACCCAGCTGAAGTATGTGTGAATGTGAGGCTCAATGTGTGAGGGAGCAGTCTCAGGGTCCAGTGATCCAGACCCAGCTGAAGTGTGTGTGAGATGTGGCTCAGTGTGTGAGGGACCAGCCTCAGGATCCAGTGATCCAGACCCAGCTGAAGTGTGTGTGAATGTGAGGCTCAGTGTGTGAGGGACCAGTCTCAGGGTCCACTGATTCAGACCCAGCTGAAGTGTGCGTGAATGTGAATCTCAGTGTGTGAGGGACCAGTCTCAGGGTCCAGTGATCCAGACCCAGCTGAATTGTGTGTGAATGTGAGGCTCAGTGTGTGAGGGACCAGCCTCAGGCTCCAGTGATCCAGACCCAGCTGAAGTGTGTGTGAATGTGAGGCTCAGTGTGTGACGGACCAGTCTCAGGTTCCAGTGATCCAGACCCAGCTGAAGTGTGTGTGAATGTGAGGCTCAGTGTGTGAGGGACCAGTCTCAGGGTCCAGTGATCCAGACCCAGCTGATGTGTGTGTGAATGTGAGGCTCAGTGTGTGAGGGACCAGTCTCAGGGTCCAGTGATCCAGACCCAGCTGAAGTGTGTGTGAATGTGAAGCTCAGTGTGTGAGGGACCAGCCTCAGGGTCCAGTGATCCAGACCCAGCTGAAGTGTGTGTGAATGTGAGGCTCAGTGTGTGAGGGACCAGCCTCAGAATCCAGTGATCCAGACCCAGCTGAAGTGTGTGTGAATGTGAGGCTCAGTGTGTGAGGGACCAGTCTCAGGGTCCAGTGATCCAGACGCAGCTGAAATTTGTGTGAATGTGAGACTCAGTTTATGAGGGACCAGTCTCAGGGTCCAGTGATCCAGACCCAGCTGAAGTGTGTGTAAATGTGAGGCTCAGTGTGTGAGGGATGAGTCTGAGGGTCTCGCGATCCAGACGCAGCTGAAGTGTGTGTGAAGGTGAGGCTCAGTGTGTGAGGGACCAGTCTCAGGGTCCAGTGATCCAGACCCAATTGAAGTGTGTGTGAATGTGAGGCTCAGTTTGTGAGGGACCTGCCTCAGGGTCCAGTGATCCAGACCCGGCTGAAGTGTCTGTGAATGTGAGGCTCAGTGTGCGAAGGGCCAGTCTCAGGGTCCAGTGCTCCAGACCCAGCTGAAGTTTGTGTGAATGTGAGGCTCAGTGTGTGAGGGACCAGTCTCAGGATCCAGTGATCCTGACCCAGCTGAAGTGTGTGTGAATGTAAGGCTCAGTATGTGAGGGACCAGTCTCAGGGTCCAGTGATCCAGACCCAGCTGAAGTGTGTGTGAATGTGAGGCTCAGTGTGTGAGGGACCAGACTCAGGGTCCAGTGATCCAGACCCAGCTGAAGTGTGTGTGAATGTGAGGCTCAGTGTGTGAGGGAGCAGTCTCAGGGTCCAGTGATCCAGACCCAGCTGAAGTGTGTGTGAATGTGAGGCTCAGTGTGTGAGGGACCAGTCTCAGGGTCCAGTGATCCAGACCCAGCTGAAGTGTGTGTGAATGTGAGGCTCAGTGTGTGAGGGACCAGTCTCAGGGTCCAGTGATCCAGACCCTGTTGAAGTGTGTGTGAATGTGAGGCTCAGTTTGTGAGGGACCTGCCTCAGGGTCCAGTGATCCAGACCCGGCTGAAGTGTCTGTGAATGTGAGGCTCAGTGTGTGAGGGACCAGTCTCAGGGTCCAGTGATCCAGACCCAGCTGAAGTGTGTGTGAATGTGAGGCTCAATGTGTGAGGGACCAGTCTCAGGGTCCAGTGATCCAGACCCAGCTGAAGAGTGTGTGAGATGAGGCTCAGTGTGTGAGGGACCAGCCTCAGGGTCCAGTGATCCAGACCCAGCTGAATTGTGTGTGAATGTGAAGCTCAGTGTGTGAGGGACCAGTCTCAGGGTCCAGTGATCCAGACCCAGCTGAAGTGTGTGTGAATGTGAGGCTCAGTGTGTGAGGGACCAGCCTCAGGGTCAGTGATCCAGACCCAGCTGAAGTGTGTGTGAATGTGAGGCTCAGTGTATGAGGGATGAGTCTCAGGGTCTCATGATCCAGACGCAGCTGAAGTGTGTGTGAAGGTGAGGCTCAGTGTGTGAGGGACCAGTCTCAGGGTCCAGTGATCCAGACCCAGCTGAAGTGTGTGTGAATGTGAGGCTCAGTGTGTGAGGGACCAGTCTCAGGGTCCAGTGATCCAGACGCAGCTGAAGTGTGTGTGAATGTGAGGCTCATTGTGTGAGGGACCAGTCTCAGGGTCCAGTGATCCAGACCCAGCTGAAGTGTGTGTGAATGTGAGGCTCAGTGTGTGAGGGCCAGTCTCAGGATCCAGTGATCCTGACCCAGCTGAAGTGTGTGTGAATGTGAGGCTCAGTGTGTGAGGGACCAGTCTCAGGGTCCAGTGAACCAGACCCAGCTGGAGTGTGTGTGAATGTGAGGCTCAGTGTGTGAGGGACCAGTCTCAGGGTCCAGTGATCCAGACCCAGCTGAAGTGTGTGTGAATGTGAGGCTCAGTGTGTGAGGAACCAGTCTCAGTTTCCAGTGATCCAGACCCAGTTGAAGTGTGTGTGAATGTGAGGCTCAGTTTGTGAGGGACCTGCCTCAGGGTCCAGTGATCCAGACCCAGCTGAAGTGTCTGTGAATGTGAGGCTCAGTGTGTGAGGGAATCAGTCTCAGGGTCCAGTGATCCAGACCCAGCTGAAGTATGTGTGAATGTGAGGCTCAATGTGTGAGGGACCAGTCTCAGGGTCCAGTGATTCAGACCCAGCTGAAGTGTGCGTGAATGTGAGGCTCAATGTGTGAGGGACCAGTCTCAGGGTCCAGTGATCCAGACCCAGCTGAAGTGTGTGTGAATGTGAGGCTCAGTGTGTGAGGGACCAGCCTCAGGCTCCAGTGATCCAGACCCAGCTGAAGTGTGTGTGAATGTGAGGCTCAGTGTATGACGGACCAGTCTCAGGGTCCAGTGATCCAGACCCAGCTGAAGTGTGTGTCAATGTGAGGCTCAGTGTGTGAGGGACCAGTCTCAGGGTCCAGTGATCCAGACCCAGCTGAAGTGTGTGTGAATGTGAGGCTCAGTGTGTGAGGGACCAGTCTCAGGGTCCAGTGATCCAGACCCAGCTGAAGTGTGTGTGAATGTGAAGCTCAATGTGTGAGGGACCAGCCTCAGGGTCCAGTGATCCAGACCCAGCTGAAGTGTGTGTGAATGTGAGGCTCAGTGTGTGAGGGACCAGCCTCAGAATCCAGTGATCCAGAACCAGCTGAAGTGTGTGTGAATGTGAGGCTCAGTTTGCGAAGGGCCAGTCTCAGGGTCCAGTGCTCCAGACCCAGCTGAAGTGTGTGTGAATGTGAGGCTCAGTGTGTGAGGGACCAGTCTCAGGATCCAGTGATCCTGACCCAGCTGAAGTGTGTGTGAATGTAAGGCTCAGTATGTGAGGGACCAGTCTCAGGGTCCAGTGATCTAGACCCAGCTGAAGTGTGTGTGAATGTGAGGCTCAGTGTGTGAGGGACCAGTCTCAGGGTCCAGTGATCCAGACCCAGCTGAAGTGTGTGTGAATGTGAGGCTCAGTTTCTGAGGAACCAGTCTCAGGGTCCAGTGATACAGACCCAGTTGAAGTGTGTGTGAATGTGAGGCTCAGTTTGTGAGGGACCTGCCTCAGGGTCCAGTGATCCAGACCCGGCTGAAGTGTCTGTGAATGTGAGGCTCAGTGTGTGAGGGACCAGTCTCAGGTTCCAGTGATCCAGACCCAGCTGAAGTGTGTGTGAATGAGAGGCTCAATGTGTGAGGGACCAGTCTGAGGGTCCAGTGATGCAGACCCAGCTGAAGTGTGTGTGAGATGAGGCTCAGTGTGTGTGTGACCAGCCTCAGGGTCCAGTGATCCAGACCCAGCTGAAGTGTGTGTGAATGTGAGGCTCAGTGTGTGAGGGACCAGCCTCAGTGTCCAGTGATCCAGACCCAGCTGAAGTGTGTGTGAATGTGAGACTCAGTGTGTGAGGGACCAGTCTCAGGGTCCAGTGATCCAGACCCAGCTGAAGTGTGTGTGAATGTGAAGCTCAGTGTGTGAGGGACCAGTCTCAGGGTCCAGTGATCCAGACCCAGCTGAAGTGTGTGTGAATGTGAGGCTTAGTGTGTGAGGGTCCAGCCTCAGGGTCCAGTGATCCAGATCCAGCTGAAGTGTGTGTGAATCTGAGGCTCAGTGTATGAGGGACCAGTCTCAGGGTCCAGTGATCCAGACCCAGCTGAAGTGTGTGTGAATGTGAGGCTCAGTGTGTGAGGGACCAGCCTCAGGCTCCAGTGATCCAGACCCAGCTGAAGTGTGTGTGAATGTGAGGCTCAGTGTGTGAGGGACCAGTCTCAGGATCCAGTGATCCAGACCCAGCTGAAGTGTGTGTGACTGTGAGGCTCAGTGTGTGAGGGACCAGTCTCATTGTCCAGTGATCCTACCCAGCTGAAGTGTGTGTGAATGTGAGGCTCAGTTTGTGAGGGACCAGTCTCAGGGTCCAGTGATCCAGACCCAGCTGAAGTGTGTGTGAATGTGAGGCTCAGTGTCTGAGGGACAAGTCTCAGTGTCCAGTGATCCAGACCCCGCTGAAGTGTGTGTGAATGTGAGGCTCAGTGTGTGAGGAACCAGTCTCAGGGTCCAGTGATCCAGACCAGCTGAAGTGTGTGTGAATGTGAGGCTCAGTGTGTGAGGGACCAGTCTCATGGTCCAGTGATCCAGACCCAGCTAAAGTGTGTGTGAATGTGAGGCTCAGTGTGTGAGGGACCAGTCTCAGGATCCAGTGATCCAGACCCAGCTGAAGTGTGTGTGAATGTGAGGCTCAGTGTGTGAGGGACCAGTCTCAGGTTCCAGTGATCCAGCCCCAGCTGAAGTGTGTGTGAATGTGAGGCTCAGTGTGTGGGGGACCAGACTCAGGGTCCAGTGATCCAGACCCAGCTGAAGTGGCTGTTAATGTAACGCTCAGTGTCTGAGGGACCAGTCGCAGGGTCCAGTGATCCAGACCCAGCTGAAGTGTGTGTGAATGTGAGGCTCAGTGTGTGAGGGACCAGTCTCAGGGTCCAGTGATCCAGACCCAGCTGAAGTGTGTGTGAATGTGAGGCTCAGTGTGTGAGGGACCAGTCTCAGGGTCCAGTGATCCAGAACCAGCTGAAGTGTGTGTGAATGTGAGGCTCAGTTAGCGAAGGGCCAGTCTCAGGGTCCAGTGCTCCAGACCCAGCTGAAGTGTGTGTGAATGTGAGGCTCAGTGTGTGAGGGACCAGTCTCAGGATCCAGTGATCCTGACCCAGCTGAAGTGTGTGTGAATGTAAGGCTCAGTATGTGAGGGACCAGTCTCAGGGTCCAGTGATCTAGACCCAGCTGAAGTGTGTGTGAATGTGAGGCTCAGTGTGTGAGGGACCAGTCTCAGGGTCCAGTGATCCAGACCCAGCTGAAGTGTGTGTGAATGTGAGGCTCAGTTTCTGAGGAACCAGTCTCAGGGTCCAGTGATACAGACCCAGTTGAAGTGTGTGTGAATGTGAGGCTCAGTTTGTGAGGGACCTGCCTCAGGGTCCAGTGATCCAGACCCGGCTGAAGTGTCTGTGAATGTGAGGCTCAGTGTGTGAGGGACCAGTCTCAGGTTCCAGTGATCCAGACCCAGCTGAAGTGTGTGTGAATGAGAGGCTCAATGTGTGAGGGACCAGTCTGAGGGTCCAGTGATGCAGACCCAGCTGAAGTGTGTGTGAGATGAGGCTCAGTGTGTGTGTGACCAGCCTCAGGGTCCAGTGATCCAGACCCAGCTGAAGTGTGTGTGAATGTGAGGCTCAGTGTGTGAGGGACCAGCCTCAGTGTCCAGTGATCCAGACCCAGCTGAAGTGTGTGTGAATGTGAGACTCAGTGTGTGAGGGACCAGTCTCAGGGTCCAGTGATCCAGACCCAGCTGAAGTGTGTGTGAATGTGAGGCTCAGTGTGTGAGGGACCAGCCTCAGGCTCCAGTGATCCAGACCCAGCTGAAGTGTGTGTGAATGTGAGCCTCAGTGTGTGATGGACCAGTCTCAGGGTCCAGTGATCCAGACCCAGCTGAAGTGTGTGTGAATGTGAGGCTCAGTGTGTGAGGGACCAGTCTCAGGATCCAGTGATCCAGACCCAGCTGAAGTGTGTGTGACTGTGAGGCTCAGTGTGTGAGGGACCAGTCTCATTGTCCAGTGATCCTACCCAGCTGAAGTGTGTGTGAATGTGAGGCTCAGTGTGTGAGGGACCAGTCTCAGGGTCCAGTGATCCAGACCCAGCTGCAGTGTGTGTGAATGTGAGGCTCAGTGTCTGAGGGACAAGTCTCAGTGTCCAGTGATCCAGACCCAGCTGAAGTGTGTGTGAATGTGAGGCTCAGTGTGTGAGGAACCAGTCTCAGGGTCCAGTGATCCAGACCAGCTGAAGTGTGTGTGAATGTGAGGCTCAGTGTGTGAGGGACCAGACTCAGGGTCCAGTGATCCAGACCCAGCTGAAGTGGGTGTTAATGTAACGCTCAGTGTCTGAGGGACCAGTCGCAGGGTCCAGTGATCCGGACCCAGCTGAAGTGTGTGTGAATGTGAGGCTCAGTGTGTGAGGGACCAGTCTCAGGGTCCAGTGATCCAGACCCAGCTGAAGTGTGTGTGAATGTGAGGCTCAGTGTCTGAGGGACCAGTCGCAGGGTCCAGTGATCCAGACCCAGCTGAAGTGTGTGTGAATGTGAGGCTCAGTGTGTGAGGGACCAGTCTCATGGTCCAGTGATCCAGACCCAGCTAAAGTGTGTGTGAATGTGAGGCTCAGTGTGTGAGGGACCAGTCTCAGGATCCAGTGATCCAGACCCAGCTGAAGTGTGTGTGAATGTGAGGCTCAGTGTGTGAGGGACCAGACTCAGGGTCCAGTGATCCAGCCCCAGCTGAAGTGTGTGTGAATGTGAGGCTCAGTGTGTGAGGGACCAGACTCAGGGTCCAGTGATCCAGACCCAGCTGAAGTGGGTGTTAATGTAACGCTCAGTGTCTGAGGGACCAGTCGCAGGGTCCAGTGATCCAGACCCAGCTGAAGTGTGTGTGAATGTGAGGCTCAGTGTGTGAGGGACCAGTCTCAGGGTTCAGTGATCCAGACCCAGCTGAAGTGTCTGTGAATGTGAGGCTCAGTGTGTGAGGGACCAATCTCAGGGTCCAGTGATCCAGACCCAGCTGAAGTTTGAGTGAATGTGAGGCTCAGTGTGTGAGGGACCAGTCTCAGGGTCTAGTGATCCAGACCCAGCTGAAGTGTGTGTGAATATGAGGCTCAGTGTGTGAGGGACCAGTCTCAGGGTCCAGTGATTCAGACCCAGCTGATGTGTGTGTGAATGTGAGGCTCAGTGTGTGAGGGACCAGTCTCAGGGTCCAGTGATCCAGACCCAGCTGAAGTGTGTGTGAATGTGAGGCTCAGTGTGTGAGGGACCAGTCTCAGGGTCCAGTGATCCAGACGCAGCTGAAGTGTGTGTGAATGTGAGGCTCAGTATGTGACGGACCAGTCTCAGGATCCAGTGATACAGACCTAGCAGAAGTGTGTGTGAATGTGAGGCTCAGTGTGTGAGGGACCAATCTCAGGGTTCAGTGATCCAGACCCAGCTGAAGTGTGTGTGAATGAGAGGCTCAGTATGTGAGGGACAAGTCTCAGGGTCCAGTGATCCAGACTCAGCTGAAGTGTGTGCGAATGTGAGGCTCAGTGTGTGAGGAACCAGTCTCAGGGTCCAGTGATCCAGACACAGCTGAAGTGAGTGTGAATGTGAGGCTCAGTGTGTGATGGACCAGTCTCAGGGTCCAGTGATCCAGACCCAGCTGAAGTGTGTGTGAATGTGAGGCTCAGTATATGAAGGACCCGTCTCAGGGTCCAGTGATCCAGACCCAGCTGAAGTGTGTGTGAATGTGAGGCTCAGTGTGTGAGGGACCAGTCTCAGGGTCCAGTGATGCAGACCCAGCTGAAGTGTGTGTGAATGTGAGGCTCAGTGTGTGAGGGACCAGTCTCAGGGTCCAGGAATCCAGACCCAGCTGAAGTGTGTGTGAATGTGAAGCTCAGTGTGTGAGGGACCAGTCACAGGTCCAGTGATCCAGACCCAGCTGAAGTGTGTGTGAATGTGAGGCTCAGTGTGTGAGGATCCAGTCTCAGGGTCTAGTGATCCAGACCCAGCTGAAGTGTGTGTGAATATGAGGCTCAGGGTGTGAGGGGCCTGACTCAGGGTCCAGTGATCCAGACCCAGCTGAAGCGTGTGTGAATGTGAGGCTCAGTGTGTGATGGACCAGTCTCAGGGTGCAGTGATCGAGACCCAGATGAAGTGTGTGTGAATGTGAGGCTCAGTGTGTGAGGGACCAGTCTCAGGGTCCAGTGATCCAGACCCAGCTGAAGTGTGTGTGAATGTGTGGCTCAGTGTATGAGGAACCAGTCTCAGGGTCCAGTGATCCAGACCCAACTGAAGTGTGTGTGAATGTGTGGCTCAGTGTGTGATGGACTAGTCTCAGGGTGCAGTGATCCAGACCCAGCTGACGTGTGTGTGAATGTGTGGCTCAGTGTGTGATGGACCAGTCTCAGGGTCCAGTAATCCAGACCCAGCTGAAGTGTGTGTGAATGTGAGGCTCAGTGTGTGAGGGACCAGTCCCAGGGTCCAGTGATCCAGACCTAGCTGAAGTGTGTGTGAATGTGAGGCTCAGTGTGTGAGGGACCAGTCTCAGGATCCAGTGATCCAGACCAAGCTGAAGTGTGTGTGACTGTGAGGCTCAGTGTGTGAGGGACCAGTCTCAGTGTCCAGTGATCCTACCCAGCTGAAGTGTGTGTGAATGTGAGGCTCAGTGTGTGAGGGACCAGTCTCAGGGTCCAGTGATCCAGACCCAGCTGAAGTGTGTGTGAATGTGAGGCACAGTGTGTGAGGGACCAGTCTCAGGGTCCAGTGATCCAGACCTAGCTGAAGTGTGTGTGAATGTGAGGCTCAGTGTGTGAGGAACCAGTCTCAGGTTCCAATGATCCAGACCCAGCTGAAGTGTGTGTGAATGTGAGGCTCAGTGTGTGAGGGACCAGCCTCAATGTCCAGTGATCCAGACCCAGCTGAAGTGTGTGTGAATGTGAGACTCAGTGTGTGAGGGACCAGTCTCAGGGTCCAGTGATCCAGACCCAGCTGAAGTGTGTGTGAATGTGAGGCTCAGTGTGTGAGGGACCAGTCTCAGGGTCCAGTGATCCAGACCCAGCTGAAGTGTGTGTGAATGTGAGGCTTAGTGTGTGAGGGTCCAGCCTCAGGGTCCAGTGATCCAGATCCAGCTGAAGTGTGTGTGAATCTGAGGCTCAGTGTATGAGGGACCAGTCACAGGGTCCAGTGATCCAGACCCAGCTGAAGTGTGTGTGAATGTGAGGCTCAGTGTGTGAGGGACCAGCCTCAGGCTCCAGTGATCCAGACCCAGCTGAAGTGTGTGTGAATGTGAGGCTCAGTGTGTGATGGACCAGTCTCAGGGTCCAGTGATCCAGACCCAGCTGAAGTGTGTGTGAATGTGAGGCTCAGTGTGTGAGGGACCAGTCTCAGGGTCCAGTGATCCAGACCCAGCTGAAGTGTGTGTGAATGTGAGGCTCAGTGTCTGAGGGACAAGTCTCAGGGTCCAGTGATCCAGACCCAGCTGAAGTGTGTGTGAATGTGAGGCTCAGTGTGTGAGGAACCAGTCTCAGGGTCCAGTGATCCAGACCCAGCTGAAGTGTGTGTGAATGTGAGGCTCAGTGTGTGAGGAACCAGTCTCAGGTTCCAATGATCCAGACCCAGCTGAAGTGTGTGTGAATGTGAGGGTCAGTGTGTGAGGGACCAGCCTCAGGGTCCAGTGATCCAGACCCAGCTGAAGTGTGTGTGAATGTGAGGCTCAGTGTGTGAGGGACCAGTCTCAGGGTCCAGTGATCCAGCCTCAGCTGAAGTGTGTGTGAATGTGAGGCTCAGTGTGTGAGGGACCAGACTCAGGGTCCAGTGATCCAGACCCAGCTGAAGTGGGTGTGAATGTAAGGCTCAGTGTCTGAGGGACCAGTCGCAGGGTCCAGTGATCCAGACCCAGCTGAAGTGTGTGTGAATGTGAGGCTCAGTGTGTGAGGGACCAGTCTCAGGGTTCAGTGATCCAGACCCAGCTGAAGTGTGTGTGAATGTGAGGCTCAGTGTGTGAGGGACCAATCTCAGGGTCCAGTGATCCAGACCCAGCTGAAGTTTGAGTGAATGTGAGGCTCAGTGTGTGAGGGACCAGTCTCAGGGTCTAGTGATCCAGACCCAGCTGAAGTGTGTGTGAATGTGAGGCTCAGTGTATGAGGGACCAGTCTCAGGGTCCAGTGATCCAGATCCAGCTGAAGTGTGTGTGAATGTGAGGCTCAGTGTGTGTGGGACCAGTCTCAGTGTCCAGTGATCCAGACCCAGCTGAAGTGTGTGTGAATGTGAGGCTCAGTGTGTGAGGGACCAGTCTCAGGATCCAGTGATCCATACCCAGCTGAAGTGTGTGTGAATGTGAGGCTCAGTGTGTGAGGGACCAGTCTCAGGGTCCAGTGATTCAGACCCAGCTGAAGTGTGTGTGAATGTGAGGCTCAGTGTGTGAGGGACCAGTCTCAGGGTCCAGTGATCCAGACCCAGCTGAAGTGTGTGTGAATGTGAGGCTCAGTGTGTGAGGGACCAGTCTCAGGGTCCAGTGAACCAGACGCAGCTGAAGTGTGTGTGAATGTGAGGCTCAGTATGTGACGGACCAGTCTCAGGATCCAGTGATCCAGACCTAGCAGAAGTGTGTGTGAATGTGAGGCTCAGTGTGTGAGGGACCAGTCTCAGGGTTCAGTGATCCAGACCCAGCTGAAGTGTGTGTGAATGAGAGGCTCAGTGTGTGAGGGACAAGTCTCAGGGTCCAGTAATCCAGACCCAGCTGAAGTATGTGCGAATGTGAGGCTCAGTGTGTGAGGAACCAGTCTCAGGGTCCAGTGATCCAGACACAGCTGAAGTGAGTGTGAATGTGAGGTTCAGTGTGTGATGGACCAGTCTCAGGGTCCAGTGATCCAGACCCAGCTGAAGTGTGTGTGAATGTGAGGCTCAGTATATGAAGGACCCGTCTCAGGGTCCAGTGATCCAGACCCAGCTGAAGTGTGTGTGAATGTGAGGCTCAGTGTGTGAGGGACCAGTCTCAGGATCCAGTGATGCAGACCCAGCTGAATTGTGTTTGAATGTGAGGCTCAGTGTGTGAGGGACCAGTCTCAGGGTCCAGTGATCCAGACCCAGTTGAAGTGTGTGTGAATGTGAAGCTCAGTGTGTGAGGGACCAGTCTCAGGTCCAGTGATCCAGACCCAGCTGAAGTGTGTGTGAATGTGAGGCTCAGTGTGTGAGGATCCAGTCTCAGGGTCTAGTGATCCAGACCCAGCTGAAGTGTGTGTGAATATGAGGCTCAGGGTGTGAGGGACCTGACTCAGGGTCCAGTGATCCAGACCCAGCTGAAGTGTGTGTGAATGTGAGGCTCAGTGTGTGATGGACCAGTCTCAGGGTCCAGTGATCCAGACCCAGCTGAAGTGTGTGTGAATGTGAGGCTCAGTGTGTGAGGGACCAGTCTCAGGGTCCAGTGATCCAGATCCAGCTGAAGTGTGTGTGAATGTGAGGCTCAGTGTGTGACGGACCAGTCTCAGGGTCCAGTGATCCAGACCCAGCTGAAGTGTGTGTGAATGTGAGGCTCAGTGTGTGAGGGACCAGTCTCAGGATCCAGTGATCCAGACCCAGCTGAAGTGTGTGTGAATGTGAGGCTCAGTGTGTGAGAGACCAGTCTCAGGGTCCATTGATTCAGACCCAGCTGAAGTGTGTGTGAATGTGAGGCTCAGTGTGTGAGGGACCAGTCTCAGGGTCTAGTGATCCAGACCCAGCTGAAGAGTGTGTGAATGTGATGCTCAGTGTGTGAGGGACCAGTCTCAGAGTCCAGTGATCCAGACCCAGCTGAAGAGTGTGTGTGAATGTGAGGCTCAGTGTGTGAGGGACCAGTCTCAGGGTCCAGTGATCCAGACCCAGCTGAAGTGTGTGTGAATGTGTGGCTCAGTGTATGAGGAACCAGTCTCAGGGTCCATTGATCCAGACCCAACTGAAGTGTGTGTGAATGTGTGGCTCAGTGTGTGATGGACCAGTCTCAGGGTCCAGTGATGCAGACCCAGCTGACGTGTGTGTGAATGTGTGGCTCAGTGTGTGATGGACCAGTCTCAGGGTCCAGTGGTCCAGACCCAGCTGAAGTGTGCGTGAATGTGAGGCTCAGTGTGTGAGGGACCAGTCCCAGGGTCCAGTGATCCAGACCCAGCTGAAGTGTGTGTGAATGTGAGGCTCAGTGTGTGAGGGACCAGTCTCAGGATCCAGTGATCCAGACCCAGCTGAAGTGTGTGTTACTGTGAGGCTCAGTGTGTGAGGGACCAGTCTCAGTGTCCAGTGATCCTACCCAGCTGAAGTGTGTGTGAATGTGAGGCTCAGTGTGTGAGGGACCAGTCTCAGGGTCCAGTGATCCAGACCCAGCTGAAGTGTTTTTGAATGTGAGGCTCAGTGTGTGAGGGACCAGTCTCAGTGTCCAGTGATCCAGACCCAGCTGAAGTGTGTGTGAATGTGAGGCTCAGTGTGTGAGGAACCAGTCTCAGGGTCCAGTGATCCAGACCCAGCTGAAGTGTGTGTGAATGTGAGGCTCAGTGTGTGAGGAATCAGTCTCAGGTTCCAATGATCCAGACCCAGCTGAAGTGTGTGTGAATGTGAGGCTCAGTGTGTGAGGGACCAGCCTCAGGGTCCAGCGATCCAGACCCAGCTGAAGTGTGTGTGAATGTGAGGCTCAGTGTGTGAGGGACCAGTCTCAGGGTCCAGTGATCCAGCCCCAGCTGAAGTGTGTGTGAATGTGATGCTCAGTGTGTGAGGGACCAGACTCAGGGTCCAGTGATCCAGACCCAGCTGAAGTGGGTGTGAATGTAAGGCTCAGTGTCTGGGGGACCAGTCGCAGGGTCCATTGATCCAGACCCAGCTGAAGTGTGTGTGAATGTGAGGCTCAGTGTGTGAGGGACCAGTCTCAGGGTCCAGTGATCCAGACCCAGCTGAAGTGTGTGTGAATGTGAGGCTCAGAGTGTGAGGAACCAGTCTCAGGGTCCAGTGGTCCAGACCCAGCTGAAGTGTGTGTGAATGTGAGGCTCAGTGTGTGAGGAACCAGTCTCAGGTTCCAATGATCCAGACCCAGCTGAAGTGTGTGTGAATGTGAGGCTCAGTGTGTGAGGGACCAGCCTCAGGGTCCAGTGATCCAGACCCAGCTGAAGTGTGTGTGAATGTGAGGCTCAGTGTGTGAGGGACCAGTCTCAGGGTGCAGTGATCCAGCCCCAGCTGAAGTGTGTGTGAATGTGAGGCTCAGTGTGTGAGGGACCAGACTCAGGGTCCAGTGATCCAGACCCAGCTGAAGTGTGTGTGAATGTGAGGCTCAGTGTCTGAGGGACAAGTCGCAGGGTCCAGTAATCCAGACACAGCTGAAGTGTGTGTGAATGTGAGGCTCAGTGTGTGAGGGACCAGTCTCAGGGTCCAGTGATCCAGACCCAGCTGAAGTGTGTGTGAATGTGAGGCTCAGTGTGTGAGGGACCAGTCTCAGGGTTCAGTGATCCAGACCCAGCTGAAGTGTGTGTGAATGTGAGGCTCAGTGTGTGAGGGACCAATCTCAGGGTCCAGTGATCCAGATCCAGCTGAAGTTTGTGTGAATGTGAGGCTCAGTGTGTGAGGGACCAGTCTCAGGGTCCAGTGATCCAGACCCAGCTGAAGTGTGTGTGAATATGAGGCTCAGTGTATGAGGGACCAGTCTCAGGGTCCAGTGATCCAGACCCAGCTGAAGTGTGTGTAAATGTGAGGCTCAGTGTGTGAGGGATGAGTCTCAGTTTCTCGTCATCCAGACGCAGCTGAAGTGTGTGTGAAGGTGAGGCTCAGTGTGTGAGGGACCAGTCTCAGGGTCCAGTGATCCAGACCCAGCTGAAGTGTGTGTGAATGTGAGGCTCAGTGTGTAGGGACCAGTCTCAGGGTCCAGTGATCCAGACCCAGCTGAAGTGTGTGTGAATGTGAGGCTCAGTGTGCGAAGGGCCAGTCTCAGGTTCCAGTGCTCCAGGCCCAGCTGAAGTGTGTGTGAATGTGAGGCTCAGTGTGTGAGGGACCAGTCTCAGGATCCAGTGATCCTGACCCAGCTGAAGTGTGTGTGAATGTAAGGCTCAGTATGTGAGGGACCAGTCTCAGGGTCCAGTGATCTAGACCCAGCTGAAGTGTGTGTGAATGTGAGGCTCAGTGTGTGAGGGACCAGTCTCAGGGTCCAGTGATCCAGACCCAGCTGAAGTGTGTGTGAATGTGAGGCTCAGTTTCTGAGGAACCAGTCTCAGTGTCCAGTGATACAGACCCAGTTGAAGTGTGTGTGAATGTGAGGCTCAGTTTGTGAGGGACCTGCCTCAGGGTCCAGTGATCCAGACCCAGCTGAAGTGTGTGTGAATGAGAGGCTCAATGTGTGAGGGACCAGTCTGAGGGTCCAGTGATGCAGACCCAGCTGAAGTGTGTGTGAGATGAGGCTCAGTGTGTGAGGGACCAGCCTCAGGTTCCAGTGATCCAGACCCAGCTGAAGTGTGTGTGAATGTGAGGCTCAGTGTGTGAGGGATCAGCCTCAGTGTCCAGTGATCCAGACCCAGCTGAAGTGTGTGTGATTGTGAGAATCAGTGTGTGAGGGACCAGTCTCAGGGTCCAGTGATCCAGACCCAGCTGAAGTGTGTGTGAATGTGAGGCTCAGTGTGCGAAGGGCCAGTCTCAGGGTCCAGTGCTCCAGACCCAGCTGAAGTGTGTGTGAATGTGAGGCTCAGTGTGTGAGGGACCAGTCTCAGGATCCAGTGATCCTGACCCAGCTGAAGTGTGTGTGAATGTAAGGCTCAGTATGTGAGGGACCAGTCTCAGGGTCCAGTGATCTAGACCCAGCTGAAGTGTGTGTGAATGTGAGGCTCAGTGTGTGAGGGACCAGTCTCAGGATCCAGTGATCCAGACCCAGCTGAAGTGTGTTTTGACTGTGAGGCTCAGTGTGTGAGGGACCAGTGTCAGTGTCCAGTGATCCTACCCAGCTGAAGTGTGTGTGAATGCGAGGCTCAGTTTGTGAGGGACCAGTCTCAGGGTCCAGTGATCCAGACCCAGCTGAAGTGTTTTTGAATGTGAGGCTCAGGGTGTGAGGGACCAGTCTCAGGGTCCAGTGATCCAGACCCAGCTGAAGTGTGTGTGAATGTGAGGCTCAGTGTGTGAGGAACCAGTCTCAGGGTCCAGTGATCCAGACCCAGCTGAAGTGTGTGTGAATGTGAGGCTCAGTGTGTGAGGAACCAGTCTCAGGTTCCAATGATCCAGACCCAGCTGAAGTGTGTGTGAATGTGAGGCTCAGTATGTGAGGGACCAGCCTCAGGGTCCAGCGATCCAGACCCAGCTGAAGTGTGTGTGAATGTGAGGCTCAGTGTGTGAGGGACCAGTCTCAGGGTCCAGTGATCCAGCCCCAGCTGAAGTGTGTGTGAATGTGAGGCTCAGTGTGTGAGGGACCAGACTCAGGGTCCAGTGATCCAGACCCAGCTGAAGTGGGTGTGAATGTAAGGCTCAGTGTCTGAGGGACCAGTCGCAGGGTCCATTGATCCAGACCCAGCTGAAGTGTGTGTGAATGTGAGGCTCAGTGTGTGAGGGACCAGTCTCAGGGTCCAGTGATCCAGACCCAGCTGAAGTGTGTGTGAATGTGAGGCTCAGAGTGTGAGGAACCAGTCTCAGGGTCCAGTGATCCAGACCCAGCTGAAGTGTGTGTGAATGTGAGGCTCAGTGTGTGAGGAACCAGTCTCAGGTTCCAGTGATCCAGACCCAGCTGAAGTGTGTGTGAATGTGAGGCTCAGTGTGTGAGGGACCAGTCTCAGGGTCTAGTGATCCAGACCCAGCTGAAGAGTGTGTGAATGTGATGCTCAGTGTGTGAGGGACCAGTCTCAGAGTCCAGTGATCCAGACCCAGCTGAAGAGTGTGTGTGAATGTGAGGCTCAGTGTGTGAGGGACCAGTCTCAGGGTCCAGTGATCCAGACCCAGCTGAAGTGTGTGTGAATGTGTGGCTCAGTGTATGAGGAACCAGTCTCAGGGTCCATTGATCCAGACCCAACTGAAGTGTGTGTGAATGTGTGGCTCAGTGTGTGATGGACCAGTCTCAGGGTCCAGTGATGCAGACCCAGCTGACGTGTGTGTGAATGTGTGGCTCAGTGTGTGATGGACCAGTCTCAGGGTCCAGTGATCCAGACCCAGCTGAAGTGTGTGTGAATGTGAGGCTCAGTGTGTGAGGGACCAGTCCCAGGGTCCAGTGATCCAGACCCAGCTGAAGTGTGTGTGAATGTGAGGCTCAGTGTGTGAGGGACCAGTCTCAGGATCCAGTGATCCAGACCCATCTGAAGTATGTGTGACTGTGAGGCTCAGTGTGTGAGGGACCAGTCTCAGTGTCCAGTGATCCTACCCAGCTGAAGTGTGTGTGAATGTGAGGCTCAGTGTGTGAGGGACCAGTCTCAGGGTCCAGTGATCCAGACCCAGCTGAAGTGTTTTTGAATGTGAGGCTCAGTGTGTGAGGGACCAGTCTCAGTGTCCAGTGATCCAGACCCTGCTGAAGTGGGTGTGAATGTGAGGCTCAGTGTGTGAGGAACCAGTCTCAGGGTCCAGTGATCCAGACCCAGCTGAAGTGTGTGTGAATGTGAGGCTCAGAGTGTGAGGAATCAGTCTCAGGTTCCAATGATCCAGACCCAGCTGAAGTGTGTGTGAATGTGAGGCTCAGTGTGTGAGGAACCAGTCTCAGGTTCCAATGATCCAGACCCAGCTGAAGTGTGTGTGAATGTGAGGCTCAGTGTGTGAGGGACCAGCCTCAGGGTCCAGTGATCCAGACCCAGCTGAAGTGTGTGTGAATGTGAGGCTCAGTGTGTGAGGGACCAGTCTCAGGGTGCAGTGATCCAGCCCCAGCTGAAGTGTGTGTGAATGTGAGGCTCAGTGTGTGAGGGACCAGACTCAGGGTCCAGTGATCCAGACCCAGCTGAAGTGTGTGTGAATGTGAGGCTCAGTGTCTGAGGGACAAGTCGCAGGGTCCAGTAATCCAGACACAGCTGAAGTGTGTGTGAATGTGAGGCTCAGTGTGTGAGGGACCAGTCTCAGGGTCCAGTGATCCAGACCCAGCTGAAGTGTGTGTGAATGTGAGGCTCAGTGTGTGAGGGACCAGTCTCAGGGTTCAGTGATCCAGACCCAGCTGAAGTGTGTGTGAATGTGAGGCTCAGTGTGTGAGGGACCAATCTCAGGGTCCAGTGATCCAGATCCAGCTGAAGTTTGTGTGAATGTGAGGCTCAGTGTGTGAGGGACCAGTCTCAGGGTCCAGTGATCCAGACCCAGCTGAAGTGTGTGTGAATATGAGGCTCAGTGTATGAGGGACCAGTCTCAGGGTCCAGTGATCCAGACCCAGCTGAAGTGTGTGTAAATGTGAGGCTCAGTGTGTGAGGGATGAGTCTCAGTTTCTCGTCATCCAGACGCAGCTGAAGTGTGTGTGAAGGTGAGGCTCAGTGTGTGAGGGACCAGTCTCAGGGTCCAGTGATCCAGACCCAGCTGAAGTGTGTGTGAATGTGAGGCTCAGTGTGTGAGGGACCAGTCTCAGGGTCCAGTGATCCAGACCCAGCTGAAGTGTGTGTGAATGTGAGGCTCAGTGTGCGAAGGGCCAGTCTCAGGTTCCAGTGCTCCAGGCCCAGCTGAAGTGTGTGTGAATGTGAGGCTCAGTGTGTGAGGGACCAGTCTCAGGATCCAGTGATCCTGACCCAGCTGAAGTGTGTGTGAATGTAAGGCTCAGTATGTGAGGGACCAGTCTCAGGGTCCAGTGATCTAGACCCAGCTGAAGTGTGTGTGAATGTGAGGCTCAGTGTGTGAGGGACCAGTCTCAGGGTCCAGTGATCCAGACCCAGCTGAAGTGTGTGTGAATGTGAGGCTCAGTTTCTGAGGAACCAGTCTCAGTGTCCAGTGATACAGACCCAGTTGAAGTGTGTGTGAATGTGAGGCTCAGTTTGTGAGGGACCTGCCTCAGGGTCCAGTGATCCAGACCCGGCTGAAGTGTCTGTGAATGTGAGGCTCAGTGTGTGAGGGACCAGTCTCAGGTTCCAGTGATCCAGACCCAGCTGAAGTGTGTGTGAATGAGAGGCTCAATGTGTGAGGGACCAGTCTGAGGGTCCAGTGATGCAGACCCAGCTGAAGTGTGTGTGAGATGAGGCTCAGTGTGTGAGGGACCAGCCTCAGGTTCCAGTGATCCAGACCCAGCTGAAGTGTGTGTGAATGTGACGCTCAGTGTGTGAGGGACCAGCCTCAGTGTCCAGTGATCCAGACCCAGCTGAAGTGTGTGTGATTGTGAGAATCAGTGTGTGAGGGACCAGTCTCAGGGTCCAGTGATCCAGACCCAGCTGAAGTGTGTGTGAATGTGAGGCTCAGTGTGCGAAGGGCCAGTCTCAGGGTCCAGTGCTCCAGACCCAGCTGAAGTGTGTGTGAATGTGAGGCTCAGTGTGTGAGGGACCAGTCTCAGGATCCAGTGATCCTGACCCAGCTGAAGTGTGTGTGAATGTAAGGCTCAGTATGTGAGGGACCAGTCTCAGGGTCCAGTGATCTAGACCCAGCTGAAGTGTGTGTGAATGTGAGGCTCAGTGTGTGAGGGACCAGTCTCAGGATCCAGTGATCCAGACCCAGCTGAAGTGTGTTTTGACTGTGAGGCTCAGTGTGTGAGGGACCAGTGTCAGTGTCCAGTGATCCTACCCAGCTGAAGTGTGTGTGAATGTGAGGCTCAGTTTGTGAGGGACCAGTCTCAGGGTCCAGTGATCCAGACCCAGCTGAAGTGTTTTTGAATGTGAGGCTCAGTGTGTGAGGGACCAGTCTCAGGGTCCAGTGATCCAGACCCAGCTGAAGTGTGTGTGAATGTGAGGCTCAGTGTGTGAGGAACCAGTCTCAGGGTCCAGTGATCCAGACCCAGCTGAAGTGTGTGTGAATGTGAGGCTCAGTGTGTGAGGAACCAGTCTCAGGTTCCAATGATCCAGACCCAGCTGAAGTGTGTGTGAATGTGAGGCTCAGTGTGTGAGGGACCAGCCTCAGGGTCCAGCGATCCAGACCCAGCTGAAGTGTGTGTGAATGTGAGGCTCAGTGTGTGAGGGACCAGTCTCAGGGTCCAGTGATCCAGCCCCAGCTGAAGTGTGTGTGAATGTGAGGCTCAGTGTGTGAGGGACCAGTCTCAGGTTCCAATGATCCAGACCCAGCTGAAGTGTGTGTGAATGTGAGGCTCAGTGTGTGAGGGACCAGCCTCAGGGTCCAGTGATCCAGACCCAGCTGAAGTGTGTGTGAATGTGAGGCTCAGTGTGTGAGGGACCAGTCTCAGGGTCCAGTGATCCAGCCCCAGCTGAAGTGTGTGTGAATGTGAGGCTCAGTGTGTGAGGGACCAATCTCAGGGTCCAGTGATCCAGACCCAGCTGAAGTTTGTGTGAATGTGAGGCTCAGTGTGTGAGGGACCAGTCTCAGGGTCCAGTGATCCAGACCCAGCTGAAGTGTGTGTGAATATGAGGCTCAGTGTATGAGGGACCAGTCTCAGGGTCCAGTGATCCAGACCCAGCTGACGTGTGTGTAAATGTGAGGCTCAGTGTGTGAGGGATGAGTCTCAGGGTCTCGTGATCCAGACGCAGCTGAAGTGTGTGTGAAGGTGAGGCTCAGTGTGTGAGGGACCAGTCTCAGGGTCCAGTGATCCAGACCCAGCTGAAGTGTGTGTGAATGTGAGGCTCAGTATGTGAGGGACCAGTCTCAGGGTCCAGTGATCCAGACCAGCTGAAGTGTGTGTGAATGTGAGGCTCAGTGTGCGAAGGGCCAGTCTCAGGGTCCAGTGCTCCAGACCCAGCTGAAGTGTGTGTGAATGTGAGGCTCAGTGTGCGAAGGGCCAGTCTCAGGGTCCAGTGCTCCAGACCCAGCTGAAGTGTGTGTGAATGTGAGGCTCAGTGTGTGAGGGACCAGTCTCAGGATCCAGTGATCCTGACCCAGCTGAAGTGTGTGTGAATGTAAGGCTCAGTATGTGAGGGACCAGTCTCAGTGTCCAGTGATCTAGACCCAGCTGAAGTGTGTGTGAATGTGAGGCTCAGTGTGTGAGGGACCAGTCTCAGGATCCAGTGATCCAGACCCAGCTGAAGTGTGTTTTGACTGTGAGGCTCAGTGTGTGAGGGACCAGTGTCAGTGTCCAGTGATCCTACCCAGCTGAAGTGTGTGTGAATGTGAGGCTCAGTTTGTGAGGGACCAGTCTCAGGGTCCAGTGATCCAGACCCAGCTGAAGTGTTTTTGAATGTGAGTCACAGTGTGTGAGGGACCAGTCTCAGGGTCCAGTGATCCAGACCCAGCTGAAGTGTGTGTGAATGTGAGGCTCAGTGTGTGAGGAACCAGTCTCAGGGTCCAGTGATCCAGACCCAGCTGAAGTGTGTGTGAATGTGAGGCTCAGTGTGTGAGGAACCAGTCTCAGGTTCCAATGATCCAGACCCAGCTGAAGTGTGTGTGAATGTGAGGCTCAGTGTGTGAGGGACCAGCCTCAGGGTCCAGCGATCCAGACCCAGCTGAAGTGTGTGTGAATGTGAGGCTCAGTGTGTGAGGGACCAGTCTCAGGGTCCAGTGATCCAGCCCCAGCTGAAGTGTGTGTGAATGTGAGGCTCAGTGTGTGAGGGACCAGACTCAGGGTCCAGTGATCCAGACCCAGCTGAAGTGGGTGTGAATGTAAGGCTCAGTGTCTGAGGGACCAGTCGCAGGGTCCATTGATCCAGACCCAGCTGAAGTGTGTGTGAATGTGAGGCTCAGTGTGTGAGGGACCAGTCTCAGGGTCCAGTGATCCAGACCCAGCTGAAGTGTGTGTGAATGTGAGGCTCAGAGTGTGAGGAACCAGTCTCAGGGTCCAGTGATCCAGACCCAGCTGAAGTGTGTGTGAATGTGAGGCTCAGTGTGTGAGGAACCAGTCTCAGGTTCCAATGATCCAGACCCAGCTGAAGTGTGTGTGAATGTGAGGCTCAGTGTGTGAGGGACCAGCCTCAGGGTCCAGTGATCCAGACCCAGCTGAAGTGTGTGTGAATGTGAGGCTCAGTGTGTGAGGGACCAGTCTCAGGGTCCAGTGATCCAGCCCCAGCTGAAGTGTGTGTGAATGTGAGGCTCAGTGTGTGAGGGACCAGACTCAGGGTCCAGTGATCCAGACCCAGCTGAAGTGGGTGTGAATGTAAGGCTCAGTGTCTGAGGGACAAGTCGCAGCGTCCAGTGATCCAGACCCAGCTGAAGTGTGTGTGAATGTGAGGCTCAGTGTGTGAGGGACCAGTCTCAGGGTTCAGTGATCCAGACCCAGCTGAAGTGTGTGTGAATGTGAGGCTCAGTGTGTGAGGGACCAATCTCAGGGTCCAGTGATCCAGACCCAGCTGAAGTTTGTGTGAATGTGAGGCTCAGTGTGTGAGGGACCAGTCTCAGGGTCCAGTGATCCAGACCCAGCTGAAGTGTGTGTGAATATGAGGCTCAGTGTATGAGGGACCAGTCTCAGGGTCCAGTGATCCAGACCCAGCTGACGTGTGTGTAAATGTGAGGCTCAGTGTGTGAGGGATGAGTCTCAGGGTCTCGTGATCCAGACGCAGCTGAAGTGTGTGTGAAGGTGAGGCTCAGTGTGTGAGGGACCAGTCTCAGGGTCCAGTGATCCAGACCCAGCTGAAGTGTGTGTGAATGTGAGGCTCAGTATGTGAGGGACCAGTCTCAGGGTCCAGTGATCCAGACCAGCTGAAGTGTGTGTGAATGTGAGGCTCAGTGTGCGAAGGGCCAGTCTCAGGGTCCAGTGCTCCAGACCCAGCTGAAGTGTGTGTGAGATGAGGCTCAGTGTGTGAGGGACCAGTCTGAGGGTCCAGTGATGCAGACCCAGCTGAAGTGTGTGTGAGATGAGGCTCAGTGTGTGAGGGACCAGTCTCAGGGTCCAGTGATCCAGACCCAGCTGAAGTGTGTGTGAGATGAGGCTCAGTGTGTGAGGGACCAGTCTGAGGGTCCAGTGATGCAGACCCAGCTGAAGTGTGTGTGAGATGAGGCTCAGTGTGTGAGGGACCAGTCTCAGGGTCCAGTGATCCAGACCCAGCTGAAGTGTGTGTGAATGTGAGGCTCAGTGTGCGAAGGGCCAGTCTCAGGGTCCAGTGCTCCAGACCCAGCTGAAGTGTGTGTGAATGTGAGGCTCAGTATGTGAGGGACCAGTCTCAGGGTCCAGTGATCCAGACCCAGCTGAAGTGTGTGTGAATGTGAGGCTCAGTGTGTGAGGGACCAGTCTCAGGGTCCAGTGATCCAGACCCAGC
Organism: Pristiophorus japonicus; assembly: GCF_044704955.1. NCBI lineage: Eukaryota > Metazoa > Chordata > Chondrichthyes > Pristiophoridae > Pristiophorus > Pristiophorus japonicus. The sequence goes on along the minus strand of NW_027250915.1, from coordinate 1,825,882 downwards.
TGAAGTGTGTGTGAATGTGAGGCTCAGTTTCTGAGGAACCAGTCTCAGGGTCCAGTGATACAGACCCAGTTGAAGTGTGTGTGAGATGAGGCTCAGTGTGTGAGGGACCAGTCTCAGGGTCCAGTGATCCAGACCCAGCTGAAGTGTGTGTGAATGTGAGGCTCAGTGTGCGAAGGGCCAGTCTCAGGGTCCAGTGCTCCAGACCCAGCTGAAGTGTGTGTGAATGTGAGGCTCAGTGTGTAAGGGACCAGTCTCAGGATCCAGTGATCCTGACCCAGCTGAAGTGTGTGTGAATGTAAGGCTCAGTATGTGAGGGACCAGTCTCAGGGTCCAGTGATCTAGACCCAGCTGAAGTGTGTGTGAATGTGAGGCTCAGTGTGTGAGGGACCAGTCTCAGGGTCCAGTGATCCAGACCCAGCTGAAGTGTGTGTGAATGTGAGGCTCAGTTTCTGAGGAACCAGTCTCAGGGTCCAGTGATACAGACCCAGTTGAAGTGTGTGTGAATGTGAGGCTCAGTTTGTGAGGGACCTGCCTCAGGGCCCAGTGATCCAGTCCCGGCTGAAGTGTCTGTGAATGTGAGGCTCAGTGTGTGAGGGACCAGTCTCAGGGTCCAGTGATCCAGACCCAGCTGAAGTTTGTGTGAATGAGAGGCTCAATGTGTGAGGGACCAGTCTGAGGGTCCAGTGATGCAGACCCAGCTGAAGTGTGTGTGAGATGAGGCTCAGTGTGTGAGGGACCAGCCTCAGGGTCCAGCGATCCAGACCCAGCTGAAGTGTGTGTGAATGTGAGGCTCAGTGTGTGAGGGACCAGTCTCAGGGTCCAGTGATCCAGCCCCAGCTGAAGTGTGTGTGAATGTGATGCTCAGTGTGTGAGGGACCAGACTCAGGGTCCAGTGATCCAGACCCAGCTGAAGTGGGTGTGAATGTAAGGCTCAGTGTCTGAGGGACCAGTCGCAGTGTCCATTGATCCAGACCCAGCTGAAGTGTGTGTGAATGTGAGGCTCAGTGTGTGAGGGACCAGTCTCAGGGTCCAGTGATCCAGACCCAGCTGAAGTGTGTGTGAATGAGAGGCTCAATGTGTGAGGGACCAGTCTGAGGGTCCAGTGATGCAGACCCAGCTGAAGTGTGTGTGAGATGAGGCTCAGTGTGTGAGGGACCAGTCTCAGGGTCCAGTGATCCAGACCCAGCTGAAGTGTGTGTGAATGTGAGGCTCAGTGTGCGAAGGGCCAGTCTCAGGGTCCAGTGCTCCAGACCCAGCTGAAGTGTGTGTGAATGTGAGGCTCAGTGTGTAAGGGACCAGTCTCAGGATCCAGTGATCCTGACCCAGCTGAAGTGTGTGTGAATGTAAGGCTCAGTATGTGAGGGACCAGTCTCAGGGTCCAGTGATCTAGACCCAGCTGAAGTGTGTGTGAATGTGAGGCTCAGTGTGTGAGGGACCAGTCTCAGGGTCCAGTGATCCAGACCCAGCTGAAGTGTGTGTGAATGTGAGGCTCAGTTTCTGAGGAACCAGTCTCAGGGTCCAGTGATACAGACCCAGTTGAAGTGTGTGTGAATGTGAGGCTCAGTTTGTGAGGGACCTGCTTCAGGGTCCAGTGATCCAGTCCCGGCTGAAGTGTCTGTGAATGTGAGGCTCAGTGTGTGAGGGACCAGTCTCAGGTTCCAGTGATCCAGACCCAGCTGAAGTTTGTGTGAATGAGAGGCTCAATGTGTGAGGGACCAGTCTGAGGGTCCAGTGATGCAGACCCAGCTGAAGTGTGTGTGAGATGAGGCTCAGTGTGTGAGGGACCAGCCTCAGGGTCCAGCGATCCAGACCCAGCTGAAGTGTGTGTGAATGTGAGGCTCAGTGTGTGAGGGACCAGTCTCAGGGTCCAGTGATCCAGCCCCAGCTGAAGTGTGTGTGAATGTGATGCTCAGTGTGTGAGGGACCAGACTCAGGGTCCAGTGATCCAGACCCAGCTGAAGTGGGTGTGAATGTAAGGCTCAGTGTCTGAGGGACCAGTCGCAGTGTCTATTGATCCAGACCCAGCTGAAGTGTGTGTGAATGTGAGGCTCAGTGTGTGAGGGACCAGTCTCAGGGTCCAGTGATCCAGACCGAGCTGAAGTGTGTGTGAATGTGAGGCTCAGAGTGTGAGGAACCAGTCTCAGGGTCCAGTGATCCAGACCCAGCTGAAGTGTGTGTGAATGTGAGGCTCAGTGTGTGAGGAACCAGTCTCAGGTTCCAATGATCCAGACTCAGCTGAAGTGTGTGTGAATGTGAGGCTCAGTGTGTGAGGGACCAGCCTCAGGGTCCAGTGATCCAGACCCAGCTGAAGTGTGTGTGAATGTGAGGCTCAGTGTGTGAGGGACCAGTCTCAGGGTCCAGTGATCCAGCCCCAGCTGAAGTGTGTGTGAATGTGAGGCTCAGTGTGTGAGGGACCAGACTCAGGGTCCAGTGTTCCAGACCCAGCTGAAGTGGGTGTGAATGTAAGGCTCAGTGTCTGAGGGACAAGTCGCAGGGTCCAGTGATCCAGACCCAGCTGAAGTGTGTGTGAATGTGAGGCTCAGTGTGTGAGGGACCAGTCTCAGGGTTCAGTGATCCAGACCCAGCTGAAGTTTGTGTGAATATGAGGCTCAGTGTATGAGGGACCAGTCTCAGGGTCCAGTGATCCAGACCCAGCTGAAGTGTGTGTAAATGTGAGGCTCAGTGTGTGAGGGATGAGTCTCAGGGTCTCGTGATCCAGACGCAGCTGAAGTGTGTGTGAAGGTGAGGCTCAGTGTGTGAGGGACCAGTCTCAGGGTCCAGTGATCCAGACCCAGCTGAAGTGTGTGTGAATGTGAGGCTCAGTGTGTGAGGGACCAGTCTCAGGGTCCAGTGATCCAGACCCAGCTGAAGTGTGTGTGAATGTGAGGCTCAGTGTGCGAAGGGCCAGTCTCAGGGTCCAGTGCTCCAGACCCATCTGAAGTGTGTGTGAATGTGAGGCTCAGTGTGTGAGGGACCAGTCTCAGGATCCAGTGTTCCTGACCCAGCTGAAGTGTGTGTGAATGTAAGGCTCAGTATGTGAGGGACCAGTCTCAGGGTCCAGTGATCGAGACCCAGCTGAAGTGTGTGTGAATGTGAGGCTCAGTGTGTGAGGGACCAGTCTCAGGGTCCAGTGATCCAGACCCAGCTGAAGTGTGTGTGAATGTGAGGCTCAGTTTCTGAGGAACCAGTCTCAGGGTCCAGTGATACAGACCCAGTTGAAGTGTGTGTGAATGTGAGGCTCAGTTTGTGAGGGACCTGCCTCAGGGTCCAGTGATCCAGACCCGGCTGAAGTGTCTGTGAATGTGAGGCTCAGTGTGTGAGGGACCAGTCTCAGGTTCCAGTGATCCAGACCCAGCTGAAGTTTGTGTGAATGAGAGGCTCAATGTGTGAGGGACCAGTCTGAGTGTCCAGTGATGCAGACCCAGCTGAAGTGTGTGTGAGATGAGGCTCAGTGTGTGAGGGACCAGCCTCAGGGTCCAGTGATCCAGACCCAGCTGAAGTGTGTGTGAATGTGATGCTCAGTGTGTGAGGGACCAGACTCAGGGTCCAGTGATCCAGACCCAGCTGAAGTGGGTGTGAATGTAAGGCTCAGTGTCTGAGGGACCAGTCGCAGTGTCTATTGATCCAGACCCAGCTGAAGTGTGTGTGAATGTGAGGCTCAGTGTGTGAGGGACCAGTCTCAGGGTCCAGTGATCCAGACCGAGCTGAAGTGTGTGTGAATGTGAGGCTCAGAGTGTGAGGAACCAGTCTCAGGGTCCAGTGATCCAGACCCAGCTGAAGTGTGTGTGAATGTGAGGCTCAGTGTGTGAGGAACCAGTCTCAGGTTCCAATGATCCAGACTCAGCTGAAGTGTGTGTGAATGTGAGGCTCAGTGTGTGAGGGACCAGCCTCAGGGTCCAGTGATCCAGACCCAGCTGAAGTGTGTGTGAATGTGAGGCTCAGTGTGTGAGGGACCAGTCTCAGGGTCCAGTGATCCAGCCCCAGCTGAAGTGTGTGTGAATGTGAGGCTCAGTGTGTGAGGGACCAGACTCAGGGTCCAGTGTTCCAGACCCAGCTGAAGTGGGTGTGAATGTAAGGCTCAGTGTCTGAGGGACAAGTCGCAGGGTCCAGTGATCCAGACCCAGCTGAAGTGTGTGTGAATGTGAGGCTCAGTGTGTGAGGGACCAGTCTCAGGGTTCAGTGATCCAGACCCAGCTGAAGTTTGTGTGAATATGAGGCTCAGTGTATGAGGGACCAGTCTCAGGGTCCAGTGATCCAGACCCAGCTGAAGTGTGTGTAAATGTGAGGCTCAGTGTGTGAGGGATGAGTCTCAGGGTCTCGTGATCCAGACGCAGCTGAAGTGTGTGTGAAGGTGAGGCTCAGTGTGTGAGGGACCAGTCTCAGGGTCCAGTGATCCAGACCCAGCTGAAGTGTGTGTGAATGTGAGGCTCAGTGTGTGAGGGACCAGTCTCAGGGTCCAGTGATCCAGACCCAGCTGAAGTGTGTGTGAATGTGAGGCTCAGTGTGCGAAGGGCCAGTCTCAGGGTCCAGTGCTCCAGACCCATCTGAAGTGTGTGTGAATGTGAGGCTCAGTGTGTGAGGGACCAGTCTCAGGATCCAGTGTTCCTGACCCAGCTGAAGTGTGTGTGAATGTAAGGCTCAGTATGTGAGGGACCAGTCTCAGGGTCCAGTGATCGAGACCCAGCTGAAGTGTGTGTGAATGTGAGGCTCAGTGTGTGAGGGACCAGTCTCAGGGTCCAGTGATCCAGACCCAGCTGAAGTGTGTGTGAATGTGAGGCTCAGTTTCTGAGGAACCAGTCTCAGGGTCCAGTGATACAGACCCAGTTGAAGTGTGTGTGAATGTGAGGCTCAGTTTGTGAGGGACCTGCCTCAGGGTCCAGTGATCCAGACCCGGCTGAAGTGTCTGTGAATGTGAGGCTCAGTGTGTGAGGGACCAGTCTCAGGTTCCAGTGATCCAGACCCAGCTGAAGTTTGTGTGAATGAGAGGCTCAATGTGTGAGGGACCAGTCTGAGTGTCCAGTGATGCAGACCCAGCTGAAGTGTGTGTGAGATGAGGCTCAGTGTGTGAGGGACCAGCCTCAGGGTCCAGTGATCCAGACCCAGCTGAAGTGTGTGTGAATGTGAGGCTCAGTGTGTGAGGGACCAGCCTCAGTGTCCAGTGATCCAGACCCAGCTGAAGTGTGTGTGAATGTGAGACTCAGTGTGTGAGGGACCAGTCTCAGGGTCCAGTGATCCAGACCCAGCTGAAGTGTGTGTGAATGTGAGACTCAATGTGTGAGGGACCAGTCTCAGGGTCCAGTGATCCAGACCCAGCTGAAGTGTGTGTGAATGTGAAGCTCAGTGTGTGAGGGACCAGTCTCAGGGTCCAGTGATCCAGACCCAGCTGAAGTGTGTGTGAATGTGAGGCTCAGTGTGTGAGGGTCCAGCCTCAGGCTCCAGTGATCCAGATCCAGCTGAAGTTTGTGTGAATCTGAGGCTCAGTGTATGAGGGACCAGTCTCAGGGTCCAGTGATCCAGACCCAGCTGAAGTGTGTGTGAATCTGAGCCTCAGTGTGTGAGGGACCAGCCTCAGGCTCCAGTGATCCAGACCCAGCTGAAGTGTGTGTGAATGTGAGGCTCAGTGTGTGATGGACCAGTCTCAGGGTCCAGTGATCCAGACCCAGCTGAAGTGTGTGTGAATGTGAGGCTCAGTGTGTGAGGGACCAGTCTCAGGATCCAGTGATCCAGACCCAGCTGAAGTGTATGTGACTGTGAGGCTCAGTGTGTAGGGACCAGTCTCATTGTCCAGTGATCCTACCAAGCTGAAGTGTGTGTGAATGTGAGGCTCAGTGTGTGAGGGACCAGTCTCAGGGTCCAGTGATCCAGACCCAGCTGAAGTGTGTGTGAATGTGAGGCTCAGTGTCTGTGGGACAAGTCTCAGGGTCCAGTGATCCAGACCCAGCTGAAGTGTGTGTGAATGTGAGGCTCAGTGTGTGAGGGACCAGTCTCAGGGTCCAGTGATCCAGACCCAGCTGAAGTGTGTGTGAATGTGTGGCTCAGTGTATGAGGAACCAGTCTCAGGGTCCAGTGATCCAGACCCAACTGAAGTGTGTGTGAATGTGTGGCTCAGTGTGTGATGGACCAGTCTCTGGGCCCAGTGATCCAGACCCAGCTGACGTGTGTGTGAATGTGTGGCTCAGTGTGTGATGGACCAGTCTCAGGGTCCAGTGATCCAGACCCAGCTGAAGTGTGTGTGAATGTGAGGCTCAGTGTGTGAGGGACCAGTCCCAGGGTCCAGTGATCCAGACCCAGCTGAAGTGTGTGTGAATGTGAGGCTCAGTGTGTGAGGGACCAGTCTCAGGATCCAGTGATCCAGACCCAGCTGAAGTGTGTGTGACTGTGAGGCTCAGTGTGTGAGGAACCAGTCTCAGTGTCCAGTGATCCTACCCAGCTGAAGTGTGTGTGAATGTGAGGCTCAGTGTGTGAGGGACCAGTCTCAGGGTCCAGTGATCCAGACCCAGCTGAAGTGTGTGTGAATGTGAGGCTCAGTGTGTGAGGGACCAGTCTCAGGGTCCAGTGATCCAGACCCAGCTGAAGTGTGTGTGAATGTGAGGCTCAGTGTATGAGGGACCAGTCTCAGGGTCCAGTGATCCAGACCCAGCTGAAGTGTGTGTAAATGTGAGGCTCAGTGTGTGAGGGATGAGTCTCAGGGTCTCGTGATCCAGACGCAGCTGAAGTGTGTGTGAAGGTGAGGCTCAGTGTGTGAGGGACCAGTCTCAGGGTCCAGTGATCCAGACCCAGCTGAAGTGTGTGTGAATGTGAGGCTCAGTGTGTGAGGGACCAGTCTCAGGGTCCAGTGATCCAGACCCAGCTGAAGTGTGTGTGAATGTGAGGCTCAGTGTGCGAAGGGCCAGTCTCAGGGTCCAGTACTCCAGACCCATCTGAAGTGTGTGTGAATGTGAGGCTCAGTGTGTGAGGGACCAGTCTCAGGATCCAGTGTTCCTGACCCAGCTGAAGTGTGTGTGAATGTGAGGCACAGTTTCTGAGGAACCAGTCTCAGGGTCCAGTGATACAGACCCAGTTGAAGTGTGTGTGAATGTGAGGCTCAGTTTGTGAGGGACCTGCCTCAGGGTCCAGTGATCCAGACCCGGCTGAAGTGTCTGTGAATGTGAGGCTCAGTGTGTGAGGGACCAGTCTCAGGTTCCAGTGATCCAGACCCAGCTGAAGTGTGTGTGAATGAGAGGCTCAATGTGTGAGGGACCAGTCTGAGGGTCCAGTGATGCAGACCCAGCTGAAGTGTGTGTGAGATGAGGCTCAGTGTGTGAGGGACCAGTCTCAGGGTCCAGTGATCCAGACCCAGCTGAAGTGTGTGTGAATGTGAGGCTCAGTGTGTGAAGGGCCAGTCTCAGGGTCCAGTGCTCCAGACCCAGCTGAAGTGTGTGTGAATGTGAGGCTCAGTTTGTGAGGGACCAGTCTCAGGATCCAGTGATCCTGACCCAGCTGAAGTGTGTGTGAATGTAAGGCTCAGTATGTGAGGGACCAGTCTCAGGGTCCAGTGATCGAGACCCAGCTGAAGTGTGTGTGAATGTGAGGCTCAGTGTGTGAGGGACCAGTCTCAGGGTCCAGTGATACAGACCCAGTTGAAGTGTGTGTGAATGTGAGGCTCAGTTTGTGAGGGACCTGCCTCAGGGTCCAGTGATCCAGACCCGGCTGAAGTGTCTGTGAATGTGAGGCTCAGTGTGTGAGGGACCAGTCTCAGGTTCCAGTGATCCAGACCCAGCTGAAGTTTGTGTGAATGAGAGGCTCAATGTGTGAGGGACCAGTCTGAGGGTCCAGTGATGCAGACCCAGCTGAAGTGTGTGTGAGATGAGGCTCAGTGTGTGAGGGACCAGCCTCAGGGTCCAGTGATCCAGACCCAGCTGAAGTGTGTGTGAATGTGAGGCTCAGTGTGTGAGGGACCAGCCTCAGTGTCCAGTGATCCAGACCCAGCTGAAGTGTGTGTGAATGTGAGACTCAGTGTGTGAGGGACCAGTCTCAGGGTCCAGTGATCCAGACCCAGCTGAAGTGTGTGTGAATGTGAGACTCAATGTGTGAGGGACCAGTCTCAGGGTCCAGTGATCCAGACCCAGCTGAAGTGTGTGTGAATGTGAAGCTCAGTGTGTGAGGGACCAGTCTCAGGGTCCAGTGATCCAGACCCAGCTGAAGTGTGTGTGAATGTGAGGCTCAGTGTGTGAGGGTCCAGCCTCAGGCTCCAGTGATCCAGATCCAGCTGAAGTTTGTGTGAATCTGAGGCTCAGTGTATGAGGGACCAGTCTCAGGGTCCAGTGATCCAGACCCAGCTGAAGTGTGTGTGAATCTGAGGCTCAGTGTGTGAGGGACCAGCCTCAGGCTCCAGTGATCCAGACCCAGCTGAAGTGTGTGTGAATGTGAGGCTCAGTGTGTGATGGACCAGTCTCAGGGTCCAGTGATCCAGACCCAGCTGAAGTGTGTGTGAATGTGAGGCTCAGTGTGTGAGGGACCAGTCTCAGGATCCAGTGATCCAGACCCAGCTGAAGTGTATGTGACTGTGAGGCTCAGTGTGTAGGGACCAGTCTCATTGTCCAGTGATCCTACCAAGCTGAAGTGTGTGTGAATGTGAGGCTCAGTGTGTGAGGGACCAGTCTCAGCGTCCAGTGATCCAGACCCAGCTGAAGTGTGTGTGAATGTGAGGCTCAGTGTCTGAGGGACAAGTCTCAGGGTCCAGTGATCCAGACCCAGCTGAAGTGTGTGTGAATGTGAGGCTCAGTGTGTGAGGGACCAGTCTCAGGGTCCAGTGATCCAGACCCAGCTGAAGTGTGTGTGAATGTGTGGCTCAGTGTATGAGGAACCAGTCTCAGGGTCCAGTGATCCAGACCCAACTGAAGTGTGTGTGAATTTGTGGCTCAGTGTGTGATGGACCAGTCTCTGGGTCCAGTGATCCAGACCCAGCTGACGTGTGTGTGAATGTGTGGCTCAGTGTGTGATGGACCAGTCTCAGGGTCCAGTGATCCAGACCCAGCTGAAGTGTGTGTGAATGTGAGGCTCAGTGTGTGAGGGACCAGTCCCAGGGTCCAGTGATCCAGACCCAGCTGAAGTGTGTGTGAATGTGAGGCTCAGTGTGTGAGGGACCAGTCTCAGGATCCAGTAATCCAGACCCAGCTGAAGTGTGTGTGACTGTGAGGCTCAGTGTGTGAGGAACCAGTCTCAGTGTCCAGTGATCCTACCCAGCTGAAGTGTGTGTGAATGTGAGGCTCAGTGTGTGAGGGACCAGTCTCAGGGTCCAGTGATCCAGACCCAGCTGAAGTGTGTGTGAATGTGAGGCTCAGTGTGTGAGGGACCAGTCTCAGGGTCCAGTGATCCAGACCCAGCTGAAGTGTGTGTGAATGTGAGGCTCAGTGTGTGAGGAAACAGTCTCAGGGTCCAGTGATCCAGACCCAGCTGAAGTTTGTGTGAATTTGAGGCTCAGTGTGTGAGGAACCAGTCTCAGGGTCCAGTGATCCAGACACAGCTGAAGTGAGTGTGAATGTGAGGCTCAGTGTGTGATGGACCAGTCTCAGGGTCCAGTGATCCAGACCCAGCTGAAGTGTGTGTGAATGTGAGGCTCAGTATATGAAGGACCCGTCTCAGGGTCCAGTGATCCAGACCCAGCTGAAGTGTGTGTGAATGTGAGGCTCAGTGTGTGAGGAACCAGTCTCAGGGTCCAGTGATGCAGACCCAGCTGAAGTGTGTGTGAATGTGAGGCTCAGTGTGTGAGGGACCAGTCTCAGGGTCCAATGATCCAGACCCAGCTGAAGTGTGTGTGAATGTGAGGCTCAGTTTGTGAGGGACCTGCCTCAGGGTCCAGTGATCCAGACCCGGCTGAAGTGTCTGTGAATGTGAGGCTCAGTGTGTGAGGGACCAGTCTCAGGTTCAAGTGATCCAGACCCAGCTGAAGTTTGTGTGAATGAGAGGGTCAATGTGTGAGGGACCAGTCTGAGGGTCCAGTGATGCAGACCCAGCTGAAGTGTGTGTGAGATGAGGCTCAGTGTGTGAGGGACCAGCCTCAGGGTCCAGTGATCCAGACCCAGCTGAAGTGTGTGTGAATGTGAGGCTCAGTGTGTGAGGGACCAGCCTCAGTGTCCAGTGATCCAGACCCAGCTGAAGTGTGTGTGAATGTGAGACTCAGTGTGTGAGGGACCAGTCTCAGGGTCCAGTGATCCAGACCCAGCTGAAGTGTGTGTGAATGTGAGACTCAATGTGTGAGGGACCAGTCTCAGGGTCCAGTGATCCAGACCCAGCTGAAGTGTGTGTGAATGTGAAGCTCAGTGTGTGAGGGACCAGTCTCAGGGTCCAGTGATCCAGACCCAGCTGAAGTGTGTGTGAATGTGAGGCTCAGTGTGTGAGGGTCCAGCCTCAGGCTCCAGTGATCCAGATCCAGCTGAAGTTTGTGTGAATCTGAGGCTCAGTGTATGAGGGACCGGTCTCAGGGTCCAGTGATCCAGACCCAGCTGAAGTGTGTGTGAATCTGAGGCTCAGTGTGTGAGGGACCAGCCTCAGGCTCCAGTGATCCAGACCCAGCTGAAGTGTGTGTGAATGTGAGGCTCAGTGTGTGATGGACCAGTCTCAGGGTCCAGTGATCCAGACCCAGCTGAAGTGTGTGTGAATGTGAGGCTCAGTGTGTGAGGGACCAGTCTCAGGATCCAGTGATCCAGACCCAGCTGAAGTGTATGTGACTGTGAGGCTCAGTGTGTAGGGACCAGTCTCATTGTCCAGTGATCCTACCAAGCTGAAGTGTGTGTGAATGTGAGGCTCAGTGTGTGAGGGACCAGTCTCAGGGTCCAGTGATCCAGACCCAGCTGAAGTGTGTGTGAATGTGAGGCTCAGTGTCTGAGGGAGAAGTCTCAGGGTCCAGTGATCCAGACCCAGCTGAAGTGTGTGTGAATGTGAGGCTCAGTGTGTGAGGGACCAGTCTCAGGGTCCAGTGATCCAGACCCAGCTGAAGTGTGTGTGAATGTGTGGCTCAGTGTATGAGGAACCAGTCTCAGGGTCCAGTGATCCAGACCCAACTGAAGTGTGTGTGAATGTGTGGCTCAGTGTGTGATGGACCAGTCTCTGGGTCCAGTGATCCAGACCCAGCTGACGTGTGTGTGAATGTGTGGCTCAGTGTGTGATGGACCAGTCTCAGGGTCCAGTGATCCAGACCCAGCTGAAGTGTGTGTGAATGTGAGGCTCAGTGTGTGAGGGACCAGTCCCAGGGTCCAGTGATCCAGACCCAGCTGAAGTGTGTGTGAATGTGAGGCTCAGTGTGTGAGGGACCAGTCTCAGGATCCAGTGATCCAGACCCAGCTGAAGTGTGTGTGACTGTGAGGCTCAGTGTGTGAGGAACCAGTCTCAGTGTCCAGTGATCCTACCCAGCTGAAGTGTGTGTGAATGTGAGGCTCAGTGTGTGAGGGACCAGTCTCAGGGTCCCGTGATCCAGACCCAGCTGAAGTGTGTGTGAATGTGAGGCTCAGTGTGTGAGGGACCAGTCTCAGGGTCCAGTGATCCAGACCCAGCTGAAGTGTGTGTGAATGTGAGGCTCAGTGTGTGAGGAAACAGTCTCAGGGTCCAGTGATCCAGACCCAGCTGAAGTTTGTGTGAATTTGAGGCTCAGTGTGTGAGGAACCAGTCTCAGGGTCCAGTGATCCAGACACAGCTGAAGTGAGTGTGAATGTGAGGCTCAGTGTGTGATGGACCAGTCTCAGGGTCCAGTGATCCAGACCCAGCTGAAGTGTGTGTGAATGTGAGGCTCAGTATATGAAGGACCCGTCTCAGGGTCCAGTGATCCAGACCCAGCTGAAGTGTGTGTGAATGTGAGGATCAGTGTGTGAGGAACCAGTCTCAGGGTCCAGTGATGCAGACCCAGCTGAAGTGTGTGAGAATGTGAGGCTCAGTGTGTGAGGGACCAGTCTCAGGGTCCAATGATCCAGACCCAGCTGAAGTGTGTGTGAATGTGAAGCTCAGTGTGTGAGGGACCAGTCTCAGGTCCAGTGATCCAGACCCAGCTGAAGTGTGTGTGAATGTGAGGCTCAGTGTGTGAGGATCCAGTCTCAGGGTCTAGTGATCAAGACCCAGCTGAAGTGTGTGTGAATATGAGGCTCAGGGTGTGAGGGACCTGACTCAGGGTCCAGTGATCCAGACCCAGCTGAAGTGTGTGTGAATGTGAGGCTCAGTGTGTGATGGACCAGTCTCAGGGTCCAGTGATCCAGACCCAGCTGAAGTGTGTGTGAATGTGAGGCTCAGTGTGTGAGGGACCAGTCTCAGGGTCCAGTGATCCAGACCCAGCTGAAGTGTGTGTGAATGTGAGGCTCAGTGTGTGAGGGACCAGTCTCAGGGTCCAGTGATCCAGACCCAGCTGAAGAGTGTGTGTGAATGTGAGGCTCAGTGTGTGAGGGACCAGTCTCAGGGTCCAGCGATCCAGACCCAGCTGAAGTGTGTGCGAATGTGAGACTCAGTGTGTGAGGAACCAGTCTCAGGTTCCAGTGATCCAGACCCAACTGAAGTGTGTGTGAATGAGAGGCTCAATGTGTGAGGGACCAGTCTGCGGGTCCAGTGATCCAGACCCAGCTGAAGTGTGTATGAATGTGAGGCTCAGTGTTTGAGGGACCAGTCTCAGGGTCCAGTGATCCAGATCCAGCTGAAGTGTGTGTGAATGTGAGGCTCAGTGTGTGAGGGACCAGTCTCAGGGTCCAGTGATCCAGACCCAGCTGAAGAGTGTGTGTGAATGTGAGGCTCAGTGTGTGAGGGACCAGTCTCAGGGTCCAGTGATCCAGACCCAGCTGAAGTGTGTAAGAATGTGAGACTCAGTGTGTGAGGAACCAGTCTCAGGGTCCAGTGATCCAGACCCAACTGAAGTGTGTGTGAATGTGTGGCTCAGTGTGTGATGGACCAGTCTCAGGGTCCAGTGATCCAGACCCAGCTGACGTGTGTGTGAATGTGTGGCTCAGTGTGTGATGGACCAGTCTCAGGGTCCAGTGATCCAGACCCAGCTGAAGTGTGTGTGAATGTGAAGCTCAGTGTGTGAGGGACCAGTCTCAGGGTCCAGTGATCCAGACCCAGCTGAAGTGTGTGTGAATGTGAGGCTCAGTGTGTGAGGGACCAGCCACAGGGTCCAGTGATCCAGACCCAGCTGAAGTGAGTGTGAATGTGAGGCTCAGTGTGTGAGGGACCAGTCTCAGGGTCCAGTGATCCAGACCCAGCTGAAGTGTGTGTGAATGTGAGGCTCAGTTTTTGAGGAACCAGTCTCAGGGTCCAGTGATACAGACCCAGTTGAAGTGTGTGTGAATGTGAGGCTCAGTTTGTGAGGGACCTGCCTCAGGGTCCAGTGATCCAGACCCGGCTGAAGTGTCTGTGAATGTGAGGCTTAGTGTGTGAGGGACCAGTCTCAGGTTCCAGTGATCCAGACCCAGCTGAAGTGTGTGTGAATGAGAGGCTCAATGTGTGAGGGACCAGTCTGAGGGTCCAGTGATGCAGACCCAGCTGAAGTGTGTGTGAGATGAGGCTCAGTGTGTGAGGGACCAGCCTCAGGTTCCAGTGATCCAGACCCAGCTGAAGTGTGTGTGAATGTGAGGCTCAGTGTGTGAGGGACCAGCCTCAGTGTCCAGTGATCCAGACCCAGCTGAAGTGTCTGTGATTGTGAGACTCAGTGTGTGAGGGACCAGCCTCAGTGTCCAGTGATCCAGACCCAGCTGAAGTGTCTGTGATTGTGAGACTCAGTGTGTGAGGGACTAGTCTCAGGGTCCAGTGATCCAGACCCAGCTGAAGTGTGTGTGAATGAGAGGCTCAATGTGTGAGGGACCAGTCTGCGGGTCCAGTGATCCAGACCCAGCTGAAGTGTGTGTGAATGTGAGGCTCAGTGTTTGAGGGACCAGTCTCAGGGTCCAGTGATCCAGACCCAGCTGAAGTGTGTGTGAATGTGAGGCTCAGTGTGTGAGGGACCAGTCTCAGGGTCCAGTGATCCAGACCCAGCTGAAGAGTGTGTGTGAATGTGAGGCTCAGTGTGTGAGGGACCAGTCTCAGGGTCCAGTGATCCAGACCCAGCTGAAGTGTGTGCGAATGTGAGACTCAGTGTGTGAGGAACCAGTCTCAGGGTCCAGTGATCCAGACCCAACTGAAGTGTGTGTGAATGTGTGGCTCAGTGTGTGATGGACCAGTCTCAGGGTCCAGTGATCCAGACCCAGCTGACGTGTGTGTGAATGTGTGGCTCAGTGTGTGATGGACCAGTCTCAGGGTCCAGTGATCCAGACCCAGCTGAAGTGTGTGTGAATGTGAAGCTCAGTGTGTGAGGGACCAGTCTCAGGGTCCAGTGATCCAGACCCAGCTGAAGTGTGTGTGAATGTGAGGCTCAGTGTGTGAGGGACCAGCCACAGGGTCCAGTGATCCAGACCCAGCTGAAGTGAGTGTGAATGTGAGGCTCAGTGTGTGAGGGACCAGTCTCAGGGTCCAGTGATCCAGACCCAGCTGAAGTGTGTGTGAATGTGAGGCTCAGTTTTTGAGGAACCAGTCTCAGGGTCCAGTGATACAGACCCAGTTGAAGTGTGTGTGAATGTGAGGCTCAGTTTGTGAGGGACCTGCCTCAGGGTCCAGTGATCCAGACCCGGCTGAAGTGTCTGTGAATGTGAGGCTCAGTGTGTGAGGGACCAGTCTCAGGTTCCAGTGATCCAGACCCAGCTGAAGTGTGTGTGAATGAGAGGCTCAATGTGTGAGGGACCAGTCTGAGGGTCCAGTGATGCAGACCCAGCTGAATTGTGTGTGAGATGAGGCTCAGTGTGTGAGGGACCAGCCTCAGGGTCCAGTGATCCAGACCCAGCTGAAGTGTGTGTGAATGTGAGGCTCAGTGTGTGAGGGACCAGCCTCAGTGTCCAGTGATCCAGACCCAGCTGAAGTGTCTGTGATTGTGAGACTCAGTGTGTGAGGGACTAGTCTCAGGGTCCAGTGATCCAGACCCAGCTGAAGTGTGTTTGAATGTGAGGCTCAGTGTGCGAAGGGCCAGTCTCAGGGTCCAGTGCTCCAGACCCATCTGAAGTGTGTGTGAATGTGAGGCTCAGTGTGTGAGGGACCAGTCTCAGGATCCAGTGATCCTGACCCAGCTGAAGTGTGTGTGAATGTAAGGCTCAGTATGTGAGGGACCAGTCTCAGGGTCCAGTGATCTAGACCCAGCTGAAGTGTGTGTGAATGTGAGGCTCAGTGTGTGAGGGAGCAGTCTCAGGATCCAGTGATCCAGACCCAGCTGAAGTGTGTGTGAATGTGAGGCTCAGTGTGTGAGGGACCAGTCTCAGGGTCCAGTGATCCAGACCCAGCTGAAGAGTGTGTGTGAATGTGAGGCTCAGTGTGTGAGGGACCAGTCTCAGGGTCCAGTGATCCAGACCCAGCTGAAGTGTGTGCGAATGTGAGACTCAGTGTGTGAGGAACCAGTCTCAGGGTCCAGTGATCCAGACCCAACTGAAGTGTGTGTGAATGTGTGGCTCAGTGTGTGATGGACCAGTCTCAGGGTCCAGTGATCCAGACCCAGCTGACGTGTGTGTGAATGTGTGGCTCAGTGTGTGATGGACCAGTCTCAGGGTCCAGTGATCCAGACGCAGCTGAAGTGTGTGTGAATGTGAAGCTCAGTGTGTGAGGGACCAGTCTCAGGGTCCAGTGATCCAGACCCAGCTGAAATGTGTGTGAATGTGAGGCTCAGTGTGTGAGGGACCAGCCTCAGGGTCCAGTGATCCAGACCCAGCTGAAGTGAGTGTGAATGTGAGGCTCAGTGTGTGAGGGACCATTCTCAGGGTCCAGTGATCCAGACCCAGCTGAAGTGTGTGTGAATGTGAGGCTCAGTTTTTGAGGAACCAGTCTCAGGGTCCAGTGATACAGACCCAGTTGAAGTGTGTGTGAATGTGAGGCTCAGTTTGTGAGGGACCTGCCTCAGGGTCCAGTGATCCAGACCCGGCTGAAGTGTCTGTGAATGTGAGGCTCAGTGTGTGAGGGACCAGTCTCAGGTTCCAGTGATCCAGACCCAGCTGAAGTGTGTGTGAATGAGAGGCTCAATGTGTGAGGGACCAGTCTGAGGGTCCAGTGATGCAGACCCAGCTGAAGTGTGTGTGAGATGAGGCTCAGTGTGTGAGGGACCAGCCTCAGGGTCCAGTGATCCAGACCCAGCTGAAGTGTGTGTGAATGTGAGGCTCAGTGTGTGAGGGACCAGCCTCAGTGTCCAGTGATCCAGACCCAGCTGAAGTGTCTGTGATTGTGAGACTCAGTGTGTGAGGGACTAGTCTCAGGGTCCAGTGATCCAGACCCAGCTGAATTGTGTTTGAATGTGAGGCTCAGTGTGCGAAGGGCCAGTCTCAGGGTCCAGTGCTCCAGACCCATCTGAAGTGTGTGTGAATGTGAGGCTCAGTGTGTGAGGGACCAGTCTCAGGATCCAGTGATCCTGACCCAGCTGAAGTGTGTGTGAATGTAAGGCTCAGTATGTGAGGGACCAGTCTCAGGGTCCAGTGATCTAGACCCAGCTGAAGTGTGTGTGAATGTGAGGCTCAGTGTGTGAGGGAGCAGTCTCAGGTTCCAGTGATCCAGACCCAGCTGAAGTGTGTGTGAATGTGAGGCTCAGTGTGTGAGGGACCAGTCTCAGGGTCCAGTGATCCAGACCCAGCTGAAGAGTGTGTGTGAATGTGAGGCTCAGTGTGTGAGGGACCAGTCTCAGGGTCCAGTGA
Organism: Pristiophorus japonicus; assembly: GCF_044704955.1. Taxonomy (NCBI): domain Eukaryota; kingdom Metazoa; phylum Chordata; class Chondrichthyes; family Pristiophoridae; genus Pristiophorus; species Pristiophorus japonicus. The sequence continues at coordinate 1,809,176 of NW_027250915.1, read as the reverse complement.
TCCAGACCCAGCTGAAGTGTGTGCGAATGTGAGACTCAGTGTGTGAGGAACCAGTCTCAGGGTCCAGTGATCCAGACCCAACTGAAGTGTGTGTGAATGTGTGGCTCAGTGTGTGATGGACCAGTCTCAGGGTCCAGTGATCCAGACCCAGCTGACGTGTGTGTGAATGTGTGGCTCAGTGTGTGATGGACCAGTCTCAGGGTCCAGTGATCCAGACCCAGCTGAAGTGTGTGTGAATGTGAAGCTCAGTGTGTGAGGGACCAGTCTCAGGGTCCAGTGATCCAGACCCAGCTGAAATGTGTGTGAATGTGAGGCTCAGTGTGTGAGGGACCAGCCTCAGGGTCCAGTGATCCAGACCCAGCTGAAGTGAGTGTGAATGTGAGGCTCAGTGTGTGAGGGACCATTCTCAGGGTCCAGTGATCCAGACCCAGCTGAAGTGTGTGTGAATGTGAGGCTCAGTTTTTGAGGAACCAGTCTCAGGGTCCAGTGATACAGACTCAGTTGAAGTGTGTGTGAATGTGAGGCTCAGTTTGTGAGGGACCTGCCTCAGGGTCCAGTGATCCAGACCCGGCTGAAGTGTCTGTGAATGTGAGGCTCAGTGTGTGAGGGACCAGTCTCAGGTTCCAGTGATCCAGACCCAGCTGAAGTGTGTGTGAATGAGAGGCTCAATGTGTGAGGGACCAGTCTGAGGGTCCAGTGATGCAGACCCAGCTGAAGTGTGTGTGAGATGAGGCTCAGTGTGTGAGGGACCAGCCTCAGGGTCCAGTGATCCAGACCCAGCTGAAGTGTGTGTGAATGTGAGGCTCAGTGTGTGAGGGACCAGTCTCAGGGTCCAGTGATCCAGACCCAGCTGAAGAGTGTGTGTGAATGTGAGGCTCAGTGTGTGAGGGACCAGTCTCAGGGTCCAGTGATCCAGACCCAGCTGAAGTGTGTGCGAATGTGAGACTCAGTGTGTGAGGAACCAGTCTCAGGGTCCAGTGATCCAGACCCAACTGAAGTGTGTGTGAATGTGTGGCTCAGTGTGTGATGGACCAGTCTCAGGTTCCAGTGATCCAGACCCAGCTGACGTGTGTTTGAATGTGTGGCTCAGTGTGTGATGGACCAGTCTCAGGGTCCAGTGATCCAGACCCAGCTGAAGTGTGTGTGAATGTGAAGCTCAGTGTGTGAGGGACCAGTCTCAGGGTCCAGTGATCCAGACCCAGCTGAAGTGTGTGTGAATGTGAGGCTCAGTGTGTGAGGGACCAGCCTCAGGGTCCAGTGATCCAGACCCAGCTGAAGTGAGTGTGAATGTGAGGCTCAGTGTGTGAGGGACCAGTCTCAGGGTCCAGTGATCCAGACCCAGCTGAAGTGTGTGTGAATGTGAGGCTCAGTTTTTGAGGAACCAGTCTCAGGGTCCAGTGATACAGACCCAGTTGAAGTGTGTGTGAATGTGAGGCTCAGTTTGTGAGGGACCTGCCTCAGGGTCCAGTGATCCAGACCCAGCTGAAGTGTGTGTGAATGAGAGGCTCAATGTGTGAGGGACCAGTCTGCGGGTCCAGTGATCCAGACCCAGCTGAAGTGTGTGTGAATGTGAGGCTCAGTGTTTGAGGGACCAGTCTCAGGGTCCAGTGATCCAGACCCAGCTGAAGTGTGTGTGAATGTGAGGCTCAGTGTGTGAGGGACCAGTCTCAGGGTCCAGTGATCCAGACCCAGCTGAAGAGTGTGTGTGAATGTGAGGCTCAGTGTGTGAGGGACCAGTCTCAGGGTCCAGTGATCCAGACCCAGCTGAAGTGTGTGCGAATGTGAGACTCAGTGTGTGAGGAACCAGTCTCAGGGTCCAGTGATCCAGACCCAACTGAAGTGTGTGTGAATGTGTGGCTCAGTGTGTGATGGACCAGTCTCAGGGTCCAGTGATCCAGACCCAGCTGACGTGTGTGTGAATGTGTGGCTCAGTGTGTGATGGACCAGTCTCAGGGTCCAGTGATCCAGACCCAGCTGAAGTGTGTGTGAATGTGAAGCTCAGTGTGTGAGGGACCAGTCTCAGGGTCCAGTGATCCAGACCCAGCTGAAGTGTGTGTGAATGTGAGGCTCAGTGTGTGAGGGACCAGCCACAGGGTCCAGTGATCCAGACCCAGCTGAAGTGAGTGTGAATGTGAGGCTCAGTGTGTGAGGGACCAGTCTCAGGGTCCAGTGATCCAGACCCAGCTGAAGTGTGTGTGAATGTGAGGCTCAGTTTTTGAGGAACCAGTCTCAGGGTCCAGTGATACAGACCCAGTTGAAGTGTGTGTGAATGTGAGGCTCAGTTTGTGAGGGACCTGCCTCAGGGTCCAGTGATCCCGACCCGGCTGAAGTGTCTGTGAATGTGAGGCTCAGTGTGTGAGGGACCAGTCTCAGGTTCCAGTGATCCAGACCCAGCTGAAGTGTGTGTGAATGAGAGGCTCAATGTGTGAGGGACCAGTCTGAGGGTCCAGTGATGCAGACCCAGCTGAAGTGTGTGTGAGATGAGGCTCAGTGTGTGAGGGACCAGCCTCAGGGTCCAGTGATCCAGACCCAGCTGAAGTGTGTGTGAATGTGAGGCTCAGTGTGTGAGGGACCAGCCTCAGTGTCCAGTGATCCAGACCCAGCTGAAGTGTCTGTGATTGTGAGACTCAGTGTGTGAGTGACCAGCCTCAGTGTCCAGTGATCCAGACCCAGCTGAAGTGTCTGTGATTGTGAGACTCAGTGTGTGAGGGACTAGTCTCAGGGTCCAGTGATCCAGACCCAGCTGAAGTGTGTGTGAATGAGAGGCTCAATGTGTGAGGGACCAGTCTGCGGGTCCAGTGATCCAGACCCACCTGAAGTGTGTGTGAATGTGAGGCTCAGTGTTTGAGGGACCAGTCTCAGGGTCCAGTGATCCAGACCCAGCTGAAGTGTGTGTGAATGTGAGGCTCAGTGTGTGAGGGACCAGTCTCAGGGTCCAGTGATCCAGACCCAGCTGAAGAGTGTGTGTGAATGTGAGGCTCAGTGTGTGAGGGACCAGTCTCAGGGTCCAGTGATCCAGACCCAGCTGAAGTGTGTGCGAATGTGAGACTCAGTGTGTGAGGAACCAGTCTCAGGGTCCAGTGATCCAGACCCAACTGAAGTGTGTGTGAATGTGTGGCTCAGTGTGTGATGGACCAGTCTCAGGGTCCAGTGATCCAGACCCAGCTGACGTGTGTGTGAATGTGTGGCTCAGTGTGTGATGGACCAGTCTCAGGGTCCAGTGATCCAGACCCAGCTGAAGTGTGTGTGAATGTGAAGCTCAGTGTGTGAGGGACCAGTCTCAGGGTCCAGTGATCCAGACCCAGCTGAAGTGTGTGTGAATGTGAGGCTCAGTGTGTGAGGGACCAGCCACAGGGTCCAGTGATCCAGACCCAGCTGAAGTGAGTGTGAATGTGAGGCTCAGTGTGTGAGGGACCAGTCTCAGGGTCCAGTGATCCAGACCCAGCTGAAGTGTGTGTGAATGTGAGGCTCAGTTTTTGAGGAACCAGTCTCAGGGTCCAGTGATACAGACCCAGTTGAAGTGTGTGTGAATGTGAGGCTCAGTTTGTGAGGGACCTGCCTCAGGGTCCAGTGATCCAGACCCGGCTGAAGTGTCTGTGAATGTGAGGCTCAGTGTGTGAGGGACCAGTCTCAGGTTCCAGTGATCCAGACCCAGCTGAAGTGTGTGTGAATGAGAGGCTCAATGTGTGAGGGACCAGTCTGAGGGTCCAGTGATGCAGACCCAGCTGAAGTGTGTGTGAGATGAGGCTCAGTGTGTGAGGGACCAGCCTCAGGGTCCAGTGATCCAGACCCAGCTGAAGTGTGTGTGAATGTGAGGCTCAGTGTGTGAGGGACCAGCCTCAGTGTCCAGTGATCCAGACCCAGATGAAGTGTCTGTGATTGTGAGACTCAGTGTGTGAGGGACTAGTCTCAGGGTCCAGTGATCCAGACCCAGCTGAAGTGTGTTTGAATGTGAGGCTCTGTGTGCGAAGGGCCAGTCTCAGGGTCCAGTGCTCCAGACCCATCTGAAGTGTGTGTGAATGTGAGGCTCAGTGTGTGAGGGACCAGTCTCAGGATCCAGTGATCCTGACCAAGCTGAAGTGTGTGTGAATGTAAGGCTCAGTATGTGAGGGACCAGTCTCAGGGTCCAGTGATCTAGACCCAGCTGAAGTGTGTGTGAATGTGAGGCTCAGTGTGTGAGGGAGCAGTCTCAGGATCCAGTGATCCAGACACAGCTGAAGTGTGTGTGAATGTGAGGCTCAGTGTGTGAGGGACCAGTCTCAGGGTCCAGTGATCCAGACCCAGCTGAAGAGTGTGTGTGAATGTGAGGCTCAGTGTGTGAGGGACCAGTCTCAGGGTCCAGTGATCCAGACCCAGCTGAAGTGTGTGCGAATGTGAGACTCAGTGTGTGAGGAACCAGTCTCAGGGTCCAGTGATCCAGACCCAACTGAAGTGTGTGTGAATGTGTGGCTCAGTGTGTGATGGACCAGTCTCAGGGTCCAGTGATCCAGACCCAGCTGACGTGTGTGTGAATGTGTGGCTCAGTGTGTGATGGACCAGTCTCAGGGTCCAGTGATCCAGACCCAGCTGAAGTGTGTGTGAATGTGAAGCTCAGTGTGTGAGGGACCAGTCTCAGGGTCCAGTGATCCAGACCCAGCTGAAATGTGTGTGAATGTGAGGCTCAGTGTGTGAGGGACCAGCCTCAGGGTCCAGTGATCCAGACCCAGCTGAAGTGAGTGTGAATGTGAGGCTCAGTGTGTGAGGGACCAGTCTCAGGTTCCAGTGATCCAGACCCAGCTGAAGTGTGTGTGAATGAGAGGCTCAATGTGTGAGGGACCAGTCTGAGGGTCCAGTGATGCAGACCCAGCTGAAGTGTGTGTGAGATGAGGCTCAGTGTGTGAGGGACCAGCCTCAGGGTCCAGTGATCCAGACCCAGCTGAAGTGTGTGTGAATGTGAGGCTCAGTGTGTGAGGGACCAGCCTCAGTGTCCAGTGATCCAGACCCAGCTGAAGTGTCTGTGATTGTGAGACTCAGTGTGTGAGGGACTAGTCTCAGGGTCCAGTGATCCAGACCCAGCTGAAGTGTGTTTGAATGTGAGGCTCAGTGTGCGAAGGGCCAGTCTCAGGGTCCAAATGCTCCAGACCCATCTGAAGTGTGTGTGAATGTGAGGCTCAGTGTGTGAGGGACCAGTCTCAGGATCCAGTGATCCTGACCCAGCTGAAGTGTGTGTGAATGTAAGGCTCAGTATGTGAGGGACCAGTCTCAGGGTCCAGTGATCTAGACCCAGCTGAAGTGTGTGTGAATGTGAGGCTCAGTGTGTGAGGGAGCAGTCTCAGGATCCAGTGATCCAGACCCAGCTGAAGTGTGTGTGAATGTGAGGCTCAGTGTGTGAGGGACCAGTCTCAGGGTCCAGTGATCCAGACCCAGCTGAAGAGTGTGTGTGAATGTGAGGCACAGTGTGTGAGGGACCAGTCTCAGGGTCCAGTGATCCAGACCCAGCTGAAGTGTGTGTGAATGTGAGGCTCAGTGTGTGAGGGACCAGCCTCAGTGTCCAGTGATCCAGACCCAGCTGAAGTGTCTGTGATTGTGAGACTCAGTGTGTGAGTGACCAGCCTCAGTGTCCAGTGATCCAGACCCAGCTGAAGTGTCTGTGATTGTGAGACTCAGTGTGTGAGGGACTAGTCTCAGGGTCCAGTGATCCAGACCCAGCTGAAGTGTGTGTGAATGAGAGGCTCAATGTGTGAGGGACCAGTCTGCGGGTCCAGTGATCCAGACCCACCTGAAGTGTGTGTGAATGTGAGGCTCAGTGTTTGAGGGACCAGTCTCAGGGTCCAGTGATCCAGACCCAGCTGAAGTGTGTGTGAATGTGAGGCTCAGTGTGTGAGGGACCAGTCTCAGGGTCCAGTGATCCAGACCCAGCTGAAGAGTGTGTGTGAATGTGAGGCTCAGTGTGTGAGGGACCAGTCTCAGGGTCCAGTGATCCAGACCCAGCTGAAGTGTGTGCGAATGTGAGACTCAGTGTGTGAGGAACCAGTCTCAGGGTCCAGTGATCCAGACCCAACTGAAGTGTGTGTGAATGTGTGGCTCAGTGTGTGATGGACCAGTCTCAGGGTCCAGTGATCCAGACCCAGCTGACGTGTGTGTGAATGTGTGGCTCAGTGTGTGATGGACCAGTCTCAGGGTCCAGTGATCCAGACCCAGCTGAAGTGTGTGTGAATGTGAAGCTCAGTGTGTGAGGGACCAGTCTCAGGGTCCAGTGATCCAGACCCAGCTGAAGTGTGTGTGAATGTGAGGCTCAGTGTGTGAGGGACCAGCCACAGGGTCCAGTGATCCAGACCCAGCTGAAGTGAGTGTGAATGTGAGGCTCAGTGTGTGAGGGACCAGTCTCAGGGTCCAGTGATCCAGACCCAGCTGAAGTGTGTGTGAATGTGAGGCTCAGTTTTTGAGGAACCAGTCTCAGGGTCCAGTGATACAGACCCAGTTGAAGTGTGTGTGAATGTGAGGCTCAGTTTGTGAGGGACCTGCCTCAGGGTCCAGTGATCCAGACCCGGCTGAAGTGTCTGTGAATGTGAGGCTCAGTGTGTGAGGGACCAGTCTCAGGTTCCAGTGATCCAGACCCAGCTGAAGTGTGTGTGAATGAGAGGCTCAATGTGTGAGGGACCAGTCTGAGGGTCCAGTGATGCAGACCCAGCTGAAGTGTGTGTGAGATGAGGCTCAGTGTGTGAGGGACCAGCCTCAGGGTCCAGTGATCCAGACCCAGCTGAAGTGTGTGTGAATGTGAGGCTCAGTGTGTGAGGGACCAGCCTCAGTGTCCAGTGATCCAGACCCAGATGAAGTGTCTGTGATTGTGAGACTCAGTGTGTGAGGGACTAGTCTCAGGGTCCAGTGATCCAGACCCAGCTGAAGTGTGTTTGAATGTGAGGCTCTGTGTGCGAAGGGCCAGTCTCAGGGTCCAGTGCTCCAGACCCATCTGAAGTGTGTGTGAATGTGAGGCTCAGTGTGTGAGGGACCAGTCTCAGGATCCAGTGATCCTGACCAAGCTGAAGTGTGTGTGAATGTAAGGCTCAGTATGTGAGGGACCAGTCTCAGGGTCCAGTGATCTAGACCCAGCTGAAGTGTGTGTGAATGTGAGGCTCAGTGTGTGAGGGAGCAGTCTCAGGATCCAGTGATCCAGACACAGCTGAAGTGTGTGTGAATGTGAGGCTCAGTGTGTGAGGGACCAGTCTCAGGGTCCAGTGATCCAGACCCAGCTGAAGAGTGTGTGTGAATGTGAGGCTCAGTGTGTGAGGGACCAGTCTCAGGGTCCAGTGATCCAGACCCAGCTGAAGTGTGTGCGAATGTGAGACTCAGTGTGTGAGGAACCAGTCTCAGGGTCCAGTGATCCAGACCCAACTGAAGTGTGTGTGAATGTGTGGCTCAGTGTGTGATGGACCAGTCTCAGGGTCCAGTGATCCAGACCCAGCTGACGTGTGTGTGAATGTGTGGCTCAGTGTGTGATGGACCAGTCTCAGGGTCCAGTGATCCAGACCCAGCTGAAGTGTGTGTGAATGTGAAGCTCAGTGTGTGAGGGACCAGTCTCAGGGTCCAGTGATCCAGACCCAGCTGAAATGTGTGTGAATGTGAGGCTCAGTGTGTGAGGGACCAGCCTCAGGGTCCAGTGATCCAGACCCAGCTGAAGTGAGTGTGAATGTGAGGCTCAGTGTGTGAGGGACCAGTCTCAGGTTCCAGTGATCCAGACCCAGCTGAAGTGTGTGTGAATGAGAGGCTCAATGTGTGAGGGACCAGTCTGAGGGTCCAGTGATGCAGACCCAGCTGAAGTGTGTGTGAGATGAGGCTCAGTGTGTGAGGGACCAGCCTCAGGGTCCAGTGATCCAGACCCAGCTGAAGTGTGTGTGAATGTGAGGCTCAGTGTGTGAGGGACCAGCCTCAGTGTCCAGTGATCCAGACCCAGCTGAAGTGTCTGTGATTGTGAGACTCAGTGTGTGAGGGACTAGTCTCAGGGTCCAGTGATCCAGACCCAGCTGAAGTGTGTTTGAATGTGAGGCTCAGTGTGCGAAGGGCCAGTCTCAGGGTCCAAATGCTCCAGACCCATCTGAAGTGTGTGTGAATGTGAGGCTCAGTGTGTGAGGGACCAGTCTCAGGATCCAGTGATCCTGACCCAGCTGAAGTGTGTGTGAATGTAAGGCTCAGTATGTGAGGGACCAGTCTCAGGGTCCAGTGATCTAGACCCAGCTGAAGTGTGTGTGAATGTGAGGCTCAGTGTGTGAGGGAGCAGTCTCAGGATCCAGTGATCCAGACCCAGCTGAAGTGTGTGTGAATGTGAGGCTCAGTGTGTGAGGGACCAGTCTCAGGGTCCAGTGATCCAGACCCAGCTGAAGAGTGTGTGTGAATGTGAGGCACAGTGTGTGAGGGACCAGTCTCAGGGTCCAGTGATCCAGACCCAGCTGAAGTGTGTGCGAATGTGAGACTCAGTGTGTGAGGAACCAGTCTCAGGGTCCAGTGATCCAGACCCAACTGAAGTGTGTGTGAATGTGTGGCTCAGTGTGTGATGGACCAGTCTCAGGGTCCAGTGATCCAGACCCAGCTGACGTGTGTGTGAATGTGTGGCTCAGTGTGTGATGGACCAGTCTCAGGGTCCAGTGATCCAGACCCAGCTGAAGTGTGTGTGAATGTGAAGCTCAGTGTGTGAGGGACCAGTCTCAGGGTCCAGTGATCCAGACCCAGCTGAAATGTGTGTGAATGTGAGGCTCAGTGTGTGAGGGACCAGCCTCAGGGTCCAGTGATCCAGACCCAGCTGAAGTGAGTGTGAATGTGAGGCTCAGTGTGTGAGGGACCATTCTCAGGGTCCAGTGATCCAGACCCAGCTGAAGTGTGTGTGAATGTGAGGCTCAGTTTTTGAGGAACCAGTCTCAGGGTCCAGTGATACAGACTCAGTTGAAGTGTGTGTGAATGTGAGGCTCAGTTTGTGAGGGACCTGCCTCAGGGTCCAGTGATCCAGACCCGGCTGAAGTGTCTGTGAATGTGAGGCTCAGTGTGTGAGGGACCAGTCTCAGGTTCCAGTGATCCAGACCCAGCTGAAGTGTGTGTGAATGAGAGGCTCAATGTGTGAGGGACCAGTCTGAGGGTCCAGTGATGCAGACCCAGCTGAAGTGTGTGTGAGATGAGGCTCAGTGTGTGAGGGACCAGCCTCAGGGTCCAGTGATCCAGACCCAGCTGAAGTGTGTGTGAATGTGAGGCTCAGTGTGTGAGGGACCAGCCTCAGTGTCCAGTGATCCAGACCCAGCTGAAGTGTGTGTGATTGTGAGACTCAGTGTGTGAGGGACCAGTCTCAGGGTCCAGTGATCCAGACCCAGCTGAAGTGTGTGTGAATGTGAGGCTCAGTGTGCGAAGGGCCAGTCTCAGGGTCCAGTGCTCCAGACCCAGCTGAAGTGTGTGTGAATGTGAGGCTCAGTGTGTGAGGGACCAGTCTCTGGATCCAGTGATCCTGACCCAGCTGAAGTGTGTGTGAATGTAAGGCTCAGTATGTGAGGGACCAGTCTCAGGGTCCAGTGATCTAGACCCAGCTGAAGTGTGTGTGAATGTGAGGCTCAGTGTGTGAGGGACCAGTCTCAGGATCCAGTTATCCAGACCCAGCTGAAGTGTGTGTGACTGTGAGGCTCAGTGTGTGAGGGACCAGTCTCAGGTTCCAGTGATCCAGACCCAGCTGAAGTTTGTGTGAATGAGAGGCTCAATGTGTGAGGGACCAGTCTGAGGGTCCAGTGATGCAGACCCAGCTGAAGTGTGTGTGAGATGAGGCTCAGTGTGTGAGGGACCAGCCTCAGGGTCCAGTGATCCAGACCCAGCTGAAGTGTGTGTGAATGTGAGGCTCAGTGTGTGAGGGACCAGCCTCAGTGTCCAGTGATCCAGACCCAGCTGAAGTGTGTGTGAATGTGAGACTCAGTGTGTGAGGGACCAGTCTCAGGGTCCAGTGATCCAGACCCAGCTGAAGTGTGTGTGAATGTGAGACTCAATGTGTGAGGGACCAGTCTCAGGGTCCAGTGATCCAGACCCAGCTGAAATGTGTGTGAATGTGAAGCTCAGTGTGTGAGGGACCAGTCTCAGGGTCCAGTGATCCAGACCCAGCTGAAGTGTGTGTGAATGTGAGGCTCAGTGTGTGAGGGTCCAGCCTCAGGCTCCAGTGATCCAGATCCAGCTGAAGTTTGTGTGAATCTGAGGCTCAGTGTATGAGGGACCAGTCTCAGGGTCCAGTGATCCAGACCCAGCTGAAGTGTGTGTGAATCTGAGGCTCAGTGTGTGAGGGACCAGCCTCAGGCTCCAGTGATCCAGACCCAGCTGAAGTGTGTGTGAATGTGAGGCTCAGTGTGTGATGGACCAGTCTCAGGGTCCAGTGATCCAGACCCAGCTGAAGTGTGTGTGAATGTGAGGCTCAGTGTGTGAGGGACCAGTCTCAGGATCCAGTGATCCAGACCCAGCTGAAGTGTATGTGACTGTGAGGCTCAGTGTGTAGGGACCAGTCTCATTGTCCAGTGATCCTACCAAGCTGAAGTGTGTGTGAATGTGAGGCTCAGTGTGTGAGGGACCAGTCTCAGGGTCCAGTGATCCAGACCCAGCTGAAGTGTGTGTGAATGTGAGGCTCAGTGTCTGAGGGACAAGTCTCAGGGTCCAGTGATCCAGACCCAGCTGAAGTGTGTGTGAATGTGAGGCTCAGTGTGTGAGGGACCAGTCTCAGGGTCCAGTGATCCAGACCCAGCTGAAGTGTGTGTGAATGTGTGGCTCAGTGTATGAGGAACCAGTCTCAGGGTCCAGTGATCCAGACCCAACTGAAGTGTGTGTGAATGTGTGGCTCAGTGTGTGATGGACCAGTCTCTGGGTCCAGTGATCCAGACCCAGCTGACGTGTGTGTGAATGTGTGGCTCAGTGTGTGATGGACCAGTCTCAGGGTCCAGTGATCCAGACCCAGCTGAAGTGTGTGTGAATGTGAGGCTCAGTGTGTGAGGGACCAGTCCCAGGGTCCAGTGATCCAGACCCAGCTGAAGTGTGTGTGAATGTGAGGCTCAGTGTGTGAGGGACCAGTCTCAGGATCCAGTGATCCAGACCCAGCTGAAGTGTGTGTGACTGTGAGGCTCAGTGTGTGAGGAACCAGTCTCAGTGTCCAGTGATCCTACCCAGCTGAAGTGTGTGCGAATGTGAGGCTCAGTGTGTGAGGGACCAGTCTCAGGGTCCAGTGATCCAGACCCAGCTGAAGTGTGTGTGAATGTGAGGCTCAGTGTGTGAGGGACCACTCTCAGGGTCCAGTGATCCAGACCCAGCTGAAGTGTGTGTGAATGTGAGGCTCAGTGTGTGAGGAAACAGTCTCAGGGTCCAGTGATCCAGACCCAGCTGAAGTGTGTGTGAATTTGAGGCTCAGTGTGTGAGGAACCAGTCTCAGGGTCCAGTGATCCAGACACAGCTGAAGTGAGTGTGAATGTGAGGCTCAGTGTGTGATGGACCAGTCTCAGGGTCCAGTGATCCAGACCCAGCTGAAGTGTGTGTGAATGTGAGGCTCAGTATATGAAGGACCCGTCTCAGGGTCCAGTGATCCAGAACCAGCTGAAGTGTGTGTGAATGTGAGGCTCAGTGTGTGAGGAACCAGTCTCAGGGTCCAGTGATGCAGACCCAGCTGAAGTGTGTGTGAATGTGAGGCTCAGTGTGTGAGGGACCAGTCTCAGGGTCCAATGATCCAGACCCAGCTGAAGTGTGTGTGAATGTGAAGCTCAGTGTGTGAGGGACCAGTCTCAGGTCCAGTGATCCAGACCCAGCTGAAGTGTGTGTGAATGTGAGGCTCAGTGTGTGAGGATCCAGTCTCAGGGTCTAGTGATCCAGACCCAGCTGAAGTGTGTGTGAATATGAGGCTCAGGGTGTGAGGGACCTGACTCAGGGTCCAGTGATCCAGACCCAGCTGAAGTGTGTGTGAATGTGAGGCTCAGTGTGTGAGGGACCAGTCTCAGGGTCCAGTGATCCAGACCCAGCTGAAGTGTGTGTGAATGTGAGGCTCAGTGTGTGAGGGACCAGTCTCAGGGTCCAGTGATCCAGACCCAGCTGAAGTGTGTGTGAATGTGAGGCTCAGTGTGTGAGGGACCAGTCTCAGGGTCCAGTGATCCAGACCCAGCTGAAGAGTGTGTGTGAATGTGAGGCTCAGTGTGTGAGGGACCAGTCTCAGGGTCCAGTGATCCAGACCCAGCTGAAGTGTGTGCGAATGTGAGACTCAGTGTGTGAGGAACCAGTCTCAGGGTCCAGTGATCCAGACCCAACTGAAGTGTGTGTGAATGTGTGGCTCAGTGTGTGATGTACCAGTCTCAGGGTCCAGTGATCCAGACCCAGCTGACGTGTGTGTGAATGTGTGGCTCAGTGTGTGATGGACCAGTCTCAGGGTCCAGTGATCCAGACCCAGCTGAAGTGTGTGTGAATGTGAAGCTCAGTGTGTGAGGGACCAGTCTCAGGGTCCAGTGATCCAGACCCAGCTGAAGTGTGTGTGAATGTGAGGCTCAGTGTGTGAGGGACCAGCCTCAGGGTCCAGTGATCCAGACCCAGCTGAAGTGAGTGTGAATGTGAGGCTCAGTGTGTGAGGGACCAGTCTCAGGGTCCAGTGATCCAGACCCAGCTGAAGTGTGTGTGAATGTGAGGCTCAGTTTTTGAGGAACCAGTCTCAGGGTCCAGTGATACAGACCCAGTTGAAGTGTGTGTGAATGTGAGGCTCAGTTTGTGAGGGACCTGCCTCAGGTTCCAGTGATCCAGACCCAGCTGAAGTGTGTGTGAATGAGAGGCTCAATGTGTGAGGGACCAGTCTGCGGGTCCAGTGATCCAGACCCAGCTGAAGTGTGTGTGAATGTGAGGCTCAGTGTTTGAGGGACCAGTCTCAGGGTCCAGTGATCCAGACCCAGCTGAAGTGTGTGTGAATGTGAGGCTCAGTGTGTGAGGGACCAGTCTCAGGGTCCAGTGATCCAGACCCAGCTGAAGAGTTTGTGTGAATATGAGGCTCAGTGTGTGAGTGACCAGTCTCAGGGTCCAGTGATCCAGACCCAGCTGAAGTGTGTGCGAATGTGAGACTCAGTGTGTGAGGAACCAGTCTCAGGGTCCAGTGATCCAGACCCAACTGAAGTGTGTGTGAATGTGTGGCTCAGTGTGTGATGGACCAGTCTCAGGGTCCAGTGATCCAGACCCAGCTGACGTGTGTGTGAATGTGTGGCTCAGTGTGTGATGGACCAGTCTCAGGGTCCAGTGATCCAGACCCAGCTGAAGTGTGTGTGAATGTGAAGCTCAGTGTGTGAGGGACCAGTCTCAGGGTCCAGTGATCCAGACCCAGCTGAAGTGTGTGTGAATGTGAGGCTCAGTGTGTGAGGGACCAGCCACAGGGTCCAGTGATCCAGACCCAGCTGAAGTGAGTGTGAATGTGAGGCTCAGTGTGTGAGGGACCAGTCTCAGGGTCCAGTGATCCAGACCCAGCTGAAGTGTGTGTGAATGTGAGGCTCAGTTTTTGAGGAACCAGTCTCAGGGTCCAGTGATACAGACCCAGTTGAAGTGTGTGTGAATGTGAGGCTCAGTTTGTGAGGGACCTGCCTCAGGGTCCAGTGATCCAGACCCGGCTGAAGTGTCTGTGAATGTGAGGCTCAGTGTGTGAGGGACCAGTCTCAGGTTCCAGTGATCCAGACCCAGCTGAAGTGTGTGTGAATGAGAGGCTCAATGTGTGAGGGACCAGTCTGAGGGTCCAGTGATGCAGACCCAGCTGAAGTGTGTGTGAGATGAGGCTCAGTGTGTGAGGGACCAGCCTCAGGGTCCAGTGATCCAGACCCAGCTGAAGTGTGTGTGAATGTGAGGCTCAGTGTGTGAGGGACCAGCCTCAGTGTCCAGTGATCCAGACCCAGCTGAAGTGTCTGTGATTGTGAGACTCAGTGTGTGAGGGACCAGCCTCAGTGTCCAGTGATCCAGACCCAGATGAAGTGTCTGTGATTGTGAGACTCAGTGTGTGAGGGACTAGTCTCAGGGTCCAGTGATCCAGACCCAGCTGAAGTGTGTGTGAATGAGAGGCTCAATGTGTGAGGGACCAGTCTGCGGGTCCAGTGATCCAGACCCAGCTGAAGTGTGTGTGAATGTGAGGCTCAGTGTTTGAGGGACCAGTCTCAGGGTCCAGTGATCCAGACCCAACTGAAGTGTGTGTGAATGTGTGGCTCAGTGTGTGATGGACCAGTCTCAGGGTCCAGTGATCCAGACCCAGCTGACGTGTGTGTGAATGTGTGGCTCAGTGTGTGATGGACCAGTCTCAGGGTCCAGTGATCCAGACCCAGCTGAAGTGTGTGTGAATGTGAAGCTCAGTGTGTGAGGGACCAGTCTCAGGGTCCAGTGATCCAGACCCAGCTGAAGTGTGTGTGAATGTGAGGCTCAGTGTGTGAGGGACCAGCCTCAGGGTCCAGTGATCCAGACCCAGCTGAAGTGAGTGTGAATGTGAGGCTCAGTGTGTGAGGGACCAGTCTCAGGGTCCAGTGATCCAGACCCAGCTGAAGTGTGTGTGAATGTGAGGCTCAGTTTTTGAGGAACCAGTCTCAGGGTCCAGTGATACAGACCCAGTTGAAGTGTGTGTGAATGTGAGGCTCAGTTTGTGAGGGACCTGCCTCAGGTTCCAGTGATCCAGACCCAGCTGAAGTGTGTGTGAATGAGAGGCTCAATGTGTGAGGGACCAGTCTGCGGGTCCAGTGATCCAGACCCAGCTGAAGTGTGTGTGAATGTGAGGCTCAGTGTTTGAGGGACCAGTCTCAGGGTCCAGTGATCCAGACCCAGCTGAAGTGTGTGTGAATGTGAGGCTCAGTGTGTGAGGGACCAGTCTCAGGGTCCAGTGATCCAGACCCAGCTGAAGAGTTTGTGTGAATATGAGGCTCAGTGTGTGAGGGACCAGTCTCAGGGTCCAGTGATCCAGACCCAGCTGAAGTGTGTGCGAATGTGAGACTCAGTGTGTGAGGAACCAGTCTCAGGGTCCAGTGATCCAGACCCAACTGAAGTGTGTGTGAATGTGTGGCTCAGTGTGTGATGGACCAGTCTCAGGGTCCAGTGATCCAGACCCAGCTGACGTGTGTGTGAATGTGTGGCTCAGTGTGTGATGGACCAGTCTCAGGGTCCAGTGATCCAGACCCAGCTGACGTGTGTGTGAATGTGTGGCTCAGTGTGTGATGGACCAGTCTCAGGGTCCAGTGATCCAGACCCAGCTGAAGTGTGTGTGAATGTGAAGCTCAGTGTGTGAGGGACCAGTCTCAGGGTCCAGTGATCCAGACCCAGCTGAAGTGTGTGTGAATGTGAGGCTCAGTGTGTGAGGGACCAGCCTCAGGGTCCAGTGATCCAGACCCAGCTGAAGTGAGTGTGAATGTGAGGCTCAGTGTGTGAGGGACCAGTCTCAGGGTCCAGTGATCCAGACCCAGCTGAAGTGTGTGTGAATGTGAGGCTCAGTTTTTGAGGAACCAGTCTCAGGGTCCAGTGATACAGACCCAGTTGAAGTGTGTGTGAATGTGAGGCTCAGTTTGTGAGGGACCTGCCTCAGGTTCCAGTGATCCAGACCCAGCTGAAGTGTGTGTGAATGAGAGGCTCAATGTGTGAGGGACCAGTCTGCGGGTCCAGTGATCCAGACCCAGCTGAAGTGTGTGTGAATGTGAGGCTCAGTGTTTGAGGGACCAGTCTCAGGGTCCAGTGATCCAGACCCAGCTGAAGTGTGTGTGAATGTGAGGCTCAGTGTGTGAGGGACCAGTCTCAGGGTCCAGTGATCCAGACCCAGCTGAAGAGTTTGTGTGAATATGAGGCTCAGTGTGTGAGGGACCAGTCTCAGGGTCCAGTGATCCAGACCCAGCTGAAGTGTGTGCGAATGTGAGACTCAGTGTGTGAGGAACCAGTCTCAGGGTCCAGTGATCCAGACCCAGCTGAAGTGTGTGTGAATGTGAAGCTCAGTGTGTGAGGGACCAGTCTCAGGGTCCAGTGATCCAGACCCAGCTGAAGTGTGTGTGAATGTGAGGCTCAGTGTGTGAGGGACCAGCCACAGGGTCCAGTGATCCAGACCCAGCTGAAGTGAGTGTGAATGTGAGGCTCAGTGTGTGAGGGACCAGTCTCAGGGTCCAGTGATCCAGACCCAGCTGAAGTGTGTGTGAATGTGAGGCTCAGTTTTTGAGGAACCAGTCTCAGGGTCCAGTGATACAGACCCAGTTGAAGTGTGTGTGAATGTGAGGCTCAGTTTGTGAGGGACCTGCCTCAGGGTCCAGTGATCCAGACCCGGCTGAAGTGTCTGTGAATGTGAGGCTCAGTGTGTGAGGGACCAGTCTCAGGTTCCAGTGATCCAGACCCAGCTGAAGTGTGTGTGAATGAGAGGCTCAATGTGTGAGGGACCAGTCTGAGGGTCCAGTGATGCAGACCCAGCTGAAGTGTGTGTGAGATGAGGCTCAGTGTGTGAGGGACCAGCCTCAGGGTCCAGTGATCCAGACCCAGCTGAAGTGTGTGTGAATGTGAGGCTCAGTGTGTGAGGGACCAGCCTCAGTGTCCAGTGATCCAGACCCAGCTGAAGTGTCTGTGATTGTGAGACTCAGTGTGTGAGGGACCAGCCTCAGTGTCCAGTGATCCAGACCCAGCTGAAGTGTCTGTGATTGTGAGACTCAGTGTGTGAGGGACTAGTCTCAGGGTCCAGTGATGCAGACCCAGCTGAAGTGTGTGTGAGATGAGGCTCAGTGTGTGAGGGACCAGCCTCAGGGTCCAGTGATCCAGACCCAGCTGAAGTGTGTGTGAATGTGAGGCTCAGTGTGTGAGGGACCAGCCTCAGTGTCCAGTGATCCAGACCCAGCTGAAGTGTCTGTGATTGTGAGACTCAGTGTGTGAGGGACCAGCCTCAGTGTCCAGTGATCCAGACCCAGCTGAAGTGTCTGTGATTGTGAGACTCAGTGTGTGAGGGACTAGTCTCAGGGTCCAGTGATCCAGACCCAGCTGAAGTGTGTGTGAATGAGAGGCTCAATGTGTGAGGGACCAGTCTGCGGGTCCAGTGATCCAGACCCAGCTGAAGTGTGTGTGAATGTGAGGCTCAGTGTTTGAGGGACCAGTCTCAGGGTCCAGTGATCCAGACCCAACTGAAGTGTGTGTGAATGTGTGGCTCAGTGTGTGATGGACCAGTCTCAGGGTCCAGTGATCCAGACCCAGCTGACGTGTGTGTGAATGTGTGGCTCAGTGTGTGATGGACCAGTCTCAGGGTCCAGTGATCCAGACCCAGCTGAAGTGTGTGTGAATGTGAAGCTCAGTGTGTGAGGGACCAGTCTCAGGGTCCAGTGATCCAGACCCAGCTGAAGTGTGTGTGAATGTGAGGCTCAGTGTGTGAGGGACCAGCCTCAGGGTCCAGTGATCCAGACCCAGCTGAAGTGAGTGTGAATGTGAGGCTCAGTGTGTGAGGGACCAGTCTCAGGGTCCAGTGATCCAGACCCAGCTGAAGTGTGTGTGAATGTGAGGCTCAGTTTTTGAGGAACCAGTCTCAGGGTCCAGTGATACAGACCCAGTTGAAGTGTGTGTGAATGTGAGGCTCAGTTTGTGAGGGACCTGCCTCAGGTTCCAGTGATCCAGACCCAGCTGAAGTGTGTGTGAATGAGAGGCTCAATGTGTGAGGGACCAGTCTGCGGGTCCAGTGATCCAGACCCAGCTGAAGTGTGTGTGAATGTGAGGCTCAGTGTTTGAGGGACCAGTCTCAGGGTCCAGTGATCCAGACCCAGCTGAAGTGTGTGTGAATGTGAGGCTCAGTGTGTGAGGGACCAGTCTCAGGGTCCAGTGATCCAGACCCAGCTGAAGAGTTTGTGTGAATATGAGGCTCAGTGTGTGAGGGACCAGTCTCAGGGTCCAGTGATCCAGACCCAGCTGAAGTGTGTGCGAATGTGAGACTCAGTGTGTGAGGAACCAGTCTCAGGGTCCAGTGATCCAGACCCAACTGAAGTGTGTGTGAATGTGTGGCTCAGTGTGTGATGGACCAGTCTCAGGGTCCAGTGATCCAGACCCAGCTGACGTGTGTGTGAATGTGTGGCTCAGTGTGTGATGGACCAGTCTCAGGGTCCAGTGATCCAGACCCAGCTGAAGTGTGTGTGAATGTGAAGCTCAGTGTGTGAGGGACCAGTCTCAGGGTCCAGTGATCCAGACCCAGCTGAAGTGTGTGTGAATGTGAGGCTCAGTGTGTGAGGGACCAGCCACAGGGTCCAGTGATCCAGACCCAGCTGAAGTGAGTGTGAATGTGAGGCTCAGTGTGTGAGGGACCAGTCTCAGGGTCCAGTGATCCAGACCCAGCTGAAGTGTGTGTGAATGTGAGGCTCAGTTTTTGAGGAACCAGTCTCAGGGTCCAGTGATACAGACCCAGTTGAAGTGTGTGTGAATGTGAGGCTCAGTTTGTGAGGGACCTGCCTCAGGGTCCAGTGATCCAGACCCGGCTGAAGTGTCTGTGAATGTGAGGCTCAGTGTGTGAGGGACCAGTCTCAGGTTCCAGTGATCCAGACCCAGCTGAAGTGTGTGTGAATGAGAGGCTCAATGTGTGAGGGACCAGTCTGAGGGTCCAGTGATGCAGACCCAGCTGAAGTGTGTGTGAGATGAGGCTCAGTGTGTGAGGGACCAGCCTCAGGGTCCAGTGATCCAGACCCAGCTGAAGTGTGTGTGAATGTGAGGCTCAGTGTGTGAGGGACCAGCCTCAGTGTCCAGTGATCCAGACCCAGCTGAAGTGTCTGTGATTGTGAGACTCAGTGTGTGAGGGACCAGCCTCAGTGTCCAGTGATCCAGACCCAGCTGAAGTGTCTGTGATTGTGAGACTCAGTGTGTGAGGGACTAGTCTCAGGGTCCAGTGATCCAGACCCAGCTGAAGTGTGTGTGAATGAGAGGCTCAATGTGTGAGGGACCAGTCTGCGGGTCCAGTGATCCAGACCCAGCTGAAGTGTGTGTGAATGTGAGGCTCAGTGTTTGAGGGACCAGTCTCAGGGTCCAGTGATCCAGACCCAGCTGAAGTGTGTGTGAATGTGAGGCTCAGTGTGTGAGGGACCAGTCTCAGGGTCCAGTGATCCAGACCCAGCTGAAGAGTGTGTGTGAATGTGAGGCTCAGTGTGTGAGGGACCAGTCTCAGGGTCCAGTGATCCAGACCCAGCTGAAGTGTGTGCGAATGTGAGACTCAGTGTGTGAGGAACCAGTCTCAGGGTCCAGTGATCCAGACCCAACTGAAGTGTGTATGAATGTGTGGCTCAGTGTGTGATGGACCAGTCTCAGGGTCCAGTGATCCAGACCCAGCTGACGTGTGTGTGAATGTGTGGCTCAGTGTGTGATGGACCCGTCTCAGGGTCCAGTGATCCAGACCCAGCTGAAGTGTGTGTGAATGTGAAGCTCAGTGTGTGAGGGACCAGTCTCAGGGTCCAGTGATCCAGACCCAGCTGAAGTGTGTGTGAATGTGAGGCTCAGTGTGTGAGGGACCAGCCACAGGGTCCAGTGATCCAGACCCAGCTGAAGTGAGTGTGAATGTGAGGCTCAGTGTGTGAGGGACCAGTCTCAGGGTCCAGTGATCCAGACCCAGCTGAAGTGTGTGTGAATGTGAGGCTCAGTTTTTGAGGAACCAGTCTCAGGGTCCAGTGATACAGACCCAGTTGAAGTGTGTGTGAATGTGAGGCTCAGTTTGTGAGGGACCTGCCTCAGGGTCCAGTGATCCAGACCCGGCTGAAGTGTCTGTGAATGTGAGGCTCAGTGTGTGAGGGACCAGTCTCAGGTTCCAGTGATCCAGACCCAGCTGAAGTGTGTGTGAATGAGAGGCTCAATGTGTGAGGGACCAGTCTGAGGGTCCAGTGATGCAGACCCAGCTGAAGTGTGTGTGAGATGAGGCTCAGTGTGTGAGGGACCAGCCTCAGGGTCCAGTGATCCAGACCCAGCTGAAGTGTGTGTGAATGTGAGGCTCAGTGTGTGAGGGACCAGCCTCAGTGTCCAGTGATCCAGACCCAGCTGAAGTGTCTGTGATTGTGAGACTCAGTGTGTGAGGGACTAGTCTCAGGGTCCAGTGATCCAGACCCAGCTGAAGTGTGTTTGAATGTGAGGCTCAGTGTGCGAAGGGCCAGTCTCAGGGTCCAGTGCTCCAGACCCATCTGAAGTGTGTGTGAATGTGAGGCTCAGTGTGTGAGGGACCAGTCTCAGGATCCAGTGATCCTGACCCAGCTGAAGTGTGTGTGAATGTAAGGCTCAGTATGTGAGGGACCAGTCTCAGGGTCCAGTGATCTAGACCCAGCTGAAGTGTGTGTGAATGTGAGGCTCAGTGTGTGAGGGAGCAGTCTCAGGATCCAGTGATCCAGACCCAGCTGAAGTGTGTGTGAATGTGAGGCTCAGTGTGTGAGGGACCAGTCTCAGGGTCCAGTGATCCAGACCCAGCTGAAGAGTGTGTGTGAATGTGAGGCTCAGTGTGTGAGGGACCAGTCTCAGGGTCCAGTGATCCAGACCCAGCTGAAGTGTGTGCGAATGTGAGACTCAGTGTGTGAGGAACCAGTCTCAGGGTCCAGTGATCCAGACCCAACTGAAGTGTGTGTGAATGTGTGGCTCAGTGTGTGATGGACCAGTCTCAGGGTCCAGTGATCCAGACCCAGCTGACGTGTGTGTGAATGTGTGGCTCAGTGTGTGATGGACCAGTCTCAGGGTCCAGTGATCCAGACCCAGCTGAAGTGTGTGTGAATGTGAAGCTCAGTGTGTGAGGGACCAGTCTCAGGGTCCAGTGATCCAGACCCAGCTGAAATGTGTGTGAATGTGAGGCTCAGTGTGTGAGGGACCAGCCTCAGGGTCCAGTGATCCAGACCCAGCTGAAGTGAGTGTGAATGTGAGGCTCAGTGTGTGAGGGACCATTCTCAGGGTCCAGTGATCCAGACCCAGCTGAAGTGTGTGTGAATGTGAGGCTCAGTTTTTGAGGAACCAGTCTCAGGGTCCAGTGATACAGACCCAGTTGAAGTGTGTGTGAATGTGAGGCTCAGTTTGTGAGGGACCTGCCTCAGGGTCCAGTGATCCAGACCCGGCTGAAGTGTCTGTGAATGTGAGGCTCAGTGTGTGAGGGACCAGTCTCAGGTTCCAGTGATCCAGACCCAGCTGAAGTGTGTGTGAATGAGAGGCTCAATGTGTGAGGGACCAGTCTGAGGGTCCAGTGATGCAGACCCAGCTGAAGTGTGTGTGAGATGAGGCTCAGTGTGTGAGGGACCAGCCTCAGGGTCCAGTGATCCAGACCCAGCTGAAGTGTGTGTGAATGTGAGGCTCAGTGTGTGAGGGACCAGCCTCAGTGTCCAGTGATCCAGACCCAGCTGAAGTGTGTGTGATTGTGAGAATCAGTGTGTGAGGGACCAGTCTCAGGGTCCAGTGATCCAGACCCAGCTGAAGTGTGTGTGAATGTGAGGCTCAGTGTGCGAAGGGCCAGTCTCAGGTTCCAGTGCTCCAGACCCAGCTGAAGTGTGTGTGAATGTGAGGCTCAGTGTGTGAGGGACCAGTCTCTGGATCCAGTGATCCTGACCCAGCTGAAGTGTGTGTGAATGTAAGGCTCAGTATGTGAGGGACCAGTCTCAGGGTCCAGTGATCTAGACCCAGCTGAAGTGTGTGTGAATGTGAGGCTCAGTGTGTGAGGGACCAGTCTCAGGATCCAGTTATCCAGACCCAGCTGAAGTGTGTGTGACTGTGAGGCTCAGTGTGTGAGGGACCAGTCTCAGTGTCCAGTGATCCTACCCAGCTGAAGTGTGTGTGAATGTGAGGCTCAGTGTGTGAGGGACCAGTCTCAGGGTCCAGTGATCCAGACCCAGCTGAAGTGTTTTTGAATGTGAGGCTCAGTGTGTGAGGGACCAGTCTCAGGGTCCAGTGATCCAGACCCAGCTGAAGTGTGTGTGAATGTGAGGCTCAGTGTGTGAGGAACCAGTCTCAGGGTCCAGTGATCCAGACCTAGCTGAAGTGTGTGTGAATGTGAGGCTCAGTGTGTGAGGAACCAGTCTCAGGTTCCAATGATCCAGACCCAGCTGAAGTGTGTGTGAATGTGAGGCTCAGTGTGTGAGGGACCAGCCTCAGGGTCCAGCGATCCAGACCCAGCTGAAGTGTGTGTGAATGTGAGGCTCAGTTTGTGAGGGACCAGTCTCAGGGTCCAGTGATCCAGCCCCAGCTGAAGTGTGTGTGAATGTGAGGCTCAGTGTGTGAGGGACCAGACTCAGGGTCCAGTGATCCAGACCCAGCTGAAGTGGGTGTGAATGTAAGGCTCAGTGTCTGAGGGACCAGTCGCAGGGTCCATTGATCCAGACCCAGCTGAAGTGTGTGTGAATGTGAGGCTCAGTGTGTGAGGGACCAGTCTCAGGTTCCAGTGATCCAGACCCAGCTGAAGTGTGTGTGAATGAGAGGCTCAATGTGTGAGGGACCAGTCTGAGGGTCCAGTGATGCAGACCCAGCTGAAGTGTGTGTGAGATGAGGCTCAGTGTGTGAGGGACCAGCCTCAGGGTCCAGTGATCCAGACCCAGCTGAAGTGTGTGTGAATGTGAGGCTCAGTGTGTGAGGGACCAGCCTCAGTGTCCAGTGATCCAGACCCAGCTGAAGTGTGTGTGATTGTGAGACTCAGTGTGTGAGGGACCAGTCTCAGGGTCCAGTGATCCAGACCCAGCTGAAGTGTGTGTGAATGTGAGGCTCAGTGTGCGAAGGGCCAGTCTCAGGGTCCAGTGCTCCAGACCCAGCTGAAGTGTGTGTGAATGTGAGGCTCAGTGTGTGAGGGACCAGTCTCAGGATCCAGTGATCCTGACCCAGCTGAAGTGTGTGTGAATGTAAGGCTCAGTATGTGAGGGACCAGTCTCAGGGTCCAGTGATCTAGACCCAGCTGAAGTGTGTGTGAATGTGAGGCTCAGTGTGTGAGGGACCAGTCTCAGGATCCAGTTATCCAGACCCAGCTGAAGTGTGTGTGACTGTGAGGCTCAGTGTGTGAGGGACCAGTCTCAGTGTCCAGTGATCCTACCCAGCTGAAGTGTGTGTGAATGTGAGGCTCAGTGTGTGAGGGACCAGTCTCAGGGTCCAGTGATCCAGACCCAGCTGAAGTGTTTTTGAATGTGAGGCTCAGTGTGTGAGGGACCAGTCTCAGGGTCCAGTGATCCAGACCCAGCTGAAGTGTGTGTGAATGTGAGGCTCAGTGTGTGAGGAACCAGTCTCAGGGTCCAGTGATCCAGACCTAGCTGAAGTGTGTGTGAATGTGAGGCTCAGTGTGTGAGGAACCAGTCTCAGGTTCCAATGATCCAGACCCAGCTGAAGTGTGTGTGAATGTGAGGCTCAGTGTGTGAGGGACCAGCCTCAGGGTCCAGCGATCCAGACCCAGCTGAAGTGTGTGTGAATGTGAGGCTCAGTTTGTGAGGGACCAGTCTCAGGGTCCAGTGATCCAGCCCCAGCTGAAGTGTGTGTGAATGTGAGGCTCAGTGTGTGAGGGACCAGACTCAGGGTCCAGTGATCCAGACCCAGCTGAAGTGTGTGTGAATGTGAGGCTCAGTGTGTGAGGGACCAGTCTCAGGGTCCAGTGATCCAGACCCAGCTGAAGTGTGTGTGAATGTGAGGCTCAGAGTGTGAGGAACCAGTCTCAGGGTCCAGTGATCCAGACCCAGCTGAAGTGTGTGTGAATGTGAGGCTCAAAGTGTGAGGAACCAGTCTCAGGTTCCAATGATCCAGACCCAGCTGAAGTGTGTGTGAATGTGAGGCTCAGTGTGTGAGGGACCAGCCTCAGGGTCCAGTGATCCAGACCCAGCTGAAGTGTGTGTGAATGTGAGGCTCAGTGTGTGAGGGACCAGTCTCAAGGTCCAGTGATCCAGCCCCAGCTGAAGTGTGTGTGAATGTGAGGCTCAGTGTGTGAGGGACCAATCTCAGGGTCCAGTGATCCAGACCCAGCTGAGGTTTGTGTGAATGTGAGGCTCAGTGTGTGAGGGACCAGTCTCAGGGTCCAGTGATCCAGACCCAGCTGAAGTGTGTGTGAATATGAGGCTCAGTGTATGAGGGACCAGTCTCAGGGTCCAGTGATCCAGACCCAGCTGAAGTGTGTGTAAATGTGAGGCTCAGTGTGTGAGGGATGAGTCTCAGGGTCTCGTGATCCAGACGCAGCTGAAGTGTGTGTGAAGGTGAGGCTCAGTGTGTGAGGGACCAGTCTCAGGGTCCAGTGATCCAGACCCAGCTGAAGTGTGTGTGAATGTGAGGCTCAGTGTGTGAGGGACCAGTCTCAGGGTCCAGTGATCGAGACCCAGCTGAAGTGTGTGTGAATGTGAGGCTCAGTGTGCGAAGGGCCAGTCTCAGGGTCCAGTGCTCCAGACCCATCTGAAGTGTGTGTGAATGTGAGGCTCAGTGTGTGAGGGACCAGTCTCAGGATCCAGTGATCCTGACCCAGCTGAAGTGTGTGTGAATGTAAGGCTCAGTATGTGAGGGACCAGTCTCAGGGTCCAGTGATCTCGACCCAGCTGAAGTGTGTGTGAATGTGAGGCTCAGTGTGTGAGGGACCAGTCTCAGGGTCCAGTGATCCAGACCCAGCTGAAGTGTGTGTGAATGTGAGGCTCAGTTTCTGAGGAACCATTCTCAGGGTCCAGTGATACAGACCCAGTTGAAGTGTGTGTGAATGTGAGGCTCAGTTTGTGAGGGACCTGCCTCAGGGTCCAGTGATCCAGACCCGGCTGAAGTGTCTGTGAATGTGAGGCTCAGTGTGTGAGGGACCAGTCTCAGGTTCCAGTGATCCAGACCCAGCTGAAGTGTGTGTGAATGAGAGGCTCAATGTGTGAGGGACCAGTCTGAGGGTCCAGTGATGCAGACCCAGCTGAAGTGTGTGTGACATGAGGCTCAGTGTGTGAGGGACCAGCCTCAGGGTCCAGTGATCCAGACCCAGCTGAAGTGTGTGTGAATGTGAGGCTCAGTGTGTGATGGACCAGCCTCAGTGTCCAGTGATCCAGACCCAGCTGAAGTGTGTGTGATTGTGAGACTCAGTGTGTGAGGGACCAGTCTCAGGGTCCAGTGATCCAGACCCAGCTGAAGTGTGTGTGAATGTGAGGCTCAGTGTGCGAAGGGCCAGTCTCAGGTTCCAGTGCTCCAGACCCAGCTGAAGTGTGAGTGAATGTGAGGCTCAGTGTGTGAGGGACCAGTCTCAGGATCCAGTGATCCTGACCCAGCTGAAGTGTGTGTGAATGTAAGGCTCAGTATGTGAGGGACCAGTCTCAGGGTCCAGTGATCTAGACCCAGCTGAAGTGTGTGTGAATGTGAGGCTCAGTGTGTGAGGGACCAGTCTCAGGATCCAGTTATCCAGACCCAGCTGAAGTGTGTGTGACTGTGAGGCTCAGTGTGTGAGGGACCAGTCTCAGTGTCCAGTGATCCTACCCAGCTGAAGTGTGTGTGAATGTGAGGCTCAGTGTGTGAGGGACCAGTCTCAGGGTCCAGTGATCCAGACCCAGCTGAAGTGTTTTTGAATGTGAGGCTCAGTGTGTGAGGGACCAGTCTCAGGGTCCAGTGATCCAGACCCAGCTGAAGTGTGTGTGAATGTGAGGCTCAGTGTGTGAGGAACCAGTCTCAGGGTCCAGTGATCCAGACCTAGCTGAAGTGTGTGTCAATGTGAGGCTCAGTGTGTGAGGAACCAGTCTCAGGTTCCAATGATCCAGACCCAGCTGAAGTGTGTGTGAATGTGAGGCTCAGTGTGTGAGGGACCAGCCTCAGGGTCCAGCAATCCAGACCCAGCTGAAGTGTGTGTGAATGTGAGGCTCAGTTTGTGAGGGACCAGTCTCAGGGTCCAGTGATCCAGCCCCAGCTGAAGTGTGTGTGAATGTGAGGCTCAGTGTGTGAGGGACCAGACACAGGGTCCAGTGATCCAGACCCAGCTGAAGTGGGTGTGAATGTAAGGCTCAGTGTCTGAGGGACCAGTCGCAGGGTCCATTGATCCAGACCCAGCTGAAGTGTGTGTGAATGTGAGGCTCAGTGTGTGTGAGGGACCAGTCTCAGGGTCCAGTGATCCAGACCCAGCTGAAGTGTGTGTGAATGTGAGGCTCAGAGTGTGAGGAACCAGTCTCAGTGTCCAGTGATCCAGACCCAGCTGAAGTGTGTGTGAATGTGAGGCTCAAAGTGTGAGGAACCAGTCTCAGGTTCCAATGATCCAGACCCAGCTGAAGTGTGTGTGAATGTGAGGCTCAGTGTGTGAGGGACCAGCCTCAGGGTCCAGTGATCCAGACCCAGCTGAAGTGTGTGTGAATGTGAGGCTCAGTGTGTGAGGGACCAGTCTCAAGGTCCAGTGATCCAGCCCCAGCTGAAGTGTGTGTGAATGTGAGGCTCAGTGTGTGAGGGACCAGACTCAGGGTCCAGTGATCCAGACCCAGCTGAAGTGGGTGTGAATGTAAGGCTCAGTGTCTGAGGTACAAGTCGCAGGGTCCAGTGATCCAGACCCAGCTGAAGTGTGTGTGAATGTGAGGCTCAGTGTGTGAGGGACCAGTCTCAGGGTTCAGTGATCCAGACCCAGCTGAAGTGTGTGTGAATGTGAGGCTCAGTGTGTGAGGGACCAATCTCAGGGTCCAGTGATCCAGACCCAGCTGATGTTTGTGTGAATGTGAGGCTCAGTGTGTGAGGGACCAGTCTCAGGGTCCAGTGATCCAGACCCAGCTGAAGTGTGTGTGAATATGAGGCTCAGTGTATGAGGGACCAGTCTCAGGGTCCAGTGATCCAGACCCAGCTGAAGTGTGTGTAAGTGTGAGGCTCAGTGTGTGAGGGATGAGTCTCAGGGTCTCGTGATCCAGACGCAGCTGAAGTGTGTGTGAAGGTGAGGCTCAGTGTGTGAGGGACCAGTCTCAGGGTCCAGTGATCCAGACCATGATGAAGTGTGTGTGAGATGAGGCTCAGTGTGTGAGGGACCAGTCTCAGGGTCCAGTGATCCAGACCCAGCTGAAGTGTGTGTGAATGTGAGGCTCAGTGTGCGAAGGGCCAGTCTCAGGGTCCAGTGCTCCAGACCCAGCTGAAGTGTGTGTGAATGTGAGGCTCAGTGTGTGAGGGACCAGTCTCAGGATCCAGTGATCCTGACCCAGCTGAAGTGTGTGTGAATGTAAGGCTCAGTATGTGAGGGACCAGTCTCAGGGTCCAGTGATCTAGACACAGCTGAAGTGTGTGTGAATGTGAGGCTCAGTGTGTGAGGGACCAGTCTCAGGGTCCAGTGATCCAGACCCAGCTGAAGTGTGTGTGAATGTGAGGCTCAGTTTCTGAGGACCCAGTCTCAGGGTCCAGTGATACAGACCCAGTTGAAGTGTGTGTGAATGTGAGGCTCAGTTTGTGAGGGACCTGCCTCAGGGTCCAGTGATCCAGACCCGGCTGAAGTGTCTGTGAATGTGAGGCTCAGTGTGTGAGGGACCAGTCTCAGGTTCCAGTGATCCAGACCCAGCTGAAGTTTGTGTGAATGAGAGGCTCAATGTGTGAGGGCCCAGTCTGAGGGTCCAGTGATGCAGACCCAGCTGAAGTGTGTGTGAGATGAGGCTCAGTGTGTGAGGGACCAGCCTCAGGGTCCAGCGATCCAGACCCAGCTGAAGTGTGTGTGAATGTGAGGCTCAGTGTGTGAGGGACCAGTCTCAGGGTCCAGTGATCCAGCCCCAGCTGAAGTGTGTGTGAATGTGAGGCTCAGTGTGTGAGGGACCAGACTCAGGGTCCAGTGATCCAGACCCAGCTGAAGTGGGTGTGAATGTAAGGCTCAGTGTTTGAGGGACCAGTCGCAGTGTCCATTGATCCAGACCCAGCTGAAGTGTGTGTGAATGTGAGGCTCAGTGTGTGAGGGACCAGTCTCAGGGTCCAGTGATCCAGACCCAGCTGAAGTGTGTGTGAATGTGAGGCTCAGAGTGTGAGGAACCAGTCTCAGGGTCCAGTGATCCAGACCCAGCTGAAGTGTGTGTGAATGTGAGGCTCAGTGTGTGAGGAACCAGTCTCACGTTCCAATGATCCAGACCCAGCTGAAGTGTGTGTGAATGTGAGGCTCAGTGTGTGAGGGACCAGCCTCAGGGTCCAGTGATCCAGACCCAGCTGAAGTGTGTGTGAATGTGAGGCTCAGTGTGTGAGGGACCAGTCTCAGGGTCCAGTGATCCAGCCCCAGCTGAAGTGTGTGTGAATGTGAGGCTCAGTGTGTGAGGGACCAGACTCAGGGTCCAGTGATCCAGACCCAGCTGAAGTGGGTGTGAATGTAAGGCTCAGTGTCTGAGGGACAAGTCGCAGGGTCCAGTGATCCAGACCCAGCTGAAGTGTGTGTGAATGTGAGGCTCAGTGTGTGAGGGACCAGTCTCAGGGTTCAGTGATCCAGACCCAGCTGAAGTGTGTGTGAATGTGAGGCTCAGTGTGTGAGGGACCAATCTCAGGGTCAAGTGATCCAGACAAAGCTGAAGTTTGTGTGAATGTGAGGCTCAGTGTGTGAGGGACCAGTCTCAGGGTCCAGTGATCCAGACCCAGCTGAAGTGTGTGTGAATATGAGGCTCAGTGTATGAGGGACCAGTCTCAGGGTCCAGTGATCCAGACCCAGCTGAAGTGTGTGTAAATGTGAGGCTCAGTGTGTGAGGGATGAGTCTCAGGGTCTCGTGATCCAGACGCAGCTGAAGTGTGTGTGAAGGTGAGGCTCAGTGTGTGAGGGACCAGTCTCAGGGTCCAGTGATCCAGACCGAGCTGAAGTGTGTGTGAATGTGAGGCTCAGTGTGTGAGGGACCAGTCTCAGGGTCCAGTGATCCAGACCCAGCTGAAGTGTGTGTGAATGTGAGGCTCAGTGTGCGAAGGGCCAGTCTCAGGGTCCAGTGCTCCAGACCCATCTGAAGTGTGTGTGAATGTGAGGCTCAGTGTGTGAGGGACCAGTCTCAGGATCCAGTGATCCTGACCCAGCTGAAGTGTGTGTGAATGTAAGGCTCAGTATGTGAGGGACCAGTCTCAGGGTCCAGTGATCTAGACCCAGCTGAAGTGTGTGTGAATGTGACGCTCAGTGTGTGAGGGACCAGTCTCAGGGTCCAGTGATCCAGACCCAGCTGAAGTGTGTGTGAATGTGAGGCTCAGTGTGTGAGGAACCAGTCTCAGGGTCTAGTGATCCAGACCCAGCAGAAGTGTGTGTGAATGTGAGGCTCAGTTTCTGAGGAACCAGTCTCAGGGTCCAGTGATACAGACCCAGATGAAGTGTGTGTGAATGGGAGGCTCAGTTTGTGAGGGACCTGCCTCAGGGTCAAGTGATCCAGACCCGGCTGAAGTGTCTGTGAATGTGAGGCTCAGTGTGTGAGGGACCAGTCTCAGGTTCCAGTGATCCAGACCCAGCTGAAGTGTGTGTGAATGAGAGGCTCAATGTGTGAGGGACCAGTCTGAGGGTCCAGTGATGCAGACCCAGCTGAAGTGTGTGTGAGATGAGGCTCAGTGTGTGAGGGACCAGTCTCAGGGTCCAGTGATCCAGACCCAGCTGAAGTGTGTGTGAATGTGAGGCTCAGTGTGCGAAGGGCCAGTCTCAGGGTCCAGTGCTCCAGACCCAGCTGAAGTGTGTGTGAATGTGAGGCTCAGTGTGTGAGGGACCAGTCTCAGGATCCAGTGATCCTGACCCAGCTGAAGTGTGTGTGAATGTAAGGCTCAGTATGTGAGGGACCAGTCTCAGGGTCCAGTGATCGAGACCCAGCTGAAGTGTGTGTGAATGTGAGGCTCAGTGTGTGAGGGACCAGTCTCAGGGTCCAGTGATCCAGACCCAGCTGAAGTGTGTGTGAATGTGAGGCTCAGTTTCTGAGGAACCAGTCTCAGGGTCCAGTGATACAGACCCAGTTGAAGTGTGTGTGAATGTGAGGCTCAGTTTGTGAGGGACCTGCCTCAGGGTCCAGTGATCCAGACCCGGCTGAAGTGTCTGTGAATGTGAGGCTCAGTGTGTGAGGGACCAGTCTCAGGTTCCAGTGATCCAGACCCAGCTGAAGTTTGTGTGAATGAGAGGCTCAATGTGTGAGGGACCAGTCTGAGGGTCCAGTGATGCAGACCCAGCTGAAGTGTGTGTGAGATGAGGCTCAGTGTGTGAGGGACCAGCCTCAGGGTCCAGTGATCCAGACCCAGCTGAAGTGTGTGTGAATGTGAGGCTCAGTGTGTGAGGGACCAGCCTCAGTGTCCAGTGATCCAGACCCAGCTGAAGTGTTTTTTGAATGTGAGACTCAGTGTGTGAGGGACCAGTCTCAGGGTCCAGTGATCCAGACCCAGCTGAAGTGTGTGTGAATGTGAAGCTCAGTGTGTGAGGGACCAGTCTCAGGGTCCAGTGATCCAGACCCAGCTGAAGTGTGTGTGAATGTGAGGCTCAGTGTGTGAGGGTCCAGCCTCAGGGTCCAGTGATCCAGATCCTGCTGAAGTGTGTGTGAATCTGAGGCTCAGTGTATGAGGGACCAGTCTCAGTGTCCAGTGATCCAGACCCAGCTGAAGTGTGTGTGAATCTGAGGCTCAGTGTGTGAGGGACCAGCCTCAGGCTCCAGTGATCCAGACCCAGCTGAAGTGTGTGTGAATGTGAGGCTCAGTGTCTGAGGGACAAGTCTCAGGGTCCAGTGATCCAGACCCAGCTGAAGTGTGTGTGAATGTGAGGCTCAGTGTGTGAGGGACCAGTCTCAGGGTCCAGTGATCCAGACCCAGCTGAAGTGTGTGTGAATGTGTGGCTCAGTGTATGAGGAACCAGTCTCAGGGTCCAGTGATCCAGACCCAACTGAAGTGTGTGTGAATGTGTGGCTCAGTGTGTGATGGACCAGTCTCAGGGTCCAGTGATCCAGACCCAGCTGACGTGTGTGTGAATATGTGGCTCAGTGTGTGATGGACCAGTCTAAGGGTCCAGTGATCCAGACCCAGCTGAAGTGTGTGTGAATGTGAGGCTCAGTGTGTGAGGGACCAGTCCCAGGGTCCAGTGATCCAGACCCAGCTGAAGTGTGTGTGAATGTGAGGCTCAGTGTGTGAGGGACCAGTCTCAGGATCCAGTGATCCAGACCCAGCTGAAGTGTGTGTGACTGTGAGGCTCAGTGTGTGAGGAACCAGTCTCAGTGTCCAGTGATCCTACCCAGCTGAAGTGTGTGTGAATGTGAGGCTCAGTGTGTGAGGGACCAGTCTCAGGGTCCAGTGATCCAGACCCAGCTGAAGTGTGTGTGAATGTGAGGCTCAGTGTGTGAGGGACCAGTCTCAGGGTCCAGTGATCCAGACCCAGCTGAAGTGTGTGTGAATGTGAGGCTCAGTGTGTGAGGAAACAGTCTCAGGGTCCAGTGATCCAGACCCAGCTGAAGTGTGTGTGAATTTGAGGCTCAGTGTGTGAGGAACAAGTCTCAGGGTCCAGTGATCCAGACACAGCTGAAGTGAGTGTGAATGTGAGGCTCAGTGTGTGATGGACCAGTCTCAGGGTCCAGTGATCCAGACCCAGCTGAAGTGTGTGTGAATGTGAGGCTCAGTATATGAAGGACCCGTCTCAGGGTCCAGTAATCCAGACCCAGCTGAAGTGTGTGTGAATGTGAGGCTCAGTGTGTGAGGAACCAGTCTCAGGGTCCAGTGATGCAGACCCAGCTGAAGTGTGTGTGAATGTGAGGCTCAGTGTTTGAGGGACCAGTCTCAGGGTCCAATGATCCAGACCCAGCTGAAGTGTGTGTGAATGTGAAGCTCAGTGTGTGAGGGACCAGTCTCAGGTCCAGTGATCCAGACCCAGCTGAAGTGTGTGTGAATGTGAGGCTCAGTGTGTGAGGATCCAGTCTCAGGGTCTAGTGATCCAGACCCAACTGAAGTGTGTGTGAATGTGTGGCTCAGTGTGTGATGCACCAGTCTCGGGGTCCAGTGATCCAGACCCAGCTGACGTGTGTGTGAATGTGTGGCTCAGTGTGTGATGGACCAGTCTCAGGGTCCAGTGATCCAGACCCAGCTGAAGTGTGTGTGAATGTGAAGCTCAGTGTGTGAGGGACCAGTCTCAGGGTCCAGTGATCCAGACCCAGCTGAAGTGTGTGTGAATGTGAGGCTCAGTGTGTGAGGGACCAGCCTCAGGGTCCAGTGATCCAGAGCCAGCTGAAGTGAGTGTGAATGTGAGGCTCAGTGTATGAGGGACCAGTCTCAGGGTCCAGTGATCCAGACCCAGCTGAAGTGTGTGTGAATGTGAGGCTCAGTTTTTGAGGAACCAGTCTCAGGGTCCAGTGATACAGACCCAGTTGAAGTGTGTGTGAATGTGAGGCTCAGTTTGTGAGGGACCTGCCTCAGGGTCCAGTGATCCAGACCCGGCTGAAGTGTCTGTGAATGTGAGGCTCAGTGTGTGAGGGACCAGTCTCAGGTTCCAGTGATCCAGACCCAGCTGAAGTGTGTGTGAATGAGAGGCTCAATGTGTGAGGGACCAGTCTGAGGGTCCAGTGATCCAGACCCAGCTGAAGTGTGTGTGAATGTGAGGCTCAGTGTGTGAGGGACCAGTCTCAGGGTCCAGTGATCCAGACCCAGCTGAAGTGTGTGTGAATGTGAGGCTCAGTGTGTGAGGGACCAGTCTCAGGGTCCAGTGATCCAGACCCAGCTGAAGAGTGTGTGTGAATGTGAGGCTCAGTGTGTGAGGGACCAGTCTCAGGGTCCAGTGATCCAGACCCAGCTGAAGTGTGTGCGAATGTGAGACTCAGTGTGTGAGGAACCAGTCTCAGGGTCCAGTGATCCAGACCCAACTGAAGTGTGTGTGAATGTGTGGCTCAGTGTGTGATGGACCAGTCTCAGGGTCCAGTGATCCAGACCCAGCTGACGTGTGTGTGAATGTGTGGCTCAGTGTGTGATGGACCAGTCTCAGGGTCCAGTGATCCAGACCCAGCTGAAGTGTGTGTGAATGTGAAGCTCAGTGTGTGAGGGACCAGTCTCAGGGTCCAGTGATCCAGACCCAGCTGAAGTGTGTGTGAATGTGAGGCTCAGTGTGTGAGGGACCAGCCTCAGGGTCCAGTGAGCCAGACCCAGCTGAAGTGAGTGTGAATGTGAGGCTCAGTGTGTGAGGGACCAGTCTCAGGGTCCAGTGATCCAGACCCAGCTGAAGTGTGTGTGAATGTGAGGCTCAGTTTTTGAGGAACCAGTCTCAGGGTCCAGTGATACAGACCCAGTTGAAGTGTGTGTGAATGTGAGGCTCAGTTTGTGAGGGACCTGCCTCAGGGTCCAGTGATCCAGACCCGGCTGAAGTGTCTGTGAATGTGAGGCTCAGTGTGTGAGGGACCAGTCTCAGGTTCCAGTGATCCAGACCCAGCTGAAGTGTGTGTGAATGAGAGGCTCAATGTGTGAGGGACCAGTCTGAGGGTCCAGTGATGCAGACCCAGCTGAGGTGTGTGTGAGATGAGGCTCAGTGTGTGAGGGACCAGTCTCAGGGTCCAGTGATCCAGACCCAGCTGAAGAGTGTGTGTGAATGTGAGGCTCAGTGTGTGAGGGACCAGTCTCAGGGTCCAGTGATCCAGACCCAGCTGAAGTGTGTGCGAATGTGAGACTCAGTGTGTAAGGAACCAGTCTCAGGGTCCAGTGATCCAGACCCAACTGAAGTGTGTGTGAATGTGTGGCTCAGTGTGTGATGGACCAGTCTCAGGGTCCAGTGATCCAGACCCAGCTGACGTGTGTGTGAATGTGTGGCTCAGTGTGTGATGGACCAGTCTCAGGTTCCAGTAATCCAGACCCAGCTGAAGTGTGTGTGAAGGTGAAGCTCAGTGTGTGAGGGACCAGTCTCAGGTTCCAGTGATCCAGACCGAGCTGAAGTGTGTGTGAATGTGAGGCTCAGTGTGTGAGGGACCAGCCTCAGGGTCCAGTGATCCAGACCCAGCTGAAGTGAGTGTGAATGTGAGGCTCAGTGTGTGAGGGACCATTCTCAGGGTCCAGTGATCCAGACCCAGCTGAAGTGTGTGTGAATGTGAGGCTCAGTTTTTGAGGAACCAGTCTCAGGGTCCAGTGATACAGACCCAGTTGAAGTGTGTGTGAATGTGAGGCTCAGTTTGTGAGGGACCTGCCTCAGGGTCCAGTGATCCAGACCCGGCTGAAGTGTCTGTGAATGTGAGGCTCAGTGTGTGAGGGACCAGTCTCAGGTTCCAGTGATCCAGACCCAGCTGAAGTGTGTGTGAATGAGAGGCTCAATGTGTGAGGGACCAGTCTGAGGGTCCAGTGATGCAGACCCAGCTGAAGTGTGTGTGAGATGAGGCTCAGTGTGTGAGGGACCAGCCTCAGGGTCCAGTGATCCAGACCCAGCTGAAGTGGATGTGAATGTGAGGCTCAGTGTGTGAGGGACCAGCCTCAGTGTCCAGTGATCCAGACCCAGCTGAAGTGTGTGTGATTGTGAGACTCAGTGTGTGAGGGACCAGTCTCAGGGTCCAGTGATCCAGACCCAGCTGAAGTGTGTGTGAATGTGAGGCTCAGTGTGCGAAGGGCCAGTCTCAGGGTCCAGTGCTCCAGACCCAGCTGAAGTGTGTGTGAATGTGAGGCTCAGTGTGTGAGGGACCAGTCTCAGGATCCAGTGATCCTGACCCAGCTGAAGTGTGTGTGAATGTAAGGCTCAGTATGTGAGGGACCAGTCTCAGGGTCCAGTGATCTAGACCCAGCTGAAGTGTGTGTGAATGTGAGGCTCAGTGTGTGAGGGACCAGTCTCAGGATCCAGTTATCCAGACCCAGCTGAAGTGTGTGTGACTGTGAGGCTCAGTGTGTGAGGGACCAGTCTCAGTGTCCAGTGATCCTACCCAGCTGAAGTGTGTGTGAATGTGAGGCTCAGTGTGTGAGGGACCAGTCTCAGGGTCCAGTGATCCAGACCCAGCTGAAGTGTTTTTGAATGTGAGGCTCAGTGTGTGAGGGACCAGTCTCAGGGTCCAGTGATCCAGACCCAGCTGAAGTGTGTGTGAATGTGAGGCTCAGTGTGTGAGGAACCAGTCTCAGGGTCCAGTGATCCAGACCTAGCTGAAGTGTGTGTGAATGTGAGGCTCAGTGTGTGAGGAACCAGTCTCAGGTTCCAATGATCCAGACCCAGCTGAAGTGTGTGTGAATGTGAGGCTCAGTGTGTGAGGGACCAGCCTCAGGGTCCAGCGATCCAGACCCAGCTGAAGTGTGTGTGAATGTGAGGCTCAATGTGTGAGGATCCAGTCTCAGGGTCTAGTGATCCAGACCCAGCTGAAGTGTGTGTGAATATGAGGCTCAGGGTGTGAGGGACCTGACTCAGGGTCCAGTGATCCAGACCCAGCTGAAGAGTGTGTGTGAATGTGAGGCTCAGTGTGTGAGGGACCAGTCTCAGGGTCCAGTGATCCAGACCCAGCTGAAGTGTGTGCGAATGTGAGACTCAGTGTGTGAGGAACCAGTCTCAGGGTCCAGTGATCCAGACCCAACTGAAGTGTGTGTGAATGTGTGGCTCAGTGTGTGATGGACCAGTCTCAGGGTCCAGTGATCCAGACCCAGCTGACGTGTGTGTGAATGTGTGGCTCAGTGTGTGATGGACCAGTCTCAGGGTCCAGTGATCCAGACCCAGCTGAAGTGTGTGTGAAGGTGAAGCTCAGTGTGTGAGGGACCAGTCTCAGGTTCCAGTGATCCAGACCGAGCTGAAGTGTGTGTGAATGTGAGCCTCAGTGTGTGAGGGACCAGCCTCAGGGTCCAATGATCCAGACCCAGCTGAAGTGAGTGTGAATGTGAGGCTCAGTGTGTGAGGGACCATTCTCAGGGTCCAGTGATCCAGACCCAGCTGAAGTGTGTGTGAATGTGAGGCTCAGTTTTTGAGGAACCAGTCTCAGGGTCCAGTGATACAGACCCAGTTGAAGTGTGTGTGAATGTGAGGCTCAGTTTGTGAGCGACCTGCCTCAGGGTCCAGTGATCCAGACCCGGCTGAAGTGTCTGTGAATGTGAGGCTCAGTGTGTGAGGGACCAGTCTCAGGTTCCAGTGATCCAGACCCAGCTGAAGTGTGTGTGAATGAGAGGCTCAATGTGTGAGGGACCAGTCTGAGGGTCCAGTGATGCAGACCCAGCTGAAGTGTGTGTGAGATGAGGCTCAGTGTGTGAGGGACCAGCCTCAGGGTCCAGTGATCCAGACCCAGCTGAAGTGTATGTGAATGTGAGGCTCAGTGTGTGAGGGACCAGCCTCAGTGTCCAGCGATCCAGACCCAGCTGAAGTGTGTGTGATTGTGAGACTCAGTGTTTGAGGGACCAGTCTCAGGGTCCAGTGATCCAGACCCAGCTGAAGTGTGTGTGAATGTGAGGCTCAGTGTGCGAAGGGCCAGTCTCAGGGTCCAGTGCTCCAGACCCAGCTGAAGTGTGTGTGAATGTGAGGCTCAGTGTGTGAGGGACCAGTCTCAGGATCCAGTGATCCTGACCCAGCTGAAGTGTGTGTGAATGTGAGGCTCAGTGTGTGAGGGACCAGTCTCAGGGTCCAGTGATCCAGACCCAGCTGAAGTGTTTTTGAATGTGAGGCTCAGTGTGTGAGGGACCAGTCTCAGGGTCCAGTGATCCAGACCCAGCTGAAGTGTGCGTGAATGTGAGGCTCAGTGTGTGAGGAACCAGTCTCAGGGTCCAGTGATCCAGACCTAGCTGAAGTGTGTGTGAATGTGAGGCTCAGTGTGTGAGGAACCAGTCTCAGGTTCCAATGATCCAGACCCAGCTGAAGTGTGTGTGAATGTGAGGCTCAGTGTGTGAGGGACCAGCCTCAGGGTCCAGCGATCCAGACCCAGCTGAAGTGTGTGTGAATGTGAGGCTCAATGTGTGAGGATCCAGTCTCAGGGTCTAGTGATCCAGACCCAGCTGAAGTGTGTGTGAATATGAGGCTCAGGGTGTGAGGGACCTGACTCAGGGTCCAGTGATCCAGACCCAGCTGAAGTGTGTGTGAATGTGAGGCTCAGTGTGTGATGGACCAGTCTCAGGGTCCAGTGATCCAGACCCAGCTGAAGTGTGTGTGAATGTGAGGCTCAGTGTGTGAGGGACCAGTCTCAGGGTCCAGTGATCCAGACCCAGCTGAAGTGTGTGTGAATGTGAGGCTCAGTGTGTGAGGGACCAGTCTCAGGGTCCAGTGATCCAGACCCAGCTGAAGAGTGTGTGTGAATGTGAGGCTCAGTGTGTGAGGGACCAGTCTCAGGGTCCAGTGATCCAGACCCAGCTGAAGTGTGTGCGAATGTGAGACTCAGTGTGTGAGGAACCAGTCTCAGGGTCCAGTGATCCAGACCCAACTGAAGTGTGTGTGAATGTGTGGCTCAGTGTGTGATGGACCAGTCTCAGGGTCCAGTGATCCAGACCCAGCTGACGTGTGTGTGAATGTGAGGCTCAGTGTGTGAGGGACCAGTCTCAGGGTCCAGTGATCCAGACCCAGCTGAAGTGTGTGTGAATGTGAGGCTCAGTGTGTGAGGGACCAGCCTCAGGGTCCAGTGATCCAGACCCAGCTGAAGTGAGTGTGAATGTGAGGCTCAGTGTGTGAGGGACCAGTCTCAGGGTCCAGTGATCCAGACCCAGCTGAAGTGTGTGTGAATGTGAGGCTCAGTTTTTGAGGAACCAGTCTCAGGGTCCAGTGATACAGACCCAGTTGAAGTGTGTGTGAATGTGAGGCTCAGTTTGTGAGGGACCTGCCTCAGGGTCCAGTGATCCAGACCCGGCTGAAGTGTCTGTGAATGTGAGGCTCAGTGTGTGAGGGACCAGTCTCAGGTTCCAGTGATCCAGACCCAGCTGAAGTGTGTGTGAATGAGAGGCTCAATGTGTGAGGGACCAGTCTGAGGGTCCAGTGATCCAGACCCAGCTGAAGTGTGTGTGAATGTGAGGCTCAGTGTGTGAGGGACCAGTCTCAGGGTCCAGTGATCCAGACCCAGCTGAAGTGTGTGTGAATGTGAGGCTCAGTGTGTGAGGGACCAGTCTCAGGGTCCAGTGATCCAGACCCAGCTGAAGAGTGTGTGTGAATGTGAGGCTCAGTGTGTGAGGGACCAGTCTCAGGGTCCAGTGATCCAGACCCAGCTGAAGTGTGTGCGAATGTGAGACTCAGTGTGTGAGGAACCAGTCTCAGGGTCCAGTGATCCAGACCCAACTGAAGTGTGTGTGAATGTGTGGCTCAGTGTGTGATGGACCAGTCTCATGGTCCAGTGATCCAGACCCAGCTGACGTGTGTGTGAATGTGTGGCTCAGTGTGTGATGGACCAGTCTCAGGGTCCAGTGATCCAGACCCAGCTGAAGTGTGTGTGAATGTGAAGCTCAGTGTGTGAGGGACCAGTCTCAGGGTCCAGTGATCCAGACCCAGCTGAAGTGTGTGTGAATGTGAGGCTCAGTGTGTGAGGGACCAGCCTCAGGGTCCAGCGATCCAGACCCAGCTGAAGTGAGTGTGAATGTGAGGCTCAGTGTGTGAGGGACCAGTCTCAGGGTCCAGTGATCCAGACCCAGCTGAAGTGTGTGTGAATGTGAGGCTCAGTTTTTGAGGAACCAGTCTCAGGGTCCAGTGATACAGACCCAGTTGAAGTGTGTGTGAATGTGAGGCTCAGTTTGTGAGGGACCTGCCTCAGGGTCCAGTGATCCAGACCCGTCTGAAGTGTCTGTGAATGTGAGGCTCAGTGTGTGAGGGACCAGTCTCAGGTTCCAGTGATCCAGACCCAGCTGAATTGTGTGTGAATGAGAGGCTCAATGTGTGAGGGACCAGTCTGAGGGTCCAGTGATGCAGACCCAGCTGAGGTGTGTGTGAGATGAGGCTCAGTGTGTGAGGGACCAGCCTCAGGGTCCAGTGATCCAGACCCAGCTGAAGTGTGTGTGAATGTGAGGCTCAGTGTGTGAGGGACCAGCCTCTGTGTCCAGTGATCCAGACCCAGCTGAAGTGTGTGTGATTGTGAGACTCAGTGTGTTAGGGACCAGTCTCAGGGTCCAGTGATCCAGACCCAGCTGAAGTGTGTGTGAATGTGAGGCTCAGTGTGCGAAGGGCCAGTCTCAGGGTCCAGTGCTCCAGACCCAGCTGAAGTGTGTGTGAATGTGAGGCTCAGTGTGTGAGGGACCAGTCTCAGGATCCAGTGATCCTGACCCAGCTGAAGTGTGTGTGAATGTAAGGCTCAGTATGTGAGGGACCAGTCTCAGGGTCCAGTGATCTAGACCCAGCTGGAGTGTGTGTGAATGTGAGGCTCAGTGTGTGAGGGACCAGTCTCAGGATCCAGTGATCCAGCCCCAGCTGAAGTGTGTGTGAATGTGAGGCTCAGTGTGTGAGGGACCAGTCTCAGGGTCCAGTGATCCAGACCCAGCTGAAGAGTGTGTGTGAATGTGAGGCTCAGTGTGTGAGGGACCAGTCTCAGGGTCCAGTGATCCAGACCCAGCTGAAGTGTGTGCGAATGTGAGACTCAGTGTGTGAGGAACCAGTCTCAGGGTCCAGTGATCCAGACCCAACTGAAGTGTGTGTGAATGTGTGGCTCAGTGTGTGATGGACCAGTCTCAGGGTCCAGTGATCCAGACCCAGCTGACGTGTGTGTGAATGTGTGGCTCAGTGTGTGATGGACCAGTCTCAAGGTCCAGTGATCCAGACCCAGCTGAAGTGTGTGTGAAGGTGAAGCTCAGTGTGTGAGGGACCAGTCTCAGGTTCCAGTGATCCAGACCCAGCTGAAGTGTGTGTGAATGTGAGGCTCAGTGTGTGAGGGACCAGCCTCAGGGTCCAGTGATCCAGACCCAGCTGAAGTGAGTGTGAATGTGAGGCTCAGTGTGTGAGGGACCATTCTCAGGGTCCAGTGATCCAGACCCAGCTGAAGTGTGTGTGAATGTGAGGCTCAGTTTTTGAGGAACCAGTCTCAGGGTCCAGTGATATAGACCCAGTTGAAGTGTGTGTGAATGTGAGGCTCAGTTTGTGAGGGACCTGCCTCAGGGTCCAGTGATCCAGACCCGCCTGAAGTGTCTGTGAATGTGAGGCTCAGTGTGTGAGGGACCAGTCTCAGGTTCCAGTGATCCAAACCCAGCTGAAGTGTGTGCGAATGTGAGGCTCAGTGTGTGAGGATCCAGTCTCAGGGTCTAGTGATCCAGACCCAGCTGAAGTGTGTGTAAATATGAGGCTCAGGGCGTGAGGGACCTGACTCAGGGTCCAGTGATCCAGACCCAGCTGAAGTGTGTGTGAATGTGAGGCTCAGTGTGTGATGGACCAGTCTCAGGGTCCAGTGATCCAGACCCAGCTGAAGTGTGTGTGAATGTGAGGCTCAGTTTGTGAGGGACCAGTCTCAGGGTCCAGTGATCCAGACCCAGCTGAAGTGTGTGTGAATGTGAGGCTCAGTGTGTGAGGGACCAGTCTCAGGGTCCAGTGATCCAGACCCAGCTGAAGAGTGTGTGTGAATGTGAGGCTCAGTGTGTGAGGGACCAGTCTCAGGGTCCAGTGATCCAGACCCAGCTGAAGTGTGTGCGAATGTGAGACTCAGTGTGTGAGGGACCAGTCTCAGGGTCCAGTGATCCAGACCCAGCTGAAGTGTGTGTGAATGTGAGGCTCAGTGTGTGAGGGACCAGTCTCAGGGTCCAGTGATCCAGACCCAGCTGAAGAGTGTGTGTGAATGTGAGGCTCAGTGTGTGAGGGACCAGTCTCAGGGTCCAGTGATCCAGACCCAGCTGAAGTGTGTGCGAATGTGAGACTCAGTGTGTGAGGAACCAGTCTCAGGGTCCAGTGATCCAGACCCAACTGAAGTGTGTGTGAATGTGTGGCTCAGTGTGTGATGGACCAGTCTCAGGGCCCAGTGATCCAGACCCAGCTGAAGTTTGTGTGAATGTGAGGCTCAGTATATGAAGGACCCGTCTCAGGGTCAAGTGATCCAGACCCAGCTGAAGTGTGTGTGAATGTGAGGCTCAGTGTGTGAGGAACCAGTCTCAGGGTCCAGTGATGCAGACCCAGCTGAAGTGTGTGTGAATGTGAGGCTCAGTGTGTGAGGGACCAGTCTCAGGGTCCAATGATCCAGACCCAGCTGAAGTGTGTGTGAATGTGAAGCTTAGTGTGTGAGGGACCAGTCTCAGGTCCAGTGATCCAGACCCAGCTGAAGTGTGTGTGAATGTGAGGCTCAGTTTTTGAGGAACCAGTCTCAGGGTCCAGTGATATAGACCCAGTTGAAGTGTGTGTGAATGTGAGGCTCAGTTTGTGAGGGACCTGCCTCAGGGTCCAGTGATCCAGACCCGCCTGAAGTGTCTGTGAATGTGAGGCTCAGTGTGTGAGGGACCAGTCTCAGGTACCAGTGATCCAGACCCAGCTGAAGTGTGTGCGAATTTGAGGCTCAGTGTGTGAGGATCCAGTCTCAGGGTCTAGTGATCCAGACCCAGCTGAAGTGTGTGTAAATATGAGGCTCAGGGCGTGAGGGACCTGACTCAGGGTCCAGTGATCCAGACCCAGCTGAAGTGTGTGTGAATGTGAGGCTCAGTGTGTGATGGACCAGTCTCAGGGTCCAGTGATCCAGACCCAGCTGAAGTGTGTGTGAATGTGAGGCTCAGTGTGTGAGGGACCAGTCTCAGGGTCCAGTGATCCAGACCCAGCTGAAGTGTGTGTGAATGTGAGGCTCAGTGTGTGAGGGACCAGTCTCAGGGTCCAGTGATCCAGACCCAGCTGAAGAGTGTGTGTGAATGTGAGGCTCAGTGTGTGAGGGACCAGTCTCAGGGTCCAGTGATCCAGACCCAGCTGAAGTGTGTGCGAATGTGAGACTCAGTGTGTGAGGGACCAGTCTCAGGGTCCAGTGATCCAGACGCAGCTGAAGTGTGTGTGAATGTGAGGCTCAGTGTGTGAGGGACCAGTCTCAGGGTCCAGTGATCCAGACCCAGCTGAAGAGTGTGTGTGAATGTGAGGCTCAGTGTGTGAGGGACCAGTCTCAGGGTCCAGTGATCCAGACCCAGCTGAAGTGTGTGCGAATCTGAGACTCAGTGTGTGAGGAACCAGTCTCAGGGTCCAGTGATCCAGACCCAACTGAAGTGTGTGTGAATGTGTGGCTCAGTGTGTGATGGACCAGTCTCAGGGTCCAGTGATCCAGACCCAGCTGACGTGTGTGTGATTGTGTGGCTCAGTGTGTGATGGACCAGTCTCAGGGTCCAGTGATCCAGACCCAGCTGAAGTGTGTGTGAATGTGAAGCTCAATGTGTGAGGGACCAGTCTCAGGGTCCAGTGATCCAGACCCAGCTGAAGTGTGTGTGAATGTGAGGCTCAGTGTGTGAGGTACCAGCCTCAGGGTCCAGTGATCCAGACCCAGCTGAAGTGAGTGTGAATGTGAGGCTCAGTGTGTGAGGGACCAGTCTCTGGGTCCAGTGATCCAGACCCAGCTGAAGTGTGTGTGAATGTGAGGCTCAGTTTTTGAGGAACCAGTCTCAGGGTCCAGTGATACAGACCCAGTTGAAGTGTGTGTGAATGTGAGGCTCAGTTTGTGAGGGACCTGCCTCAGGGTCCAGTGATCCAGACCCGGCTGAAGTGTCTGTGAATGTGAGGCTCAGTGTGTGAGGGACCAGTCTCAGGTTCCAGTGATCCAGACCCAGCTGAAGTGTGTGTGAATGAGAGGCTCAATGTGTGATGGACGAGTCTGAGGGTCCAGTGATCCAGACCCAGCTGAAGTGTGTGTGAATGTGAGGCTCATTGTGTGAGGGACCAGTCTCAGGGTCCAGTGATCCAGACCCAGCTGACGTGTGTGTGAATGTGTGGCTCAGTGTGTGATGGACCAGTCTCAAGGTCCAGTGATCCAGACCCAGCTGAAGTGTGTGTGAAGGTGAAGCTCAGTGTGTGAGGGACCAGTCTCAGGTTCCAGTGATCCAGACCCAGCTGAAGTGTGTGTGAATGTCAGGCTCAGTGTGTGAGGGACCAGCCTCAGGGTCCAGTGATCCAGACCCAGCTGAAGTGAGTGTGAATGTGAGGCTCAGTGTGTGAGGGACCATTCTCAGGGTCCAGTGATCCAGACCCAGCTGAAGTGTGTGTGAATGTGAGGCTCAGTTTTTGAGGAACCAGTCTCAGGGTCCAGTGATATAGACCCAGTTGAAGTGTGTGTGAATGTGACGCTCAGTTTGTGAGGGACCTGCCTCAGGGTCCAGTGATCCAGACCCGCCTGAAGTGTCTGTGAATGTGAGGCTCAGTGTGTGAGGGACCAGTCTCAGGTTCCAGTGATCCAGACCCAGCTGAAGTGTGTGCGAATGTGAGGCTCAGTGTGTGAGGATCCAGTCTCAGGGTCTAGTGATCCAGACCCAGCTGAAGTGTGTGTAAATATGAGGCTCAGGGCGTGAGGGACCTGACTCAGGGTCCAGTGATCCAGACCCAGCTGAAGTGTGTGTGAATGTGAGGCTCAGTGTGTGATGGACCAGTCTCAGGGTCCAGTGATCCAGACCCAGCTGAAGTGTGTGTGAATGTGAGGCTCAGTGTGTGAGGGACCAGTCTCAGGGTCCAGTGATCCAGACCCAGCTGAAGTGTGTGTGAATGTGAGGCTCAGTGTGTGAGGGACCAGTCTCAGGGTCCAGTGATCCAGACCCAGCTGAAGAGTGTGTGTGAATGTGAGGCTCAGTGTGTGAGGGATCAGTCTCAGGGTCCAGTGATCCAGACCCAGCTGAAGTGTGTGCGAATGTGAGACTCAGTGTGTGAGGGACCAGTCTCAGGGTCCAGTGATCCAGACCCAGCTGAAGTGTGTGTGAATGTGAGGCTCAGTGTGTGAGGGACCAGTCTCAGGGTCCAGTGATCCAGACCCAGCTGAAGAGTGTGTGTGAATGTGAGGCTCAGTGTGTGAGGGACCAGTCTCAGGGTCCAGTGATCCAGACCCAGCTGAAGTGTGTGCGAATGTGAGACTCAGTGTGTGAGGAACCAGTCTCAGGGTCCAGTGATCCAGACCCAACTGAAGTGTGTGTGAATGTGTGGCTCAGTGTGTGATGGACCAGTCTCAGGGTCCAGTGATCCAGACCCAGCTGACGTGTGTGTGAATGTGTGGCTCAGTGTGTGATGGACCAGTCTCAGGGTCCAGTGATCCAGACCCAGCTGAAGTGTGTGTGAATGTGAAGCTCAGTGTGTGAGGGACCAGTCTCAGGGTCCAGTGATCCAGACCCAGCTGAAGTGTGTGTGAATGTGAGGCTCAGTGTGTGAGGGACCAGCCTCAGGGTCCAGTGATCCAGACCCAGCTGAAGTGAGTGTGAATGTGAGGCTCAGTGTGTGAGGGACCAGTCTCAGGGTCCAGTGATCCAGACCCAGCTGAAGTGTGTGTGAATGTGAGGCTCAGTTTTTGAGGAACCAGTCTCAGGGTCCAGTGATACAGACCCAGTTGAAGTGTGTGTGAATGTGAGGCTCAGTTTGTGAGGGACCTGCCTCAGGGTCCAGTGATCCAGACCCGGCTGAAGTGTCTGTGAATGTGAGGCTCAGTGTGTGAGGGGCCAGTCTCAGGTTCCAGTGATCCAGACCCAGCTGAAGTGTGTGTGAATGAGAGGCTCAATGTGTGAGGGACCAGTCTGAGGGTCCAGTGATCCAGACCCAGCTGAAGTGTGTGTGAATGTGAGGCTCAGTGTGTGAGGGACCAGTCTCAGGGTCCAGTGATCCAGACCCAGCTGAAGTGTGTGTGAATGTGAGGCTCAGTGTGTGAGGGACCAGTCTCAGGGTCCAGTGATCCAGACCCAGCTGAAGAGTGTGTGTGAATGTGAGGCTCAGTGTGTGAGGGACCAGTCTCAGGGTCCAGTGATCCAGACCCAGCTGAAGTGTGTGCGAATGTGAGGCTCAGTGTGTGAGGAACCAGTCTCAGGGTCCAGTGATCCAGACCCAACTGAAGTGTGTGTGAATGTGTGGCTCAGTGTGTGATGGACCAGTCTCAGGGTCCAGTGATCCAGACCCAGCTGACGTGTGTGTGAATGTGTGGCTCAGTGTGTGATGGACCAGTCTCAGGGTCCAGTGATCCAGACCCAGCTGAAGTGTGTGTGAATGTGAGGCTCAGTGTGTGAGGGACCAGTCTCAGGGTCCAGTGATCCAGACCCAGCTGAAGTGTGTGTGAATGTGAGGCTCAGTGTGTGAGGGACCAGCCTCAGGGTCCAGTG
Organism: Pristiophorus japonicus; assembly: GCF_044704955.1. NCBI lineage: Eukaryota > Metazoa > Chordata > Chondrichthyes > Pristiophoridae > Pristiophorus > Pristiophorus japonicus. The sequence continues at coordinate 1,764,281 of NW_027250915.1, read as the reverse complement.
ATCCAGACCCAGCTGAAGTGAGTGTGAATGTGAGGCTCAGTGTGTGAGGGACCAGTCTCAGGGTCCAGTGATCCAGACCCAGCTGAAGTGTGTGTGAATGTGAGGCTCAGTTTTTGAGGAACCAGTCTCAGGGTCCAGTGATACAGACCCAGTTGAAGTGTGTGTGAATGTGAGGCTCAGTTTGTGAGGGACCTGCCTCAGGGTCCAGTGATCCAGACCCGTCTGAAGTGTCTGTGAATGTGAGGCTCAGTGTGTGAGGGACCAGTCTCAGGTTCCAGTGATCCAGACCCAGCTGAAGTGTGTGTGAATGAGAGGCTCAATGTGTGAGGGACCAGTCTGAGGGTCCAGTGATGCAGACCCAGCTGAGGTGTGTGTGAGATGAGGCTCAGTGTGTGAGGGACCAGCCTCAGGGTCCAGTGATCCAGACCCAGCTGAAGTGTGTGTGAATGTGAGGCTCAGTGTGTGAGGGACCAGCCTCAGTGTCCAGTGATCCAGACCCAGCTGAAGTGTGTGTGATTGTGAGACTCAGTGTGTGAGGGACCAGTCTCAGGGTCCGGTGATCCAGACCCAGCTGAAGTGTGTGTGAATGTGAGGCTCAGTGTGCGAAGGGCCAGTCTCAGGATCCAGTGCTCCAGACCCAGCTGAAGTGTGTGTGAATGTGAGGCTCAGTGTGTGAGGGACCAGTCTCAGGATCCAGTGATCCTGACCCAGCTGAAGTGTGTGTGAATGTAAGGCTCAGTATGTGAGGGACCAGTCTCAGGGTCCAGTGATCTAGACCCAGCTGAAGTGTGTGTGAATGTGAGGCTCAGTGTGTGAGGGACCAGTCTCAGGATCCAGTGATCCAGACCCAGCTGAAGTGTGTGTGAATGTGAGGCTCAGTGTGTGAGGGACCAGTCTCAGGGTCCAGTGATCCAGACCCAGCTGAAGAGTGTGTGTGAATGTGAGGCTCAGTGTGTGAGGGACCAGTCTCAGGGTCCAGTGATCCAGACCCAGCTGAAGTGTGTGCGAATGTGAGACTCAGTGTGTGAGGAACCAGTCTCAGGGTCCAGTGATCCAGACCCAACTGAAGTGTGTGTGAATGTGTGGCTCAGTGTGTGATGGACCAGTCTCAGGGTCCAGTGATCCAGACCCAGCTGACGTGTGTGTGAATGTGTGGCTCAGTGTGTGATGGACCAGTCTCAGGGTCCAGTGATCCAGACCCAGCTGAAGTGTGTGTGAAGGTGAAGCTCAGTGTGTGAGGGACCAGTCTCAGGTTCCAGTGATCCAGACCCAGCTGAAGTGTGTGTGAATGTGAGGCTCAGTGTGTGAGGGACCAGCCTCAGGGTCCAGTGATCCAGACCGAGCTGAAGTGAGTGTGAATGTGAGGCTCAGTGTGTGAGGGACCATTCTCAGGGTCCAGTGATCCAGACCCAGCTGAAGTGTGTGTGAATGTGAGGCTCAGTTTTTGAGGAACCAGTCTCAGGGTCCAGTGATATAGACCCAGTTGAAGTGTGTGTGAATGTGAGGCTCAGTTTGTGAGGGACCTGCCTCAGGGTCCAGTGATCCAGACCCGGCTGAAGTGTCTGTGAATGTGAGGCTCAGTGTGTGAGGGACCAGTCTCAGGTTCCAGTGATCCAGACCCAGCTGAAGTGTGTGTGAATGAGAGGCTCAATGTGTGAGGGACCAGTCTGTGGGTCCAGTGATGCAGACCCAGCTGAAGTGTGTGTGAGATGAGGCTCAGTGTGTGAGGGACCAGCCTCAGGGTCCAGTGATCCAGACCCAGCTGAAGTGTGTGTGAATGTGAGGCTCAGTGTGTGAGGGACCAGCCTCAGTGTCCAGTGATCCAGACCCAGCTGAAGTGTGTGTGAATGTGAGGCTCAGTGTGCGAAGGGCCAGTCTCAGTGTCCAGTGATGCAGACCCAGCTGAAGTGTGTGTGAATGTGAGGCTCAGTGTGTGAGGGACCAGTCTCAGGGTCCAATGATCCAGACCCAGCTGAAGTGTGTGTGAATGTGAAGCTCAGTGTTTGAGGGACCAGTCTCAGGTCCAGTGATCCAGACCCAGCTGAAGTGTGTGTGAATGTGAGGCTCAGTGTGTGAGGATCCAGTCTCAGGGTCTAGTGATCCAGACCCAGCTGAAGTGTGTGTGAATATGAGGCTCAGGGCGTGAGGGACCTGACTCAGGGTCCAGTGATCCAGACCCAGCTGAAGTGTGTGTGAATGTGAGGCTCAGTGTGTGATGGACCAGTCTCAGGGTCCAGTGATCCAGACCCAGCTGAAGTGTGTGTGAATGTGAGGCTCAGTGTGTGAGGGACCAGTCTCAGGGTCCAGTGATCCAGACCCAGCTGAAGTGTGTGTGAATGTGAGGCTCAGTGTGTGAGGGACCAGTCTCAGGGTCCAGTGATCCAGACCCAGCTGAAGAGTGTGTGTGAATGTGAGGCTCAGTGTGTGAGGGACCAGTCTCAGGATCCAGTGATCCAGACCCAGCTGAAGTGTGTGCGAATGTGAGACTCAGTGTGTGAGGAACCAGTCTCAGGGTCCAGTGATCCAGACCCAACTGAAGTGTGTGTGAATGTGTGGCTCAGTGTGTGATGGACCAGTCTCAGGGTCCAGTGATCCAGACCCAGCTGACGTGTGTGTTAATGTGTGGCTCAGTGTGTGATGGACCAGTCTCAGGGTCCAGTGATCCAGACCCAGCTGAAGTGTGTGTGAATGTGAAGCTCAGTGTGTGAGGGACCAGTCTCAGGGTCCAGTGATCCAGACCCAGCTGAAGTGTGTGTGAATGTGAGGCTCAGTGTGTGAGGGACCAGCCTCAGGTTCCAGTGATCCAGACCCAGCTGAAGTGAGTGTGAATGTGAGGCTCAGTGTGTGAGGGACCAGTCTCAGGGTCCAGTGATACAGACCCAGCTGAAGTGTGTGTGAATGTGAGGCTCAGTTTTTGAGGAACCAGTCTCAGGGTCCAGTGATACAGACCCAGTTGAAGTGTGTGTGAATGTGAGGCTCAGTTTGTGAGGGACCTGCCTCAGGGTCCAGTGATCCAGACCCGGCTGAAGTGTCTGTGAATGTGAGGCTCAGTGTGTGAGGGACCAGTCTCAGGTTCCAGTGATCCAGACCCAGCTGAAGTGTGTGTGAATGAGAGGCTCAATGTGTGAGGGACCAGTCTGAGGGTCCAGTGATCCAGACCCAGCTGAAGTGTGTGTGAATGTGAGGCTCAGTGTGTGAGGGACCAGTCTCAGGGTCCAGTGATCCAGACCCAGCTGAAGTATGTGTGAATGTGAGGCTCAGTGTGTGAGGGACCAGTCTCAGGGTCCAGTGATCCAGACCCAGCTGAAGAGTGTGTGTGAATGTGAGGCTCAGTGTGTGAGGGACCAGTCTCAGGGTCCAGTGATCCAGACCCAGCTGAAGTGTGTGCGAATGTGAGACTCAGTGTGTGAGGAACCAGTCTCAGGGTCCAGTGATCCAGACCCAACTGAAGTGTGTGTGAATGTGTGGCTCAGTGTGTGATGGACCAGTCTTAGGGTCCAGTGATCCAGACCCAGCTGACGTGTGTGTGAATGTGTGGCTCAATTGTGTGATGGACCAGTCTCAGGGTCCAGTGATCCAGACCCAGCTGAAGTGTGTGTGAATGTGAAGCTCAGTGTGTGAGGGACCAGTCTCAGGGTCCAGTGATCCAGACCCAGCTGAAGTGTGTGTGAATGTGAGGCTCAGTGTGTGAGGGACCAGCCTCAGGGTCCAGTGATCCAGACCCAGCTGAAGTGAGTGTGAATGTGAGGCTCAGTGTGTGAGGGACCAGTCTCAGGGTCCAGTGATCCAGACCCAGCTGAAGTGTGTGTGAATGTGAGGCTCAGTTTTTGAGGAACCAGTCTCAGGGTCCAGTGATACAGACCCAGTTGAAGTGTGTGTGAATGTGAGGCTCAGTTTTTGAGGAACCAGTCTCAGGGTCCAGTGATACAGACCCAGTTGATGTGTGTGTGAATGTGAGGCTCAGTTTGTGAGGGACCTGCCTCAGGGTCCAGTGATCCAGACCCGGCTGAAGTGTTTGTGAATGTGAGGCTCAGTTTTTGAGGAACCAGTCTCAGGGTCCAGTGATACAGACCCAGTTGAAGTGTGTGTGAATGTGAGGCTCAGTTTGTGAGGGACCTGCCTCAGGGTCCAGTGATCCAGACCCGGCTGAAGTGTCTGTGAATGTGAGGCTCAGTGTGTGAGGGACCAGTCTCAAGGTCCAGTGATCCAGACCCAGCTGAAGTGAGTGTGAAGGTGAAGCTCAGTGTGTGAGGGACCAGTCTCAGGTTCCAGTGATCCAGACCCAGCTGAAGTGTGTGTGAATGTCAGGCTCAGTGTGTGAGGGACCAGCCTCAGGGTCCAGTGATACAGACCCAGTTGAAGTGTGTGTGAATGTGAGGCTCAGTTTTTGAGGAACCAGTCTCAGGGTCCAGTGATACAGACCCAGTTGATGTGTGTGTGAATGTGAGGCTCAGTTTGTGAGGGACCTGCCTCAGGGTCCAGTGATCCAGACCCGGCTGAAGTGTCTGTGAATGTGAGGCTCAGTGTGTGAGGGACCAGTCTCAGGTTCCAGTGATCCAGACCCAGCTGAAGTGTGTGTGAATGAGAGGCTCAATGTGTGAGGGACCAGTCTGAGGGTCCAGTGATCCAGACCCAGCTGAAGTGTGTGTGAATGTGAGGCTCAGTGTGTGAGGGACCAGTCTCAGGGTCCAGTGATCCAGACCCAGCTGACGTGTGTGTGAATGTGTGGCTCAGTGTGTGATGGACCAGTCTCAAGGTCCAGTGATCCAGACCCAGCTGAAGTGAGTGTGAAGGTGAAGCTCAGTGTGTGAGGGACCAGTCTCAGGTTCCAGTGATCCAGACCCAGCTGAAGTGTGTGTGAATGTCAGGCTCAGTGTGTGAGGGACCAGCCTCAGGGTCCAGTGATCCAGACCCAGCTGAAGTGAGTGTGAATGTGAGGCTCAGTGTGTGAGGGACCATTCTCAGGGTCCAGTGATCCAGACCCAGCTGAAGTGTGTGTGAATGTGAGGCTCAGTTTTTGAGGAACCAGTCTCAGGGTCCAGTGATATAGACCCAGTTGAAGTGTGTGTGAATGTGAGGCTCAGTTTGTGAGGGACCTGCCTCAGGGTCCAGTGATCCAGACCCGCCTGAAGTGTCTGTGAATGTGAGGCTCAGTGTGTGAGGGACCAGTCTCAGGTTCCAGTGATCCAGACCCAGCTGAAGTGTGTGCGAATGTGAGGCTCAGTGTGTGAGGATCCAGTCTCAGGGTCTAGTGATCCAGACCCAGCTGAAGTGTGTGTAAATATGAGGCTCAGGGCGTGAGGGACCTGACTCAGGGTCCAGTGATCCAGACCCAGCTGAAGTGTGTGTGAATGTGAGGCTCAGTGTGTGATGGACCAGTCTCAGGGTCCAGTGATCCAGACCCAGCTGAAGTGTGTGTGAATGTGAGGCTCAGTGTGTGAGGGACCAGTCTCAGGGTCCAGTGATCCAGACCCAGCTGAAGTGTGTGTGAATGTGAGGCTCAGTGTGTGAGGGACCAGTCTCAGGGTCCAGTGATCCAGACCCAGCTGAAGAGTGTGTGTGAATGTGAGGCTCAGTGTGTGAGGGACCAGTCTCAGGGTCCAGTGATCCAGACCCAGCTGAAGTGTGTGCGAATGTGAGACTCAGTGTGTGAGGGACCAGTCTCAGGGTCCAGTGATCCAGACCCAGCTGAAGTGTGTGTGAATGTGAGGCTCAGTGTGTGAGGGACCAGTCTCAGGGTCCAGTGATCCAGACCCAGCTGAAGAGTGTGTGTGAATGTGAGGCTCAGTGTGTGAGGGACCAGTCTCAGTGTCCAGTGATCCAGACCCAGCTGAAGTGTGTGCGAATGTGAGACTCAGTGTGTGAGGAACCAGTCTCAGGGTCCAGTGATCCAGACCCAACTGAAGTGTGTGTGAATGTGTGGCTCAGTGTGTGATGGACCAGTCTCAGTGTCCAGTGATCCAGACCCAGCTGACGTGTGTGTGAATGTGTGGCTCAGTGTGTGATGGACCAGTCTCAGGGTCCAGTGATCCAGACCCAGCTGAAGTGTGTGTGAATGTGAAGCTCAGTGTGTGAGGGACCAGTCTCAGGGTCCAGTGATCCAGACCCAGCTGAAGTGTGTGTGAATGTGAGGCTCAGTGTGTGAGGGACCAGCCTCAGGGTCCAGTGATCCAGACCCAGCTGAAGTGAGTGTGAATGTGAGGCTCAGTGTGTGAGGGACCAGTCTCAGGGTCCAGTGATCCGGACCCAGCTGAAGTGTGTGTGAATGTGAGGCTCAGTTTTTGAGGAACCAGTCTCAGGGTCCAGTGATACAGACCCAGTTGAAGTGTGTGTGAATGTGAGGCTCAGTTTGTGAGGGACCTGCCTCAGGGTCCAGTGATCCAGACCCGGCTGAAGTGTCTGTGAATGTGAGGCTCAGTGTGTGAGGGACCAGTCTCAGGTTCCAGTGATCCAGACCCAGCTGAAGTGTGTGTGAATGAGAGGCTCAATGTGTGAGGGACCAGTCTGAGGGTCCAGTGATCCAGACCCAGCTGAAGTGTGTGTGAATGTGAGGCTCAGTGTGTGAGGGACCAGTCTCAGGGTCCAGTGATCCAGACCCAGCTGAAGTGTGTGTGAATGTGAGGCTCAGTGTGTGAGGGACCAGTCTCAGGGTCCAGTGATCCAGACCCAGCTGAAGAGTGTGTGTGAATGTGAGGCTCAGTGTGTGAGGGACCAGTCTCAGGGTCCAGTGATCCAGACCCAGCTGAAGTGTGTGCGAATGTGAGGCTCAGTGTGTGAGGAACCAGTCTCAGGGTCCAGTGATCCAGACCCAACTGAAGTGTGTGTGAATGTGTGGCTCAGTGTGTGATGGACCAGTCTCAGGGTCCAGTGATCCAGACCCAGCTGACGTGTGTGTGAATGTGTGGCTCAGTGTGTGATGGACCAGTCTCAGGGTCCAGTGATCCAGACCCAGCTGAAGTGTGTGTGAATGTGAGGCTCAGTGTGTGAGGGACCAGTCTCAGGGTCCAGTGATCCAGACCCAGCTGAAGTGTGTGTGAATGTGAGGCTCAGTGTGTGAGGGACCAGCCTCAGGGTCCAGTGATCCAGACCCAGCTGAAGTGAGTGTGAATGTGAGGCTCAGTGTGTGAGGGACCAGTCTCAGGGTCCAGTGATCCAGACCCAGCTGAAGTGTGTGTGAATGTGAGGCTCAGTTTTTGAGGAACCAGTCTCAGGGTCCAGTGATACAGACCCAGTTGAAGTGTGTGTGAATGTGAGGCTCAGTTTGTGAGGGACCTGCCTCAGGGTCCAGTGATCCAGACCCGTCTGAAGTGTCTGTGAATGTGAGGCTCAGTGTGTGAGGGACCAGTCTCAGGTTCCAGTGATCCAGACCCAGCTGAAGTGTGTGTGAATGAGAGGCTCAATGTGTGAGGGACCAGTCTGAGGGTCCAGTGATGCAGACCCAGCTGAGGTGTGTGTGAGATGAGGCTCAGTGTGTGAGGGACCAGCCTCAGGGTCCAGTGATCCAGACCCAGCTGAAGTGTGTGTGAATGTGAGGCTCAGTGTGTGAGGGACCAGCCTCAGTGTCCAGTGATCCAGACCCAGCTGAAGTGTGTGTGATTGTGAGACTCAGTGTGTGAGGGACCAGTCTCAGGGTCCAGTGATCCAGACCCAGCTGAAGTGTGTGTGAATGTGAGGCTCAGTGTGCGAAGGGCCAGTCTCAGGGTCCAGTGCTCCAGACCCAGCTGAAGTGTGTGTGAATGTGAGGCTCAGTGTGTGAGGGACCAGTCTCAGGATCCAGTGATCCTGACCCAGCTGAAGTGTGTGTGAATGTAAGGCTCAGTATGTGAGGGACCAGTCTCAGGGTCCAGTGATCTAGACCCAGCTGAAGTGTGTGTGAATGTGAGGCTCAGTGTGTGAGGGACCAGTCTCAGGATCCAGTGATCCAGACCCAGCTGAAGTGTGTGTGAATGTGAGGCTCAGTGTGTGAGGGACCAGTCTCAGGGTCCAGTGATCCAGACCCAGCTGAAGTGTGTGCGAATGTGAGACTCAGTGTGTGAGGAACCAGTCTCAGGGTCCAGTGATCCAGACCCAACTGAAGTGTGTGTGAATGTGTGGCTCAGTGTGTGATGGACCAGTCTCAGGGTCCAGTGATCCAGACCCAGCTGACGTGTGTGTGAATGTGTGGCTCAGTGTTTGATGGACCAGTCTCAGGGTCCAGTGATCCAGACCCAGCTGAAGTGTGTGTGAAGGTGAAGCTCAGTGTGTGAGGGACCAGTCTCAGGTTCCAGTGATCCAGACCCAGCTGAAGTGTGTGTGAATGTGAGGCTCAGTGTGTGAGGGACCAGCCTCAGGGTCCAGTGATCCAGACCCAGCTGAAGTGAGTGTGAATGTGAGGCTCAGTGTTTGAGGGACCATTCTCAGGGTCCAGTGATCCAGACCCAGCTGAAGTGTGTGTGAATGTGAGGCTCAGTTTTTGAGGAACCAGTCTCAGGGTCCAGTGATATAGACCCAGTTGAAGTGTGTGTGAATGTGAGGCTCAGTTTGTGAGGGACCTGCCTCAGGGTCCAGTGATCCAGACCCGGCTGAAGTGTCTGTGAATGTAAGGCTCAGTGTGTGAGGGACCAGTCTCAGGTTCCAGTGATCCAGACCCAGCTGAAGTGTGTGTGAATGAGAGGCTCAATGTGTGAGGGACCAGTCTGAGGGTCCAGTGATGCAGACCCAGCTGAAGTGTGTGTGAGATGAGGCTCAGTGTGTGAGGGACCAGCCTCAGTGTCCAGTGATCCAGACCCAGCTGAAGTGTGTGTGAATGTGAGGCTCAGTGTGCGAAGGGCCAGTCTCAGGGTCCAGTGATGCAGACCCAGCTGAAGTGTGTGTGAATGTGAGGCTCAGTGTGTGAGGGACCAGTCTCAGGGTCCAATGATCCAGACCCAGCTGAAGTGTGTGTGAATGTGAAGCTCAGTGTTTGAGGGACCAGTCTCAGGTCCAGTGATCCAGACCCAGCTGAAGTGTGTGTGAATGTGAGGCTCAGTGTGTGAGGATCCAGTCTCAGGGTCTAGTGATCCAGACCCAGCTGAAGTGTGTGTGAATATGAGGCTCAGGGCGTGAGGGACCTGACTCAGGGTCCAGTGATCCAGACCCAGCTGAAGTGTGTGTGAATGTGAGGCTCAGTGTGTGATGGACCAGTCTCAGGGTCCAGTGATCCAGACCCAGCTGAAGTGTGTGTGAATGTGAGGCTCAGTGTGTGAGGGACCAGTCTCAGGGTCCAGTGATCCAGACCCAGCTGAAGTGTGTGTGAATGTGAGGCTCAGTGTGTGAGGGACCAGTCTCAGGGTCCAGTGATCCAGACCCAGCTGAAGAGTGTGTGTGAATGTGAGGCTCAGTGTGTGAGGGACCAGTCTCAGGATCCAGTGATCCAGACCCAGCTGAAGTGTGTGCGAATGTGAGACTCAGTGTGTGAGGAACCAGTCTCAGGGTCCAGTGATCCAGACCCAACTGAAGTGTGTGTGAATGTGTGGCTCAGTGTGTGATGGACCAGTCTCAGGGTCCAGTGATCCAGACACAGCTGACGTGTGTGTGAATGTGTGGCTCAGTGTGTGATGGACCAGTCTCAGGGTCCAGTGATCCAGACCCAGCTGAAGTGTGTGTGAATGTGAAGCTCAGTGTGTGAGGGACCAGTCTCAGGGTCCAGTGATCCAGACCCAGCTGAAGTGTGTGTGAATGTGAGGCTCAGTGTGTGAGGGACCAGCCTCAGGGTCCAGTGATCCAGACCCAGCTGAAGTGAGTGTGAATGTGAGGCTCAGTGTGTGAGGGACCAGTCTCAGGGTCCAGTGATCCAGACCCAGCTGAAGTGTGTGTGAATGTGAGGCTCAGTTTTTGAGGAACCAGTCTCAGGGTCCAGTGATACAGACCCAGTTGAAGTGTGTGTGAATGTGAGGCTCAGTTTGTGAGGGACCTGCCTCAGGGTCCAGTGATCCAGACCCGGCTGAAGTGTCTGTGAATGTGAGGCTCAGTGTGTGAGGGACCAGTCTCAGGTTCCAGTGATCCAGACCCAGCTGAAGTGTGTGTGAATGAGAGGCTCAATGTGTGAGGGACCAGTCTGAGGGTCCAGTGATCCAGACCCAGCTGAAGTGTGTGTGAATGTGAGGCTCAGTGTGTGAGGGACCAGTCTCAGGGTCCAGTGATCCAGACCCAGCTGAAGTGTGTGTGAATGTGAGGCTCAGTGTGTGAGGGACCAGTCTCAGGGTCCAGTGATCCAGACCCAGCTGAAGAGTGTGTGTGAATGTGAGGCTCAGTGTGTGAGGGACCAGTCTCAGGGTCCAGTGATCCAGACCCAGCTGAAGTGTGTGCGAATGTGAGACTCAGTGTGTGAGGAACCAGTCTCAGGGTCCAGTGATCCAGACCCAACTGAAGTGTGTGTGAATGTGTGGCTCAGTGTGTGATGGACCAGTCTTAGGGTCCAGTGATCCAGACCCAGCTGACGTGTGTGTGAATGTGTGGCTCAGTGTGTGATGGACCAGTCTCAGGGTCCAGTGATCCAGACTGAGCTGAAGTTTGTGTGAATGTGAAGCTCAGTGTGTGAGGGACCAGTCTCAGGGTCCAGTGATCCAGACCCAGCTGAAGTGTGTGTGAATGTGAGGCTCAGTGTGTGAGGGACCAGCCTCAGGGTCCAGTGATCCAGACCCAGCTGAAGTGTGTGTGAATGTAAGGCTCAGTGTGTGAGGGACCAGTCTCAGGGTCCAGTGATCCAGACCCAGCTGAAGAGTGTGTGTGAATGTGAGGCTCAGTGTGTGAGGGACCAGTTTCAGGGTCCAGTGATCCAGACCCAGCTGAAGTGTGTGCGAATGTGAGACTCAGTGTGTGAGGAACCAGTCTCAGGGTCCAGTGATCCAGACCCAACTGAAGTGTGTGTGAATGTGTGGCTCAGTGTGTGATGGACCAGTCTCAGGGTCCAGTGATCCAGACCCAGCTGACGTGTGTGTTAATGTGTGGCTCAGTGTGTGATGGACCAGTCTCAGGGTCCAGTGATCCAGACCCAGCTGAAGTGTGTGTGAATGTGAAGCTCAGTGTGTGAGGGACCAGTCTCAGGGTCCAGTGATCCAGACCCAGCTGAAGTGTGTGTGAATGTGAGGCTCAGTGTGTGAGGGACCAGCCTCAGGGTCCAGTGATCCAGACCCAGCTGAAGTGAGTGTGAATGTGAGGCTCAGTGTGTGAGGGACCAGTATCATGTCCAGTGATCCAGACCCAGCTGAAGTGTGTGTGAATGTGAGGCTCAGTTTTTGAGGAACCAGTCTCAGGGTCCAGTGATACAGACCCAGTTGAAGTGTGTGTGAATGTGAGGCTCAGTTTGTGAGGGACCTGCCTCAGGGTCCAGTGATCCAGACCCGGCTGAAGTGTCTGTGAATGTGAGGCTCAGTGTGTGAGGGACCAATCTCAGGTTCCAGTGATCCAGACCCAGCTGAAGTGTGTGTGAATGAGAGGCTCAATGTGTGAGGGACCAGTCTGAGGGTCCAGTGATGCAGACCCAGCTGAGGTGTGTGTGAGATAAGGCTCAGTGTGTGAGGGACCAGCCTCAGGGTCCAGTGATCCAGACCCAGCTGAAGTGTGTGTGAATGTGAGGCTCAGTGTGTGAGGGACCAGCCTCAGTGTCCAGTGATCCAGACCCAGCTGAACTGTGTGTGATTGTGAGACTCAGTGTGTGAGGGACCAGTCTCAGGGTCCAGTGATCCAGACCCAGCTGAAGTGTGTGTGAATGTGAGGCTCAGTGTGCGAAGGGCCAGTCTCAGGGTCCAGTGCTCCAGACCCAGCTGAAGTGTGTGTGAATGTGAGGCTCAATGTGTGAGGGACCAGTCTCAGGATCCAGTGATCCTGACCCAGCTGAAGTGTGTGTGAATGTAAGGCTCAGTATGTGAGGGACCAGTCTCAGGGTCCAGTGATCTAGACCCAGCTGAAGTGTGTGTGAATGTGAGGCTCAGTGTGTGAGGGACCAGTCTCAGGATCCAGTGATCCAGACCCAGCTGAAGTGTGTGTGAATGTGAGGCTCAGTGTGTGAGGGACCAGTCTCAGGGTCCATTGATCCAGACCCAGCTGAAGAGTGTGTGTGAATGTGAGGCTCAGTGTGTGAGGGACCAGTCTCAGGGTCCAGTGATCCAGACCCAGCTGAAGTGTGTGCGAATGTGAGACTCAGTGTGTGAGGAACCAGTCTCAGGGTCCAGTGATCCAGACCCAACTGAAGTGTGTGTGAATGTGTGGCTCAGTGTGTGATGGACCAGTCTCAGGGTCCAGTGATCCAGACCCAGCTGACGTGTGTGTGAATGTGTGGCTCAGTGTGTGATGGACCAGTCTCAGTGTCCAGTGATCCAGACCCAGCTGAAGTGTGTGTGAAGGTGAAGCTCAGTGTGTGAGGGACCAGTCTCAGGTTCCAGTGATCCAGACCGAGCTGAAGTGTGTGTGAATGTGAGGCTCAGTGTGTGAGGGACCAGCCTCAGGGTCCAGTGATCCAGACCCAGCTGAAGTGAGTGTGAATGTGAGGCTCAGTGTGTGAGGGACCATTCTCAGGGTCCAGTGATCCAGACCCAGCTGAAGTGTGTGTGAATGTGAGGCTCAGTTTTTGAGGAACCAGTCTCAGGGTCCAGTGATACAGACCCAGTTGAAGTGTGTGTGAATGTGAGGCTCAGTTTGTGAGGGACCTGCCTCAGGGTCCAGTGATCCAGACCCGGCTGAAGTGTCTGTGAATGTGAGGCTCAGTGTGTGAGGGACCAGTCTCAGGTTCCAGTGATCCAGACCCAGCTGAAGTGTGTGTGAATGAGAGGCTCAATGTGTGAGGGACCAGTCTGAGGGTCCAGTGATGCAGACCCAGCTGAAGTGTGTGTGAGATGAGGCTCAGTGTGTGAGGGACCAGCCTCAGGGTCCAGTGATCCAGACCCAGCTGAAGTGTATGTGAATGTGAGGCTCAGTGTGTGAGGGACCAGCCTCAGTGTCCAGTGATCCAGACCCAGCTGAAGTGTGTGTGATTGTGAGACTCAGTGTGTGAGGGACCAGTCTCAGGGTCCAGTGATCCAGACCCAGCTGAAGTGTGTGTGAATGTGAGGCTCAGTGTGCGAAGGGCCAGTCTCAGGGTCCAGTGCTCCAGACCCAGCTGAAGTGTGTGTGAATGTGAGGCTCAGTGTGTGAGGGACCAGTCTCAGGATCCAGTGATCCTGACCCAGCTGAAGTGTGTGTGAATGTAAGGCTCAGTATGTGAGGGACCAGTCTCAGGGTCCAGTGATCTAGACCCAGCTGAAGTGTGTGTGAATGTGAGGCTCAGTGTGTGAGGGACCAGTCTCAGGATCCAGTTATCCAGACCCAGCTGAAGTGTGTGTGACTGTGAGGCTCAGTGTGTGAGGGACCAGTCTCAGTGTCCAGTGATCCTACCCAGCTGAAGTGTGTGTGAATGTGAGGCTCAGTGTGTGAGGGACCAGTCTCAGGGTCCAGTGATCCAGACCCAGCTGAAGTGTTTTTGAATGTGAGGCTCAGTGTGTGAGGGACCAGTCTCAGGGTCCAGTGATCCAGACCCAGCTGAAGTTTGTGTGAATGTGAGGCTCAGTGTGTGAGGAACCAGTCTCAGGGTCCAGTGATCCAGACCTAGCTGAAGTGTGTGTGAATGTGAGGCTCAGTGTGTGAGGAACCAGTCTCAGGTTCCAATGATCCAGACCCAGCTGAAGTGTGTGTGAATGTGAGGCTCAGTGTGTGAGGGACCAGCCTCAGGGTCCAGCGATCCAGACCCAGCTGAAGTGTGTGTGAATGTGAGGCTCAATGTGTGAGGATCCAGTCTCAGGGTCTAGTGATCCAGACCCAGCTGAAGTGTGTGTGAATATGAGGCTCAGGGTGTGAGGGACCTGACTCAGGGTCCAGTGATCCAGACCCAGCTGAAGTGTGTGTGAATGTGAGGCTCAGTGTGTGATGGACCAGTCTCAGGGTCCAGTGATCCAGACCCAGCTGAAGTGTGTGTGAATGTGAGGCTCAGTGTGTGAGGGACCAGTCTCAGGGTCCAGTGATCCAGACCCAGCTGAAGTGTGTGTGAATGTGAGGCTCAGTGTGTGAGGGACCAGTCTCAGGGTCCAGTGATCCAGACCCAGCTGAAGAGTGTGTGTGAATGTGAGGCTCAGTGTGTGAGGGACCAGTCTCAGGGTCCAGTGATCCAGACCCAGCTGAAGTGTGTGCGAATGTGAGACTCAGTGTGTGAGGAACCAGTCTCAGGGTCCAGTGATCCAGACCCAACTGAAGTGTGTGTGAATGTGTGGCTCAGTGTGTGATGGACCAGTCTCAGGGTCCAGTGATCCAGACCCAGCTGACGTGTGTGTGAATGTGTGGCTCAGTGTGTGATGGACCAGTCTCAGGGTCCAGTGATCCAGACCCAGCTGAAGTTTGTGTGAATGTGAAGCTCAGTGTGTGAGGGACCAGTCTCAGGGTCCAGTGATCCAGACCCAGCTGAAGTGTGTGTGAATGTGAGGCTCAGTGTGTGAGGGACCAGCCTCAGGGTCCAGTGATCCAGACCCAGCTGAAGTGAGTGTGAATGTGAGGCTCAGTGTGTGAGGGACCAGTCTCAGGGTCCAGTGATCCAGACCCAGCTGAAGTGTGTGTGAATGTGAGGCTCAGTTTTTGAGGAACCAGTCTCAGGGTCCAGTGATACAGACCCAGTTGAAGTGTGTGTGAATGTGAGGCTCAGTTTGTGAGGGACCTGCCTCAGGGTCCAGTGATCCAGACCCAGCTGAAGTGTGTGTGAATATGAGGCTCAGGGTGTGAGGGACCAGTCTCAGGTTCCAGTGATCCAGACCCAGCTGAAGTGTGTGTGAATGAGAGGCTCAATGTGTGAGGGACCAGTCGGAGCGTCCAGTGATCCAGACCCAGCTGAAGTGTGTGTGAATGTGAGGCTCAGTGTGTGAGGGACCAGTCTCAGGGTCCAGTGATCCAGACCCAGCTGAAGTGTGTGTGAATGTGAGGCTCAGTGTGTGAGGGACCAGTCTCAGGGTCCAGTGATCCAGACCCAGCTGAAGAGTGTGTGTGAATGTGAGGCTCAGTGTGTGAGGGACCAGTCTCAGGGTCCAGTGATCCAGACCCAGCTGAAGTGTGTGCGAATGTGAGACTCAGTGTGTGAGGAACCAGTCTCAGGGTCCAGTGATCCAGACCCAACTGAAGTGTGTGTGAATGTGTGGCTCAGTGTGTGATGGACCAGTCTCATGGTCCAGTGATCCAGACCCAGCTGACGTGTGTGTGAATGTGTGGCTCAGTGTGTGATGGACCAGTCTCAGGGTCCAGTGATCCAGACCCAGCTGAAGTGTGTGTGAATGTGAAGCTCAGTGTGTGAGGGACCAGTCTCAGGGTCCAGTGATCCAGACCCAGCTGAAGTGTGTGTGAATGTGAGGCTCAGTGTGTGAGGGACCAGTCTCAGGGTCCAGTGATCCAGACCCAGCTGAAGAGTGTGTGTGAATGTCAGGCTCAGTGTGTGAGGGACCAGTCTCAGGGTGCAGTGATCCAGACCCAGCTGAAGTGTGTGCGAATGTGAGACTCAGTGTGTGAGGAACCAGTCTCAGGGTCCAGTGATCCAGACCCAACTGAAGTGTGTGTGAATGTGTGGCTCAGTGTGTGATGGACCAGTCTCATGGTCCAGTGATCCAGACCCAGCTGACGTGTGTGTGAATGTGTGGCTCAGTGTGTGATGGACCAGCCTCAGGGTCCAGTGATCCAGACCCAGCTGAAGTGTGTGTGAATGTGAAGCTCAGTGTGTGAGGGACCAGTCTCAGGGTCCAGTGATCCAGACCCAGCTGAAGTGTGTGTGAATGTGAGGCTCAGTGTGTGAGGGACCAGCCTCAGGGTCCAGTGATCCAGACCCAGCTGAAGTGAGTGTGAATGTGAGGCTCAGTGTGTGAGGGACCAGTCTCAGGGTCCAGTGATCCAGACCCAGCTGAAGTGTGTGTGAATGTGAGGCTCAGTTTTTGAGGAACCAGTCTCAGGGTCCAGTGATACAGACCCAGTTGAAGTGTGTGTGAATGTGAGGCTCAGTTTGTGAGGGACCTGCCTCAGGGTCCAGTGATCCAGACCCGTCTGAAGTGTCTGTGAATGTGAGGCTCAGTGTGTGAGGGACCAGTCTCAGGTTCCAGTGATCCAGACCCAGCTGAAGTGTGTGTGAATGAGAGGCTCAATGTGTGAGGGACCAGTCTGAGGGTCCAGTGATGCAGACCCAGCTGAGGTGTGTGTGAGATGAGGCTCAGTGTGTGAGGGACCAGCCTCAGGGTCCAGTGATCCAGACCCAGCTGAAGTGTGTGTGAATGTGAGGCTCAGTGTGTGAGGGACCAGCCTCAGTGTCCAGTGATCCAGACCCAGCTGAAGTGTGTGTGATTGTGAGACTCAGTGTGTGAGGGACCAGTCTCAGGGTCCAGTGATCCAGACCCAGCTGAAGTGTGTGTGAATGTGAGGCTCAGTGTGCGATGGGCCAGTCTCAGGGTCCAGTGCTCCAGACCCAGATGAAGTGTGTGTGAATGTGAGGCTCAGTGTGTGAGGGACCAGTCTCAGGATCCAGTGATCCTGACCCAGCTGAAGTGTGTGTGAATGTAAGGCTCAGTATGTGAGGGACCAGTCTCAGGGTCCAGTGATCTAGACCCAGCTGAAGTGTGTGTGAATGTGAGGCTCAGTGTGTGAGGGACCAGTCTCAGGATCCAGTTATCCAGACCCAGATGAAGTGTGTGTGACTGTGAGGCTCAGTGTGTGAGGGACCAGTCTCAGTGTCCAGTGATCCTACCCAGCTGAAGTGTGTGTGAATGTGAGGCTCAGTGTGTGAGGGACCAGTCTCAGGGTCCAGTGATCCAGACCCAGCTGAAGTTTTTTTGAATGTGAGGCTCAGTGTGTGAGGGACCAGTCTCAGGGTCCAGTGATCCAGACCCAGCTGAAGTGTGTGTGAATGTGAGGCTCAGTGTGTGATGGACCAGTCTCAGGGTCCAGTGATTCAGACCCAGCTGAAGTGTGTGTGAATGTGAGGCTCAGTGTGTGAGGGACCAGTCTCAGGGTCCAGTGATCCAGACCCAGCTGAAGTGTGTGTGAATGTGAGACTCAGTGTGTGAGGGACCAGTCTCAGGGTCCAGTGATCCAGACCCAGCTGAAGAGTGTGTGTGAATGTGAGGCTCAGTGTGTGAGGGACCAGTCTCAGGGTCCAGTGATCCAGACCCAGCTGAAGTGTGTGCGAATGTGAGACTCAGTGTGTGAGGAACCAGTCTCAGGGTCCAGTGATCCAGACCCAACTGAAGTGTGTGTGAATGTGTGGCTCAGTGTGTGATGGACCAGTCTCAGGGTCCAGTGATCCAGACCCAGCTGACGTGTGTGTGAATGTGTGGCTCAGTGTGTGATGGACCAGTCTCAGGGTCCAGTGATCCAGACCCAGCTGAAGTGTGTGTGAATGTGAAGCTCAGTGTGTGAGGGACCAGTCTCAGGGTCCAGTGATCCAGACCCAGCTGAAGTGTGTGTGAATGTGAGGCTCAGTGTGTGAGGGACCAGCCTCAGGGTCCAGTGATCCAGACCCAGCTGAAGTGAGTGTGAATGTGAGGCTCAGTGTGTGAGGGACCAGTCTCAGGGTCCAGTGATCCAGACCCAGCTGAAGTGTGTGTGAATGTGAGGCTCAGTTTTTGAGGAACCAGTCTCAGGGTCCAGTGATACAGACCCAGTTGAAGTGTGTGTGAATGTGAGGCTCAGTTTGTGAGGGACCTGCCTCAGGGTCCAGTGATCCAGACCCGGCTGAAGTGTCTATGAATGTGAGGCTCAGTGTGTGAGGGACCAGTCTCAGGTTCCAGTGATCCAGAACCAGCTGAAGTGTGTGTGAATGAGAGGCTCAATGTGTGAGGGACCAGTCTGAGGGTCCAGTGATCCAGACCCAGCTGAAGTGTGTGTGAATGTGAGGCTCAGTGTGTGAGGGACCAGTCTCAGGGTCCAGTGATCCAGACCCAGTTGAAGTGTGTGTGAATGTGAGGCTCAGTGTATGAGGGACCAGTCTCAGGGTCCAGTGATCCAGACCCAGCTGAAGAGTGTGTGTGAATGTGAGGCTCAGTGTGTGAGGGACCAGTCTCAGGGTCCAGTGATCCAGACCCAGCTGAAGTGTGTGCGAATGTGAGACTCAGTGTGTGAGGAACCAGTCTCAGGGTCCAGTGATCCAGACCCAACTGAAGTGTGTGTGAATGTGTGGCTCAGTGTGTGATGGACCAGTCTCATGGTCCAGTGATCCAGACCCAGCTGAAGTGTGTGTGAATGTGAAGCTCAGTGTGTGAGGGACCAGTCTCAGGGTCCAGTGATCCAGACCCAGCTGAAGTGTGTGTGAATGTGAGGCTCAGTGTGTGAGGGTCCAGCCTCAGGGTCCAGTGATCCAGATCCAGCTGAAGTGTGTGTGAATCTGAGGCTCAGTGTATGAGGGACCAGCCTCAGTGTCCAGTGATCCAGACCCAGCTGAAGTGTGTGTGAATCTGAGGCTCAGTGTGTGAGGGACCAGCCTCAGGCTCCAGTGATCCAGACCCAACTGAAGTGTGTGTGAATGTGAGGCTCAGTGTGTGATGGACCAGTCTCATGGTCCAGTGATCCAGACCCAGCTGACGTGTGTGTGAATGTGTGGCTCAGTGTGTGATGGACCAGTCTCAGGGTCCAGTGATCCAGACCCAGCTGAAGTGTGTGTGAATGTGAAGCTCAGTGTGTGAGGGACCAGTCTCAGGGTCCAGTGATCCAGACCCAGCTGAAGTGTGTGTGAATGTGAGGCTCAGTGTGTGAGGGACCAGTCTCAGGGTCCAGTGATCCAGACCCAGCTGAAGTGTGTGTGAATGTGAGGCTCAGTGTGTGAGGGACCAGTCTCAGGGTCCAGTGATCCAGACCCAGCTGAAGAGTGTGTGTGAATGTGAGGCTCAGTGTGTGAGGGACCAGTCTCAGGGTCCAGTGATCCAGACCCAGCTGAAGTGTGTGCGAATGTGAGACTCAGTGTGTGAGGAACCAGTCTCAGGGTCCAGTGATCCAGACCCAACTGAAGTGTGTGTGAATGTGTGGCTCAGTGTGTGATGGACCAGTCTCATGGTCCAGTGATCCAGACCCAGCTGAAGTGTGTGTGAATGTGAAGCTCAGTGTGTGAGGGACCAGTCTCAGGGTCCAGTGATCCAGACCCAGCTGAAGTGTGTGTGAATGTGAGGCTCAGTGTGTGAGGGACCAGCCTCAGGGTCCAGTGATCCAGACCCAGCTGAAGTGAGTGTGAATGTGAGGCTCAGTGTGTGAGGGACCAGTCTCAGGGTCCAGTGATCCAGACCCAACTGAAGTGTGTGTGAATGTGTGGCTCAGTGTGTGATGGACCAGTCTCATGGTCCAGTGATCCAGACCCAGCTGACGTGTGTGTGAATGTGTGGCTCAGTGTGTGATGGACCAGTCTCAGGGTCCAGTGATCCAGACCCAGCTGAAGTGTGTGTGAATGTGAAGCTCAGTGTGTGAGGGACCAGTCTCAGGGTCCAGTGATCCAGACCCAGCTGAAGTGTGTGTGAATGTGAGGCTCAGTGTGTGAGGGACCAGCCTCAGGGTCCAGTGATCCAGACCCAGCTGAAGTGAGTGTGAATGTGAGGCTCAGTGTGTGAGGGACCAGTCTCAGGGTCCAGTGATCCAGACCCAGCTGAAGTGTGTGCGAATGTGAGACTCAGTGTGTGAGGAACCAGTCTCAGGGTCCAGTGATCCAGACCCAACTGAAGTGTGTGTGAATGTGTGGCTCAGTGTGTGATGGACCAGTCTCATGGTCCAGTGATCCAGACCCAGCTGAAGTGTGTGTGAATGTGAAGCTCAGTGTGTGAGGGACCAGTCTCAGGGTCCAGTGATCCAGACCCAGCTGAAGTGTGTGTGAATGTGAGGCTCAGTGTGTGAGGGTCCAGCCTCAGGGTCCAGTGATCCAGATCCAGCTGAAGTGTGTGTGAATCTGAGGCTCAGTGTATGAGGGACCAGCCTCAGTGTCCAGTGATCCAGACCCAGCTGAAGTGTGTGTGAATCTGAGGCTCAGTGTGTGAGGGACCAGCCTCAGGCTCCAGTGATCCAGACCCAACTGAAGTGTGTGTGAATGTGTGGCTCAGTGTGTGATGGACCAGTCTCATGGTCCAGTGATCCAGACCCAGCTGACGTGTGTGTGAATGTGTGGCTCAGTGTGTGATGGACCAGTCTCAGGGTCCAGTGATCCAGACCCAGCTGAAGTGTGTGTGAATGTGAAGCTCAGTGTGTGAGGGACCAGTCTCAGGGTCCAGTGATCCAGACCCAGCTGAAGTGTGTGTGAATGTGAGGCTCAGTGTGTGAGGGACCAGTCTCAGGGTCCAGTGATCCAGACCCAGCTGAAGAGTGTGTGTGAATGTGAGGCTCAGTGTGTGAGGGACCAGTCTCAGGGTCCAGTGATCCAGACCCAGCTGAAGTGTGTGCGAATGTGAGACTCAGTGTGTGAGGAACCAGTCTCAGGGTCCAGTGATCCAGACCCAACTGAAGTGTGTGTGAATGTGTGGCTCAGTGTGTGATGGACCAGTCTCATGGTCCAGTGATCCAGACCCAGCTGACGTGTGTGTGAATGTGTGGCTCAGTGTGTGATGGACCAGCCTCAGGGTCCAGTGATCCAGACCCAGCTGAAGTGTGTGTGAATGTGAAGCTCAGTGTGTGAGGGACCAGTCTCAGGGTCCAGTGATCCAGACCCAGCTGAAGTGTGTGTGAATGTGAGGCTCAGTGTGTGAGGGACCAGCCTCAGGGTCCAGTGATCCAGACCCAGCTGAAGTGAGTGTGAATGTGAGGCTCAGTGTGTGAGGGACCAGTCTCAGGGTCCAGTGATCCAGACCCAGCTGAAGTGTGTGTGAATGTGAGGCTCAGTTTTTGAGGAACCAGTCTCAGGGTCCAGTGATACAGACCCAGTTGAAGTGTGTGTGAATGTGAGGCTCTGTTTGTGAGGGACCTGCCTCAGGGTCCAGTGATCCAGACCCGTCTGAAGTGTCTGTGAATGTGAGGCTCAGTGTGTGAGGGACCAGTCTCAGGTTCCAGTGATCCAGACCCAGCTGAAGTGTGTGTGAATGAGAGGCTCAATGTGTGAGGGACCAGTCTGAGGGTCCAGTGATGCAGACCCAGCTGAGGTGTGTGTGAGATGAGGCTCAGTGTGTGAGGGACCAGCCTCAGGGTCCAGTGATCCAGACCCAGCTGAAGTGTGTGTGAATGTGAGGCTCAGTGTGTGAGGGACCAGCCTCAGTGTCCAGTGATCCAGACCCAGCTGAAGTGTGTGTGATTGTGAGACTCAGTGTGTGAGGGACCAGTCTCAGGGTCCAGTGATCCAGACCCAGCTGAAGTGTGTGTGAATGTGAGGCTCAGTGTGCGATGGGCCAGTCTCAGGGTCCAGTGCTCCAGACCCAGATGAAGTGTGTGTGAATGTGAGGCTCAGTGTGTGAGGGACCAGTCTCAGGATCCAGTGATCCTGACCCAGCTGAAGTGTGTGTGAATGTAAGGCTCAGTATGTGAGGGACCAGTCTCAGGGTCCAGTGATCTAGACCCAGCTGAAGTGTGTGTGAATGTGAGGCTCAGTGTGTGAGGGACCAGTCTCAGGATCCAGTTATCCAGACCCAGATGAAGTGTGTGTGACTGTGAGGCTCAGTGTGTGAGGGACCAGTCTCAGTGTCCAGTGATCCTACCCAGCTGAAGTGTGTGTGAATGTGAGGCTCAGTGTGTGAGGGACCAGTCTCAGGGTCCAGTGATCCAGACCCAGCTGAAGTTTTTTTGAATGTGAGGCTCAGTGTGTGAGGGACCAGTCTCAGGGTCCAGTGATCCAGACCCAGCTGAAGTGTGTGTGAATGTGAGGCTCAGTGTGTGATGGACCAGTCTCAGGGTCCAGTGATTCAGACCCAGCTGAAGTGTGTGTGAATGTGAGGCTCAGTGTGTGAGGGACCAGTCTCAGGGTCCAGTGATCCAGACCCAGCTGAAGTGTGTGTGAATGTGAGACTCAGTGTGTGAGGGACCAGTCTCAGGGTCCAGTGATCCAGACCCAGCTGAAGAGTGTGTGTGAATGTGAGGCTCAGTGTGTGAGGGACCAGTCTCAGGGTCCAGTGATCCAGACCCAGCTGAAGTGTGTGCGAATGTGAGACTCAGTGTGTGAGGAACCAGTCTCAGGGTCCAGTGATCCAGACCCAACTGAAGTGTGTGTGAATGTGTGGCTCAGTGTGTGATGGACCAGTCTCAGGGTCCAGTGATCCAGACCCAGCTGACGTGTGTGTGAATGTGTGGCTCAGTGTGTGATGGACCAGTCTCAGGGTCCAGTGATCCAGACCCAGCTGAAGTGTGTGTGAATGTGAAGCTCAGTGTGTGAGGGACCAGTCTCAGGGTCCAGTGATCCAGACCCAGCTGAAGTGTGTGTGAATGTGAGGCTCAGTGTGTGAGGGACCAGCCTCAGGGTCCAGTGATCCAGACCCAGCTGAAGTGAGTGTGAATGTGAGGCTCAGTGTGTGAGGGACCAGTCTCAGGGTCCAGTGATCCAGACCCAGCTGAAGTGTGTGTGAATGTGAGGCTCAGTTTTTGAGGAACCAGTCTCAGGGTCCAGTGATACAGACCCAGTTGAAGTGTGTGTGAATGTGAGGCTCAGTTTGTGAGGGACCTGCCTCAGGGTCCAGTGATCCAGACCCGGCTGAAGTGTCTATGAATGTGAGGCTCAGTGTGTGAGGGACCAGTCTCAGGTTCCAGTGATCCAGAACCAGCTGAAGTGTGTGTGAATGAGAGGCTCAATGTGTGAGGGACCAGTCTGAGGGTCCAGTGATCCAGACCCAGCTGAAGTGTGTGTGAATGTGAGGCTCAGTGTGTGAGGGACCAGTCTCAGGGTCCAGTGATCCAGACCCAGCTGAAGTGTGTGTGAATGTGAGGCTCAGTGTATGAGGGACCAGACTCAGGGTCCAGTGATCCAGACCCAGCTGAAGAGTGTGTGTGAATGTGAGGCTCAGTGTGTGAGGGACCAGTCTCAGGGTCCAGTGATCCAGACCCAGCTGAAGTGTGTGCGAATGTGAGACTCAGTGTGTGAGGAACCAGTCTCAGGGTCCAGTGATCCAGACCCAACTGAAGTGTGTGTGAATGTGTGGCTCAGTGTGTGATGGACCAGTCTCATGGTCCAGTGATCCAGACCCAGCTGAAGTGTGTGTGAATGTGAAGCTCAGTGTGTGAGGGACCAGTCTCAGGGTCCAGTGATCCAGACCCAGCTGAAGTGTGTGTGAATGTGAGGCTCAGTGTGTGAGGGTCCAGCCTCAGGGTCCAGTGATCCAGATCCAGCTGAAGTGTGTGTGAATCTGAGGCTCAGTGTATGAGGGACCAGCCTCAGTGTCCAGTGATCCAGACCCAGCTGAAGTGTGTGTGAATCTGAGGCTCAGTGTGTGAGGGACCAGCCTCAGGCTCCAGTGATCCAGACCCAGCTGAAGTGTGTGTGAATGTGAGGCTCAGTGTGTGATGGACCAGTCTCAGGGTCCAGTGATCCAGACCCAGCTGAAGTGTGTGTGAATGTGAGGCTCAGTGTGTGAGGGACCAGTCTCAGGATCCAGTGATCCAGACCCAGCTGAAGTGTGTGTGACTGTGAGGCTCAGTGTGTGAGGGACCAGTCTCATTGTCCAGTGATCCTACCAAGCTGAAGTGTGTGTGAATGTGAGGCTCAGTGTGTGAGGGACCAGTCTCAGGGTCCAGTGATCCAGACCCAGCTGAAGTGTGTGTGAATGTGAGGCTCAGTGTCTGAGGGACAAGTCTCAGGGTCCAGTGATCCAGACCCAGCTGAAGTGTGTGTGAATGTGAGGCTCAGTGTGTGAGGGACCAGTCTCAGGGTCCAGTGATCCAGACCCAGCTGAAGTGTGTGTGAATGTGTGGCTCAGTGTATGAGGAACCAGTCTCAGGGTCCAGTGATCCAGACCCAACTGAAGTGTGTGTGAATGTGTGGCTCAGTGTGTGATGGACCAGTCTCAGGGTCCAGTGATCCAGACCCAGCTGACGTGTGTGTGAATGTGTGGCTCAGTGTGTGATGGACCAGTCTAAGGGTCCAGTGATCCAGACCCAGCTGAAGTGTGTGTGAATGTGAGGCTCAGTGTGTGAGGGACCAGTCCCAGGGTCCAGTGATCCAGACCCAGCTGAAGTGTGTGTGAATGTGAGGCTCAGTGTGTGAGGGACCAGTCTCAGGATCCAGTGATCCAGACCCAGCTGAAGTGTGTGTGACTGTGAGGCTCAGTGTGTGAGGAACCAGTCTCAGTGTCCAGTGATCCTACCCAGCTGAAGTGTGTGTGAATGTGAGGCTCAGTGTGTGAGGGACCAGTCTCAGGGTCCAGTGATCCAGACCCAGCTGAAGTGTGTGTGAATGTGAGGCTCAGTGTGTGAGGGACCAGTCTCAGGGTCCAGTGATCCAGACCCAGCTGAAGTGTGTGTGAATGTGAGGCTCAGTGTCTGAGGAAACAGTCTCAGGGTCCAGTGATCCAGACCCAGCTGAAGTGTGTGTGAATTTGAGGCTCAGTGTGTGAGGAACAAGTCTCAGGGTCCAGTGATCCAGACACAGCTGAAGTGAGTGTGAATGTGAGGCTCAGTGTGTGATGGACCAGTCTCAGGGTCCAGTGATCCAGACCCAGCTGAAGTGTGTGTGAATGTGAGGCTCAGTATATGAAGGACCCGTCTCAGGGTCCAGTAATCCAGACCCAGCTGAAGTGTGTGTGAATGTGAGGCTCAGTGTGTGAGGAACCAGTCTCAGGGTCCAGTGATGCAGACCCAGCTGAAGTGTGTGTGAATGTGAGGCTCAGTGTGTGAGGGACCAGTCTCAGGGTCCAATGATCCAGACCCAGCTGAAGTGTGTGTGAATGTGAAGCTCAGTGTGTGAGGGACCAGTCTCAGGTCCAGTGATCCAGACCCAGCTGAAGTGTGTGTGAATGTGAGGCTCAGTGTGTGAGGATCCAGTCTCAGGGTCTAGTGATCCAGACCCAACTGAAGTGTGTGTGAATGTGTGGCTCAGTGTGTGATGCACCAGTCTCGGGGTCCAGTGATCCAGACCCAGCTGACGTGTGTGTGAATGTGTGGCTCAGTGTGTGATGGACCAGTCTCAGGGTCCAGTGATCCAGACCCAGCTGAAGTGTGTGTGAATGTGAAGCTCAGTGTGTGAGGGACCAGTCTCAGGGTCCAGTGATCCAGACCCAGCTGAAGTGTGTGTGAATGTGAGGCTCAGTGTGTGAGGGACCAGCCTCAGGGTCCAGTGATCCAGACCCAGCTGAAGTGAGTGTGAATGTGAGGCTCAGTGTATGAGGGACCAGTCTCAGGGTCCAGTGATCCAGACCCAGCTGAAGTGTGTGTGAATGTGAGGCTCAGTTTTTGAGGAACCAGTCTCAGTGTCCAGTGATACAGACCCAGTTGAAGTGTGTGTGAATGTGAGGCTCAGTTTGTGAGGGACCTGCCTCAGGGTCCAGTGATCCAGACCCGGCTGAAGTGTCTGTGAATGTGAGGCTCAGTGTGTGAGGGACCAGTCTCAGGTTCCAGTGATCCAGACCCAGCTGAAGTGTGTGTGAATGAGAGGCTCAATGTGTGAGGGACCAGTCTGAGGGTCCAGTGATCCAGACCCAGCTGAAGTGTGTGTGAATGTGAGGCTCAGTGTGTGAGGGACCAGTCTCAGGGTCCAGTGATCCAGACCCAGCTGAAGTGTGTGTGAATGTGAGGCTCAGTGTGTGAGGGACCAGTCTCAGGGTCCAGTGATCCAGACCCAGCTGAAGAGTGTGTGTGAATGTGAGGCTCAGTGTGTGAGGGACCAGTCTCAGGGTCCAGTGATCCAGACCCAGCTGAAGTGTGTGCGAATGTGAGACTCAGTGTGTGAGGAACCAGTCTCAGGGTCCAGTGATCCAGACCCAACTGAAGTGTGTGTGATTGTGTGGCTCATTGTGTGATGGACCAGTCTCAGGGTCCAGTGATCCAGACCCAGCTGACGTGTGTGTGAATGTGTGGCTCAGTGTGTGATGGACCAGTCTCAGGGTCCAGTGATCCAGACCCAGCTGAAGTGTGTGTGAATGTGAAGCTCAGTGTGTGAGGGACCAGTCTCAGGGTCCAGTGATCCAGACCCAGCTGAAGTGTGTGTGAATGTGAGGCTCAGTGTGTGAGGGACCAGCCTCAGGGTCCAGTGATCCAGACCCAGCTGAAGTGAGTGTGAATGTGAGGCTCAGTGTGTGAGGGACCAGTCTCAGGGTCCAGTGATCCAGACCCAGCTGAAGTGTGTGTGAATGTGAGGCTCAGTTTTTGAGGAACCAGTCTCAGGGTCCAGTGATACAGACCCAGTTGAAGTGTGTGTGAATGTGAGGCTCAGTTTGTGAGGGACCTGCCTCAGGGTCCAGTGATCCAGACCCGGCTGAAGTGTCTGTGAATGTGAGGCTCAGTGTGTGAGGGACCAGTCTCAGGTTCCAGTGATCCAGACCCAGCTGAAGTGTGTGTGAATGAGAGGCTCAATGTGTGAGGGACCAGTCTGAGGGTCCAGTGATGCAGACCCAGCTGAGGTGTGTGTGAGATGAGGCTCAGTGTGTGAGGGACCAGCCTCAGGGTCCAGTGATCCAGACCCAGCTGAAGTGTGTGTGAATGTGAGGCTCAGTGTGTGAGGGACCAGCCTCAGTGTCCAGTGATCCAGACGCAGCTGAACTGTGTGTGATTGTGAGACTCAGTGTGTGAGGGACCAGTCTCAGGGTCCAGTGATCCAGACCCAGCTGAAGTGTGTGTGAATGTGAGGCTCAGTGTGCGAAGGGCCAGTCTCAGGGTCCAGTGCTCCAGACCCAGCTGAAGTGTGTGTGAATGTGAGGCTCAATGTGTGAGGGACCAGTCTCAGGATCCAGTGATCCTGACCCAGCTGAAGTGTGTGTGAATGTAAGGCTCAGTATGTGAGGGACCAGTCTCAGGGTCCAGTGAACTGGACCCAGCTGAAGTGTGTGTGAATGTGAGGCTCAGTGTGTGAGGGACCAGTCTCAGGATCCAGTGATCCAGACCCAGCTGAAGTGTGTGTGAATGTGAGGCTCAGTGTGTGAGGGACCAGTCTCAGGGTCCAGTGATCCAGACCCAGCTGAAGAGTGTGTGTGAATGTGAGGCTCAGTGTGTGAGGGACCAGTCTCAGGGTCCAGTGATCCAGACCCAGCTGAAGTGTGTGCGAATGTGAGACTCAGTGTGTGAGGAACCAGTCTCAGGGTCCAGTGATCCAGACCCAACTGAAGTGTGTGTGAATGTGTGGCTCAGTGTGTGATGGACCAGTCTCAGGGTCCAGTGATCCAGACCCAGCTGACGTGTGTGTGAATGTGTGGCTCAGTGTGTGATGGACCAGTCTCAGTTTCCAGTAATCCAGACCCAGCTGAAGTGTGTGTGAAGGTGAAGCTCAGTGTGTGAGGGACCAGTCTCAGGTTCCAGTGATCCAGACCGAGCTGAAGTGTGTGTGAATGTGAGGCTCAGTGTGTGAGGGACCAGCCTCAGGGTCCAGTGATCCAGACCCAGCTGAAGTGAGTGTGAATGTGAGGCTCAGTGTGTGAGGGACCATTCTCAGGGTCCAATGATCCAGACCCAGCTGAAGTGTGTGTGAATGTGAGGCTCAGTTTTTGAGGAACCAGTCTCAGGGTCCAGTGATACAGACCCAGTTGAAGTGTGTGTGAATGTGAGGCTCAGTTTGTGAGGGACCTGCCTCAGGGTCCAGTGATCCAGACCCGGCTGAAGTGTCTGTGAATGTGAGGCTCAGTGTGTGAGGGACCAGTCTCAGGTTCCAGTGATCCAGACCCAGCTGAAGTGTGTGTGAATGAGAGGCTCAATGTGTGAGGGACCAGTCTGAGGGTCCAGTGATGCAGACCCAGCTGAAGTGTGTGTGAGATGAGGCTCAGTGTGTGAGGGACCAGCCTCAGGGTCCAGTGATCCAGACCCAGCTGAAGTGTATGTGAATGTGAGGCTCAGTGTGTGAGGGACCAGCCTCAGTGTCCAGTGATCCAGACCCAGCTGAAGTGTGTGTGATTGTGAGACTCAGTGTGTGAGGGACCAGTCTCAGGGTCCAGTGATCCAGACCCAGCTGAAGTGTGTGTGAATGTGAGGCTCAGTGTGCGAAGGGCCAGTCTCAGGGTCCAGTGCTCCAGACCCAGCTGAAGTGTGTGTGAATGTGAGGCTCAGTGTGTGAGGGACCAGTCTCAGGATCCAGTGATCCTGACCCAGCTGAAGTGTGTGTGAATGTAAGGCTCAGTATGAGAGGGACCAGTCTCAGGGTCCAGTGATCTAGACCCAGCTGAAGTGTGTGTGAATGTGAGGCTCAGTGTGTGAGGGACCAGTCTCAGGATCCAGTTATCCAGACCCAGCTGAAGTGTGTGTGACTGTGAGGCTCAGTGTGTGAGGGACCAGTCTCAGTGTCCAGTGATCCTACCCAGCTGAAGTGTGTGTGAATGTGAGGCTCAGTGTGTGAGGGACCAGTCTCAGGGTCCAGTGATCCAGACCCAGCTGAAGTGTTTTTGAATGTGAGGCTCAGTGTGTGAGGGACCAGTCTCAGGGTCCAGTGATCCAGACCCAGCTGAAGTGTGTGTGAATGTGAGGCTCAGTGTGTGAGGAACCAGTCTCAGGGTCCAGTGATCCAGACCTAGCTGAAGTGTGTGTGAATGTGAGGCTCAGTGTGTGAGGAACCAGTCTCAGGTTCCAATGATCCAGACCCAGCTGAAGTGTGTGTGAATGTGAGGCTCAGTGTGTGAGGGACCAGCCTCAGGGTCCAGCGATCCAGACCCAGCTGAAGTGTGTGTGAATGTGAGGCTCAATGTGTGAGGATCCAGTCTCAGGGTCTAGTGATCCAGACCCAGCTGAAGTGTGTGTGAATATGAGGCTCAGGGTGTGAGGGACCTGACTCAGGGTCCAGTGATCCAGACCCAGCTGAAGAGTGTGTGTGAATGTGAGGCTCAGTGTGTGAGGGACCAGTCTCAGGGTCCAGTGATCCAGACCCAGCTGAAGTGTGTGCGAATGTGAGACTCAGTGTGTGAGGAACCAGTCTCAGGGTCCAGTGATCCAGACCCAACTGAAGTGTGTGTGAATGTGTGGCTCAGTGTGTGATGGACCAGTCTCAGGGTCCAGTGATCCAGACCCAGCTGACGTGTGTGTGAATGTGTGGCTCAGTGTGTGATGGACCAGTCTCAGGGTCCAGTGATCCAGACCCAGCTGAAGTGTGTGTGAAGGTGAAGCTCAGTGTGTGAGGGACCAGTCTCAGGTTCCAGTGATCCAGACCGAGCTGAAGTGTGTGTGAATGTGAGGCTCAGTGTGTGAGGGACCAGCCTCAGGGTCCAGTGATCCAGACCCAGCTGAAGTGAGTGTGAATGTGAGGCTCAGTGTGTGAGGGACCATTCTCAGGGTCCAGTGATCCAGACCCAGCTGAAGTGTGTGTGAATGTGAGGCTCAGTTTTTGAGGAACCAGTCTCAGGGTCCAGTGATACAGACCAAGTTGAAGTGTGTGTGAATGTGAGGCTCAGTTTGTGAGGGACCTGCCTCAGGGTCCAGTGATCCAGACCCGGCTGAAGTGTCTGTGAATGTGAGGCTCAGTGTGTGAGGGACCAGTCTCAGGTTCCAGTGATCCAGACCCAGCTGAAGTGTGTGTGAATGAGAGGCTCAATGTGTGAGGGACCAGTCTGAGGGTCCAGTGATGCAGACCCAGCTGAAGTGTGTGTGAGATGAGGCTCAGTGTGTGAGGGACCAGCCTCAGGGTCCAGTGATCCAGACCCAGCTGAAGTGTATGTGAATGTGAGGCTCAGTGTGTGAGGGACCAGCCTCAGTGTCCAGCGATCCAGACCCAGCTGAAGTTTGTGTGATTGTGAGACTCAGTGTTTGAGGGACCAGTCTCAGGGTCCAGTGATCCAGACCCAGCTGAAGTGTGTGTGAATGTGAGGCTCAGTGTGCGAAGGGCCAGTCTCAGGGTCCAGTGCTCCAGACCCAGCTGAAGTGTGTGTGAATGTGAGGCTCAGTGTGTGAGGGACCAGTCTCAGGATCCAGTGATCCTGACCCAGCTGAAGTGTGTGTGAATGTAAGGCTCAGTATGTGAGGGACCAGTCTCAGGGTCCAGTGATCTAGACCCAGCTGAAGTGTGTGTGAATGTGAGGCTCAGTGTGTGAGGGACCAGTCTCAGGATCCAGTTATCCAGACCCAGTTGAAGTGTGTGTGACTGTGAGGCTCAGTGTGTGAGGGACCAGTCTCAGTGTCCAGTGATCCTACCCAGCTGAAGTGTGTGTGAATGTGAGGCTCAGTGTGTGAGGGACCAGTCTCAGGGTCCAGTGATCCAGACCCAGCTGAAGTGTTTTTGAATGTGAGGCTCAGTGTGTGAGGGACCAGTCTCAGGGTCCAGTGATCCAGACCCAGCTGAAGTGTGTGTGAATGTGAGGCTCAGTGTGTGAGGAACCAGTCTCAGGGTCCAGTGATCCAGACCTAGCTGAAGTGTGTCTGAATGTGAGGCTCAGTGTGTGAGGGACCAGTCTCAGGGTCCAGTGATCCAGACCCAGCTGAAGAGTGTGTGTGAATGTGAGGCTCAGTGTGTGAGGGACCAGTCTCAGGGTCCAGTGATCCAGACCCAGCTGAAGTGTGTGCGAATGTGAGACTCAGTGTGTGAGGAACCAGTCTCAGGGTCCAGTGATCCAGACCCAACTGAAGTGTGTGTGAATGTGTGGCTCAGTGTGTGATGGACCAGTCTCAGGGTCCAGTGATCCAGACCCAGCTGACGTGTGTGTGAATGTGAGGCTCAGTGTGTGAGGGACCAGTCTCAGGGTCCAGTGATCCAGACCCAGCTGAAGTGTGTGTGAATGTGAGGCTCAGTGTGTGAGGGACCAGCCTCAGGGTCCAGTGATCCAGACCCAGCTGAAGTGAGTGTGAATGTGAGGCTCAGTGGGTGGCGACCAGTCTCAGGGTCCAGTGATCCAGACCCAGCTGAAGTGTGTGTGAATGTGAGGCTCAGTTTTTGAGGAACCAGTCTCAGGGTCCAGTGATACAGACCCAGTTGAAGTGTGTGTGAATGTGAGGCTCAGTTTGTGAGGGACCTGCCTCAGGGTGCAGTGATCCAGACCCGGCTGAAGTGTCTGTGAATGTGAGGCTCAGTGTGTGAGGGACCAGTCTCAGCTTCCAGTGATCCAGACCCAGCTGAAGTGTGTGTGAATGAGAGGCTCAATGTGTGAGGGACCAGTCTGAGGGTCCAGTGATCCAGACCCAGCTGAAGAGTGTGTGTGAATGTGAGGCTCAGTGTGTGAGGGACCAGTCTCAGGGTCCAGTGATCCAGACCCAGCTGAAGTGTGTGCGAATGTGAGACTCAGTGTGTGAGGAACCAGTCTCAGGGTCCAGTGATCCAGACCCAACTGAAGTGTGTGTGAATGTGTGGCTCAGTGTGTGATGGACCAGTCTCATGGTCCAGTGATCCAGACCCAGCTGACGTGTGTGTGAATGTGTGGCTCAGTGTGTGATGGACCAGTCTCAGGGTCCAGTGATCCAGACCCAGCTGAAGTGTGTGTGAATGTGAAGCTCAGTGTGTGAGGGACCAGTCTCAGGGTCCAGTGATCCAGACCCAGCTGAAGTGTGTGTGAATGTGAGGCTCAGTGTGTGAGGGACCAGCCTCAGGGTCCAGTGATCCAGACCCAGCTGAAGTGAGTGTGAATGTGAGGCTCAGTGTGTGAGGGACCAGTCTCAGGGTCCAGTGATCCAGACCCAGCTGAAGTGTGTGTGAATGTGAGGCTCAGTTTTTGAGGAACCAGTCTCAGGGTCCAGTGATACAGACCCAGTTGAAGTGTGTGTGAATGTGAGGCTCAGTTTGTGAGGGACCTGCCTCAGGGTCCAGTGATCCAGACCCGTCTGAATGTGTCTGTGAATGTGAGGCTCAGTGTGTGAGGGACCAGTCTCAGGTTCCAGTGATCCAGACCCAGCTGAAGTGTGTGTGAATGAGAGGCTCAATGTGTGAGGGAACAGTCTGAGGGTCCAGTGATGCAGACCCAGCTGAGGTGTGTGTGAGATGAGGCTCAGTGTGTGAGGGACCAGCCTCAGGGTCCAGTGATCCAGACCCAGCTGAAGTGTGTGTGAATGTGAGGCTCAGTGTGTGAGGGACCAGCCTCAGTGTCCAGTGATCCAGACCCAGCTGAAGTGTGTGTGATTGTGAGACTCAGTGTGTGAGGGACCAGTCTCAGGGTCCAGTGATCCAGACCCAGCTGAAGTGTGTGTGAATGTGAGGCTCAGTGTGCGAAGGGCCAGTCTCAGGGTCCAGTGCTCCAGACCCAGCTGAAGTGTGTGTGAATGTGAGGCTCAGTGTGTGAGGGACCAGTCTCAGGATCCAGTGATCCTGACCCAGCTGAAGTGTGTGTGAATGTAAGGCTCAGTATGTGAGGGACCAGTCTCAGGGTCCAGTGATCTAGACCCAGCTGAAGTGTGTGTGAATGTGAGGCTCAGTGTGTGAGGGACCAGTCTCAGGATCCAGTGATCCAGCCCCAGCTGAAGTGTGTGTGAATGTGAGGCTCAGTGTGTGAGGGACCAGTCTCAGGGTCCAGTGATCCAGACCCAGCTGAAGAGTGTGTGTGAATGTGAGGCTCAGTGTGTGAGGGACCAGTCTCAGGGTCCAGTGATCCAGACCCAGCTGATGTGTGTGCGAATGTGAGACTCAGTGTGTGAGGAACCAGTCTCAGGGTCCAGTGATCCAGACCCAACTGAAGTGTGTGTGAATGTGTGGCTCAGTGTGTGATGGACCAGTCTCAGGGTCCAGTGATCCAGACCCAGCTGACGTGTGTGCGAATGTGTGGCTCAGTGTGTGATGGACCAGTCTCAAGGTCCAGTGATCCAGACCCAGCTGAAGTGTGTGTGAAGGTGAAGCTCAGTGTGTGAGGGACCAGTCTCAGGTTCCAGTGATCCAGACCCAGCTGAAGTGTGTGTGAATGTGAGGCTCAGTGTGTGAGGGACCAGCCTCAGGGTCCAGTGATCCAGACCCAGCTGAAGTGAGTGTGAATGTGAGGCTCAGTGTGTGAGGGACCATTCTCAGGGTCCAGTGATCCAGACCCAGCTGAAGTGTGTGTGAATGTGAGGCTCAGTTTTTGAGGAACCAGTCTCAGGGTCCAGTGATATAGACCCAGTTGAAGTGTGTGTGAATGTGAGGCTCAGTTTGTGAGGGACCTGCCTCAGGGTCCAGTGATCCAGACCCGCCTGAAGTGTCTGTGAATGTGAGGCTCAGTGTGTGAGGGACCAGTCTCAGGTTCCAGTGATCCAGACCCAGCTGAAGTGTGTGCGAATGTGAGGCTCAGTGTGTGAGGGACCAGTCTCAGGGTCCAGTGATCCAGACCCAGCTGAAGTGTGTGCGAATGTGAGACTCAGTGTGTGAGGAACCAGTCTCAGGGTCCAGTGATCCAGACCCAACTGAAGTGTGTGTGAATGTGTGGCTCAGTGTGTGATGGACCAGTCTCAGGGCCCAGTGATCCAGACCCAGCTGAAGTTTGTGTGAATGTGAGGCTCAGTATATGAAGGACCCGTCTCAGGGTCCAGTGATCCAGACCCAGCTGAAGTGTGTGTGAATGTGAGGCTCAGTGTGTGAGGAACCAGTCTCAGGGTCCAGTGATGCAGACCCAGCTGAAGTGTGTGTGAATGTGAGGCTCAGTGTGTGAGGGACCAGTCTCAGGGTCCAATGATCCAGACCCAGCTGAAGTGTGTGTGAATGTGAAGCTTAGTGTGTGAGGGACCAGTCTCAGGTCCAGTGATCCAGACCCAGCTGAAGTGTGTGTGAATGTGAGGCTCAGTTTTTGAGGAACCAGTCTCAGGGTCCAGTGATATAGACCCAGTTGAAGTGTGTGTGAATGTGAGGCTCCGTTTGTGAGGGACCTGCCTCAGGGTCCAGTGATCCAGACCCGCCTGAAGTGTCTGTGAATGTGAGGCTCAGTGTGTGAGGGACCAGTCTCAGGTTCCAGTGATCCAGACCCAGCTGAAGTGTGTGCGAATGTGAGGCTCAGTGTGTGAGGATCCAGTCTCAGGGTCTAGTGATCCAGACCCAGCTGAAGTGTGTGTAAATATGAGGCTCAGGGCGTGAGGGACCTGACTCAGGGTCCAGTGATCCAGACCCAGCTGAAGTGTGTGTGAATGTGAGGCTCAGTGTGTGATGGACCAGTCTCAGGGTCCAGTGATCCAGACCCAGCTGAAGTGTGTGTGAATGTGAGGCTCAGTGTGTGAGGGACCAGTCTCAGGGTCCAGTGATCCAGACCCAGCTGAAGTGTGTGTGAATGTGAGGCTCAGTGTGTGAGGGACCAGTCTCAGGGTCCAGTGATCCAGACCCAGCTGACGTGTGTGTGAATGTGTGGCTCAGTGTGTGATGGACCAGTCTCAGGGTCCAGTGATCCAGACCCAGCTGAAGTGTGTGTGAATGTGAAGCTCAGTGTGTGAGGGACCAGTCTCAGGGTCCAGTGATCCAGACCCAGCTGAAGTGTGTGTGAATGTGAGGCTCAGTGTGTGAGGGACCAGCCTCAGGGTCCAGTGATCCAGACCCAGCTGAAGTGAGTGTGAATGTGAGGCTCAGTGTGTGAGGGACCAGTCTCAGGGTCCAGTGATCCAGACCCAGCTGAAGTGTGTGTGAATGTGAGGCTCAGTTTTTGAGGAACCAGTCTCAGGGTCCAGTGATACAGACCCAGTTGAAGTGTGTGTGAATGTGAGGCTCAGTTTGTGAGGGACCTGCCTCAGGGTCCAGTGATCCAGACCCGGCTGAAGTGTCTGTGAATGTGAGGCTCAGTGTGTGAGGGACCAGTCTCAGGTTCCAGTGATCCAGACCCAGCTGAAGTGTGTGTGAATGAGAGGCTCAATTTGTGAGGGACCAGTCTGAGGGTCCAGTGATCCAGACCCAGCTGAAGTGTGTGTGAATGTGAGGCTCAGTGTGTGAGGGACCAGTCTCAGGGTCCAGTGATCCAGACCCAGCTGACGTGTGTGTGAATGTGTGGCTCACTGTGTGATGGACCAGTCTCAAGGTCCAGTGATCCAGACCCAGCTGAAGTGTGTGTGAAGGTGAAGCTCAGTGTGTGAGGGACTAGTCTCAGGTTCCAGTGTACCAGACCCAGCTGAAGTGTGTGTGAATGTCAGGCTCAGTGTGTGAGGGACCAGCCTCAGGGTCCAGTGATCCAGACCCAGCTGAAGTGAGTGTGAATGTGAGGCTCAGTGTGTGAGGGACCATTCTCAGGGTCCAGTGATCCAGACCCAGCTGAAGTGTGTGTGAATGTGAGGCTCAGTTTTTGAGGAACCAGTCTCAGGGTCCAGTGATATAGACCCAGTTGAAGTGTGTGTGAATGTGAGGCTCAGTTTGTGAGGGACCTGCCTCAGGGTCCAGTGATCCAGACCCGCCTGAAGTGTCTGTGAATGTGAGGCACAGTGTGTGAGGGACCAGTCTCAGGTTCCAGTGATCCAGACCCAGCTGAAGTGTGTGTGAATGTGAGGCTCAGTGTGTGAGGGACCAGTCTCAGGATCCAGTGATCCAGCCCCAGCTGAAGTGTGTGTGAATGTGAGGCTCAGTGTGTGACGGACCAGTCTCAGGGTCCAGTGATCCAGACCCAGCTGAAGAGTGTGTGTGAATGTGAGGCTCAGTGTGTGAGGGACCAGTCTCAGGGTCCAGTGATCCAGACCCAGCTGAAGTGAGTGTGAATGTGAGGCTCAGTGTGTGAGGGACCAGTCTCAGGGTCCAGTGATCCAGACCCAGCTGAAGTGTGTGTGAATGTGAGGCTCAGTTTTTGAGGAACCAGTCTCAGGGTCCAGTGATACAGACCCAGTTGAAGTGTGTGTGAATGTGAGGCTCAGTTTGTGAGGGACCTGCCTCAGGGTCCAGTGATCCAGACCCGGCTGAAGTGTCTGTGAATGTGAGGCTCAGTGTGTGAGGGACCAGTCTCAGGTTCCAGTGATCCAGACCCAGCTGAAGTGTGTGTGAATGAGAGGCTCAATTTGTGAGGGACCAGTCTGAGGGTCCAGTGATCCAGACCCAGCTGAAGTGTGTGTGAATGTGAGGCTCAGTGTGTGAGGGACCAGTCTCAGGGTCCAGTGATCCAGACCCAGCTGACGTGTGTGTGAATGTGTGGCTCACTGTGTGATGGACCAGTCTCAAGGTCCAGTGATCCAGACCCAGCTGAAGTGTGTGTGAAGGTGAAGCTCAGTGTGTGAGGGACTAGTCTCAGGTTCCAGTGATCCAGACCCAGCTGAAGTGTGTGTGAATGTCAGGCTCAGTGTGTGAGGGACCAGCCTCAGGGTCCAGTGATCCAGACCCAGCTGAAGTGAGTGTGAATGTGAGGCTCAGTGTGTGAGGGACCATTCTCAGGGTCCAGTGATCCAGACCCAGCTGAAGTGTGTGTGAATGTGAGGCTCAGTTTTTGAGGAACCAGTCTCAGGGTCCAGTGATATAGACCCAGTTGAAGTGTGTGTGAATGTGAGGCTCAGTTTGTGAGGGACCTGCCTCAGGGTCCAGTGATCCAGACCCGCCTGAAGTGTCTGTGAATGTGAGGCACAGTGTGTGAGGGACCAGTCTCAGGTTCCAGTGATCCAGACCCAGCTGAAGTGTGTGTGAATGTGAGGCTCAGTGTGTGAGGGACCAGTCTCAGGATCCAGTGATCCAGCCCCAGCTGAAGTGTGTGTGAATGTGAGGCTCAGTGTGTGACGGACCAGTCTCAGGGTCCAGTGATCCAGACCCAGCTGAAGAGTGTGTGTGAATGTGAGGCTCAGTGTGTGAGGGACCAGTCTCAGGGTCCAGTGATCCAGACCCAGCTGAAGTGTGTGCGAATGTGAGACTCAGTGTGTGAGGAACCAGTCTCAGGGTCCAGTGATCCAGACCCAACTGAAGTGTGTGTGAATGTGTGGCTCAGTGTGTGATGGACCAGTCTCAGGGTCCAGTGATCCAGACCCAGCTGAAGTGTGTGTGAATGTGAGGCTCAGTGTGTGAGGGACCAGTCTCAGGATCCAGTGATCCTGACCCAGCTGAAGTGTGTGTGAATTTAAGGCTCAGTATGTGAGGGACCAGTCTCAGGGTCCAGTGATCTAGACCCAGCTGAAGTGTGTGTGAATGTGAGGCTCAGTGTGTGAGGGACCAGTCTCAGGATCCAGTGATCCAGCCCCAGCTGAAGTGTGTGTGAATGTGAGGCTCAGTGTGTGAGGGACCAGTCTCAGGGTCCAGTGATCCAGACCCAGCTGAAGAGTGTGTGTGAATGTGAGGCTCAGTGTGTGAGGGACCAGTCTCAGGGTCCAGTGATCCAGACCCAGCTGATGTGTGTGCGAATGTGAGACTCAGTGTGTGAGGAACCAGTCTCAGGGTCCAGTGATCCAGACCCAACTGAAGTGTGTGTGAATGTGTGGCTCAGTGTGTGATGGACCAGTCTCAGGGTCCAGTGATCCAGACCCAGCTGACGTGTGTGCGAATGTGTGGCTCAGTGTGTGATGGACCAGTCTCAAGGTCCAGTGATCCAGACCCAGCTGAAGTGTGTGTGAAGGTGAAGCTCAGTGTGTGAGGGACCAGTCTCAGGTTCCAGTGATCCAGACCCAGCTGAAGTGTGTGTGAATGTGAGGCTCAGTGTGTGAGGGACCAGCCTCAGGGTCCAGTGATCCAGACCCAGCTGAAGTGAGTGTGAATGTGAGGCTCAGTGTGTGAGGGACCATTCGCAGGGTCCAGTGATCCAGACCCAGCTGAAGTGTGTGTGAATGTGAGGCTCAGTTTTTGAGGAACCAGTCTCAGGGTCCAGTGATATAGACCCAGTTGAAGTGTGTGTGAATGTGAGGCTCAGTTTGTGAGGGACCTGCCTCAGGGTCCAGTGATCCAGACCCGCCTGAAGTGTCTGTGAATGTGAGGCTCAGTGTGTGAGGGACCAGTCTCAGGTTCCAGTGATCCAGACCCAGCTGAAGTGTGTGCGAATGTGAGGCTCAGTGTGTGAGGGACCAGTCTCAGGGTCCAGTGATCCAGACCCAGCTGAAGTGTGTGCGAATGTGAGACTCAGTGTGTGAGGAACCAGTCTCAGGGTCCAGTGATCCAGACCCAACTGAAGTGTGTGTGAATGTGTGGCTCAGTGTGTGATGGACCAGTCTCAGGGCCCAGTGATCCAGACCCAGCTGAAGTTTGTGTGAATGTGAGGCTCAGTATATGAAGGACCCGTCTCAGGGTCCAGTGATCCAGACCCAGCTGAAGTGTGTGTGAATGTGAGGCTCAGTGTGTGAGGAACCAGTCTCAGGGTCCAGTGATGCAGACCCAGCTGAAGTGTGTGTGAATGTGAGGCTCAGTGTGTGAGGGACCAGTCTCAGGGTCCAATGATCCAGACCCAGCTGAAGTGTGTGTGAATGTGAAGCTTAGTGTGTGAGGGACCAGTCTCAGGTCCAGTGATCCAGACCCAGCTGAAGTGTGTGTGAATGTGAGGCTCAGTTTTTGAGGAACCAGTCTCAGGGTCCAGTGATATAGACCCAGTTGAAGTGTGTGTGAATGTGAGGCTCCGTTTGTGAGGGACCTGCCTCAGGGTCCAGTGATCCAGACCCGCCTGAAGTGTCTGTGAATGTGAGGCTCAGTGTGTGAGGGACCAGTCTCAGGTTCCAGTGATCCAGACCCAGCTGAAGTGTGTGCGAATGTGAGGCTCAGTGTGTGAGGATCCAGTCTCAGGGTCTAGTGATCCAGACCCAGCTGAAGTGTGTGTAAATATGAGGCTCAGGGCGTGAGGGACCTGACTCAGGGTCCAGTGATCCAGACCCAGCTGAAGTGTGTGTGAATGTGAGGCTCAGTGTGTGATGGACCAGTCTCAGGGTCCAGTGATCCAGACCCAGCTGAAGTGTGTGTGAATGTGAGGCTCAGTGTGTGAGGGACCAGTCTCAGGGTCCAGTGATCCAGACCCAGCTGAAGTGTGTGTGAATGTGAGGCTCAGTGTGTGAGGGACCAGTCTCAGGGTCCAGTGATCCAGACCCAGCTGACGTGTGTGTGAATGTGTGGCTCAGTGTGTGATGGACCAGTCTCAGGGTCCAGTGATCCAGACCCAGCTGAAGTGTGTGTGAATGTGAAGCTCAGTGTGTGAGGGACCAGTCTCAGGGTCCAGTGATCCAGACCCAGCTGAAGTGTGTGTGAATGTGAGGCTCAGTGTGTGAGGGACCAGCCTCAGGGTCCAGTGATCCAGACCCAGCTGAAGTGAGTGTGAATGTGAGGCTCAGTGTGTGAGGGACCAGTCTCAGGGTCCAGTGATCCAGACCCAGCTGAAGTGTGTGTGAATGTGAGGCTCAGTTTTTGAGGAACCAGTCTCAGGGTCCAGTGATACAGACCCAGTTGAAGTGTGTGTGAATGTGAGGCTCAGTTTGTGAGGGACCTGCCTCAGGGTCCAGTGATCCAGACCCGGCTGAAGTGTCTGTGAATGTGAGGCTCAGTGTGTGAGGGACCAGTCTCAGGTTCCAGTGATCCAGACCCAGCTGAAGTGTGTGTGAATGAGAGGCTCAATTTGTGAGGGACCAGTCTGAGGGTCCAGTGATCCAGACCCAGCTGAAGTGTGTCTGAATGTGAGGCTCAGTGTGTGAGGGACCAGTCTCAGGGTCCAGTGATCCAGACCCAGCTGACGTGTGTGTGAATGTGTGGCTCACTGTGTGATGGACCAGTCTCAAGGTCCAGTGATCCAGACCCAGCTGAAGTGTGTGTGAAGGTGAAGCTCAGTGTGTGAGGGACTAGTCTCAGGTTCCAGTGATCCAGACCCAGCTGAAGTGTGTGTGAATGTCAGGCTCAGTGTGTGAGGGACCAGCCTCAGGGTCCAGTGATCCAGACCCAGCTGAAGTGAGTGTGAATGTGAGGCTCAGTGTGTGAGGGACCATTCTCAGGGTCCAGTGATCCAGACCCAGCTGAAGTGTGTGTGAATGTGAGGCTCAGTTTTTGAGGAACCAGTCTCAGGGTCCAGTGATATAGACCCAGTTGAAGTGTGTGTGAATGTGAGGCTCAGTTTGTGAGGGACCTGCCTCAGGGTCCAGTGATCCAGACCCGCCTGAAGTGTCTGTGAATGTGAGGCACAGTGTGTGAGGGACCAGTCTCAGGTTCCAGTGATCCAGACCCAGCTGAAGTGTGTGCGAATGTGAGGCTCAGTGTGTGAGGATCCAGTCTCAGGGTCTAGTGATCCAGACCCAGCTGAAGTATGTGTAAATATGAGGCTCAGGGCGTGAGGGACCTGACTCAGGGTCCAGTGATCCAGACCCAGCTGAAGTGTGTGTGAATGTGAGGCTCAGTGTGTGATGGACCAGTCTCAGGGTCCAGTGATCCAGACCCAGCTGAAGTGTGTGTGAATGTGAGGCTCAGTGTGTGAGGGACCAGTCTCAGGGTCCAGTGATCCAGACCCAGCTGAAGTGTGTGTGAATGTGAGGCTCAGTGTGTGAGGGACCAGTCTCAGGGTCCAGTGATCCAGACCCAGCTGAAGAGTGTGTGTGAATGTGAGGCTCAGTGTGTGAGGGACCA
Organism: Pristiophorus japonicus; assembly: GCF_044704955.1. Lineage (NCBI taxonomy): Eukaryota > Metazoa > Chordata > Chondrichthyes > Pristiophoridae > Pristiophorus > Pristiophorus japonicus. Next base: position 1,723,873 of record NW_027250915.1, on the reverse strand, counting down.
GTCTCAGGGTCCAGTGATCCAGACCCAGCTGAAGTGTGTGCGAATGTGAGACTCAGTGTGTGAGGGACCAGTCTCAGGGTCCAGTGATCCAGACCCAGCTGAAGTGTGTGTGAATGTGAGGCTCAGTGTGTGAGGGACCAGTCTCAGGGTCCAGTGATCCAGACCCAGCTGAAGAGTGTGTGTGAATGTGAGGCTCAGTGTGTGAGGGACCAGTCTCAGGGTCCAGTGATCCAGACCCAGCTGAAGTGTGTGCGAATGTGAGACTCAGTGTGTGAGGAACCAGTCTCAGGGTCCAGTGATCCAGACCCAACTGAAGTGTGTGTGAATGTGTGGCTCAGTGTGTGATGGACCAGTCTCAGGGTCCAGTGATCCAGACCCAGCTGACGTGTGTGTGAATGTGTGGCTCAGTGTGTGATGGACCAGTCTCAGGGTCCAGTGATCCAGACCCAGCTGAAGTGTGTGTGAATGTGAAGCTCAGTGTGTGAGGGACCAGTCTCAGGGTCCAGTGATCCAGACCCAGCTGAAGTGTGTGTGAATGTGAGGCTCAGTTTGTGAGGGACCAGCCTCAGGGTCCAGTGATCCAAACCCAGCTGAAGTGAGTGTGAATGTGAGGCTCAGTGTGTGAGGGAACAGTCTCAGGGTCCAGTGATCCAGACCCAGCTGAAGTGTGTGTGAATGTGAGGCTCAGTTTTTGAGGAACCAGTCTCAGGGTCCAGTGATACAGACCCAGTTGAAGTGTGTGTGAATGTGAGGCTCAGTTTGTGAGGGACCTGCCTCAGGGTCCAGTGATCCAGACCCGGCTGAAGTGTCTGTGAATGTGAGGCTCAGTGTGTGAGGGACCAGTCTCAGGTTCCAGTGATCCAGACCCAGCTGAAGTGTGTGTGAATGAGAGGCTCAATGTGTGAGGGACCAGTCTGAGGGTCCAGTGATCCAGACCCAGCTGAAGTGTGTGTGAATGTGAGGCTCAGTGTGTGAGGGACCAGTCTCAGGGTCCAGTGATCCAGACCCAGCTGAAGTGTGTGTGAATGTGAGGCTCAGTGTGTGAGGGACCAGTCTCAGGGTCCAGTGATCCAGACCCAGCTGAAGAGTGTGTGTGAATGTGAGGCTCAGTGTGTGAGGGACCAGTCTCAGGGTCCAGTGATCCAGACCCAGCTGAAGTGTGTGCGAATGTGAGGCTCAGTGTGTGAGGAACCAGTCTCAGGGTCCAGTGATCCAGACCCAACTGAAGTGTGTGTGAATGTGTGGCTCAGTGTGTGATGGACCAGTCTCAGGGTCCAGTGATCCAGACCCAGCTGACGTGTGTGTGAATGTGTGGCTCAGTGTGTGATGGACCAGTCTCAGGGTCCAGTGATCCAGACCCAGCTGAAGTGTGTGTGAATGTGAGGCTCAGTGTGTGAGGGACCAGTCTCAGGGTCCAGTGATCCAGACCCAGCTGAAGTGTGTGTGAATGTGAGGCTCAGTGTGTGAGGGACCAGCCTCAGGGTCCAGTGATCCAGACCCAGCTGAAGTGAGTGTGAATGTGAGGCTCAGTGTGTGAGGGACCAGTCTCAGGGTCCAGTGATCCAGACCCAGCTGAAGTGTGTGTGAATGTGAGGCTCAGTTTTTGAGGAACCAGTCTCAGGGTCCAGTGATACAGACCCAGTTGAAGTGTGTGTGAATGTGAGGCTCAGTTTGTGAGGGACCTGCCTCAGGGTCCAGTGATCCAGACCCGTCTGAAGTGTCTGTGAATGTGAGGCTCAGTGTGTGAGGGACCAGTCTCAGGTTCCAGTGATCCAGACCCAGCTGAAGTGTGTGTGAATGAGAGGCTCAATGTGTGAGGGACCAGTCTGAGGGTCCAGTGATGCAGACCCAGCAGAGGTGTGTGTGAGATGAGGCTCAGTGTGTGAGGGACCAGCCTCAGGGTCCAGTGATCCAGACCCAGCTGAAGTGTGTGTGAATGTGAGGCTCAGTGTGTGAGGGACCAGCCTCAGTGTCCAGTGATCCAGACCCAGCTGAAGTGTGTGTGATTGTGAGACTCAGTGTGTGAGGGACCAGTCTCAGGGTCCAGTGATCCAGACCCAGCTGAAGTGTGTGTGAATGTGAGGCTCAGTGTGCGAAGGGCCAGTCTCAGGGTCCAGTGCTCCAGACCCAGCTGAAGTGTGTGTGAATGTGAGGCTCAGTGTGTGAGGGACCAGTCTCAGGATCCAGTGATCCTGACCCAGCTGAAGTGTGTGTGAATGTAAGGCTCAGTATGTGAGGGACCAGTCTCAGGGTCCAGTGATCTAGACCCAGCTGAAGTGTGTGTGAATGTGAGGCTCAGTGTGTGAGGGACCAGTCTCAGGATCCAGTGATCCAGACCCAGCTGAAGTGTGTGTGAATGTGAGGCTCAGTGTGTGAGGGACCAGTCTCAGGGTCCAGTGATCCAGACCCAGCTGAAGAGTGTGTGTGAATGTGAGGCTCAGTGTGTGAGGGACCAGTCTCAGGGTCCAGTGATCCAGACCCAGCTGAAGTGTGTGCGAATGTGAGACTCAGTGTGTGAGGAACCAGTCTCAGGGTCCAGTGATCCAGACCCAACTGAAGTGTGTGTGAATGTGTGGCTCAGTGTGTGATGGACCAGTCTCAGGGTCCAGTGATCCAGACCCAGCTGACGTGTGTGTGAATGTGTGGCTCAGTGTGTGATGGACCAGTCTCAGGGTCCAGTGATCCAGACCCAGCTGAAGTGTGTGTGAAGGTGAAGCTCAGTGTGTGAGGGACAAGTCTCAGGTTCCAGTGATCCAGACCCAGCTGAAGTGTGTGTGAATGTGAGGCTCAGTGTGTGAGGGACCAGCCTCAGGGTCCAGTGATCCAGACCCAGCTGAAGTGAGTGTGAATGTGAGGCTCAGTGTGTGAGGGACCATTCTCAGGGTCCAGTGATCCAGACCCAGCTGATGTGTGTGTGAATGTGAGGCTCAGTTTTTGAGGAACCAGTCTCAGGGTCCAGTGATATAGACCCAGTTGAAGTGTGTGTGAATGTGAGGCTCAGTTTGTGAGGGACCTGCCTCAGGGTCCAGTGATCCAGACCCGGCTGAAGTGTCTGTGAATGTGAGGCTCAGTGTGTGAGGGACCAGTCTCAGGTTCCAGTGATCCAGACCCAGCTGAAGTGTGTGTGAATGAGAGGCTCAATGTGTGAGGGACCAGTCTGAGGGTCCAGTGATGCAGACCCAGATGAAGTGGTTGTGAGATGAGGCTCAGTGTGTGAGGGACCAGCCTCAGGGTCCAGTGATCCAGACCCAGCTGAAGTGTGTGTGAATGTGAGGCTCAGTGTGTGAGGGACCAGCCTCAGTGTCCAGTGATCCAGACCCAGCTGAAGTGTGTGTGAATGTGAGGCTCAGTGTGCGAAGGGCCAGTCTCAGGGTCCAGTGATGCAGACCCAGCTGAAGTGTGTGTGAATGTGAGGCTCAGTGTGTGAGGGACCAGTCTCAGGTTCCAATGATCCAGACCCAGCTGAAGTGTGTGTGAATGTGAAGCTCAGTGTTTGAGGGACCAGTCTCAGGTCCAGTGATCCAGACCCAGCTGAAGTGTGTGTGAATGTGAGGCTCAGTGTGTGAGGATCCAGTCTCAGGGTCTAGTGATCCAGACCCAGCTGAAGTGTGTGTGAATATGAGGCTCAGGGCGTGAGGGACCTGACTCAGGGTCCAGTGATCCAGACCCAGCTGAAGTGTGTGTGAATGTGAGGCTCAGTGTGTGATGGACCAGTCTCAGGGTCCAGTGATCCAGACCCAGCTGAAGTGTGTGTGAATGTGAGGCTCAGTGTGTGAGGGACCAGTCTCAGGGTCCAGTGATCCAGACCCAGCTGAAGTGTGTGTGAATGTGAGGCTCAGTGTGTGAGGGACCAGTCTCAGGGTCCAGTGATCCAGACCCAGCTGAAGAGTGTGTGTGAATGTGAGGCTCAGTGTGTGAGGGACCAGTCTCAGGATCCAGTGATCCAGACCCAGCTGAAGTGTGTGCGAATGTGAGACTCAGTGTGTGAGGAACCAGTCTCAGGGTCCAGTGATCCAGACCCAACTGAAGTGTGTGTGAATGTGTGGCTCAGTGTGTGATGGACCAGTCTCAGGGTCCAGTGATCCAGACCCAGCTGACGTGTGTGTGAATGTGTGGCTCAGTGTGTGATGGACCAGTCTCAGGGTCCAGTGATCCAGACCCAGCTGAAGTGTGTGTGAATGTGAAGCTCAGTGTGTGAGGGACCAGTCTCAGGGTCCAGTGATCCAGACCCAGCTGAAGTGTGTGTGAATGTGAGGCTCAGTGTGTGAGGGACCAGCCTCAGGGTCCAGTGATCCAGACCCAGCTGAAGTGAGTGTGAATGTGAGGCTCAGTGTGTGAGGGACCAGTCTCAGGGTCCAGTGATCCAGACCCAGCTGAAGTGTGTGTGAATGTGAGGCTCAGTTTTTGAGGAACCAGTCTCAGGGTCCAGTGATACAGACCCAGTTGAAGTGTGTGTGAATGTGAGGCTCAGTTTGTGAGGGACCTGCCTCAGGGTCCAGTGATCCAGACCCGGCTGAAGTGTCTGTGAATGTGAGGCTCAGTGTGTGAGGGACCAGTCTCAGGTTCCAGTGATCCAGACCCAGCTGAAGTGTGTGTGAATGAGAGGCTCAATGTGTGAGGGACCAGTCTGAGGGTCCAGTGATCCAGACCCAGCTGAAGTGTGTGTGAATGTGAGGCTCAGTGTGTGAGGGACCAGTCTCAGGGTCCAGTGATCCAGACCCAGCTGAAGTGTGTGTGAATGTGAGGCTCAGTGTGTGAGGGACCAGTCTCAGGGTCCAGTGATCCAGACCCAGCTGAAGAGTGTGTGTGAATGTGAGGCTCAGTGTGTGAGGGACCAGTCTCAGGGTCCAGTGATCCAGACCCAGCTGAAGTGTGTGCGAATGTGAGACTCAGTGTGTGAGGAACCAGTCTCAGTGTCCAGTGATCCAGACCCAACTGAAGTGTGTGTGAATGTGTGGCTCAGTGTGTGATGGACCAGTCTTAGGGTCCAGTGATCCAGACCCAGCTGACGTGTGTGTGAATGTGTGGCTCAGTGTGTGATGGACCAGTCTCAGGGTCCAGTGATCCAGACCCAGCTGACGTGTGTGTGAATGTGAAGCTCAGTGTGTGAGGGACCAGTCGCAGGGTCCAGTGATCCAGACCCAGCTGAAGTGTGTGTGAATGTGAGGCTCAGTGTGTGAGGGACCAGCCTCAGGGTCCAGTGATCCAGACCCAGCTGAAGTGAGTGTGAATGTGAGGCTCAGTGTGTGAGGGACCAGTCTCAGGGTCCAGTGATGCAGACCCAGCTGAAGTGTGTGTGAATGTGAGGCTCAGTGTGTGAGGGACCAGCCTCAGGGTCCAGTGATCCAGACCCAGCTGAAGTGAGTGTGAATGTGAGGCTCAGTGTGTGAGGGACCAGTCTCAGGGTCCAGTGATCCAGACCCAGTTGAAGTGTGTGTGAATGTGAGGCTCAGTTTGTGAGGGACCTGCCTCAGGGTCCAGTGATCCAGACCCGGCTGAAGTGTCTGTGAATGTGAGGCTCAGTGTGTGAGGGACCAGTCTCAGGTTCCAGTGATCCAGACCCAGCTGAAGTGTGTGTGAATGAGAGGCTCAATGTGTGAGGGACCAGTCTGAGGGTCCAGTGATCCAGACCCAGCTGAAGTGTGTGTGAATGTGAGGCTCAGTGTGTGAGGGACCAGTCTCAGGGTCCAGTGATCCAGACCCAGCTGAATTGTGTGTGAATGTGAGGCTCAGTGTGTGAGGGACCAGTCTCAGGGTCCAGTGATCCAGACCCAGCTGAAGAGTGTGTGTGAATGTGAGGCTCAGTGTGTGAGGGACCAGTCTCAGGGTCCAGTGATCCAGACCCAGCTGAAGTGTGTGCGAATGTGAGACTCAGTGTGTGAGGAACCAGTCTCAGGGTCCAGTGATCCAGACCCAACTGAAGTGTGTGTGAATGTGTGGCTCAGTGTGTGATGGACCAGTCTCAGGGTCCAGTGATCCAGACCCAGCTGACGTGTGTGTTAATGTGTGGCTCAGTGTGTGATGGACCAGTCTCAGGGTCCAGTGATCCAGACCCAGCTGAAGTGTGTGTGAATGTGAAGCTCAGTGTGTGAGGGACCAGTCTCAGGGTCCAGTGATCCAGACCCAGCTGAAGTGTGTGTGAATGTGAGGCTCAGTGTGTGAGGGACCAGCCTCAGGGTCCAGTGATCCAGACCCAGCTGAAGTGAGTGTGAATGTGAGGCTCAGTGTGTGAGGGACCAGTCTCAGGGTCCAGTGATCCAGACCCAGCTGAAGTGTGTGTGAATGTGAGGCTCAGTTTTTGAGGAACCAGTCTCAGGGTCCAGTGATACAGACCCAGTTGAAGTGTGTGTGAATGTGAGGCTCAGTTGGTGAGGGACCTGCCTCAGGGTCCAGTGATCCAGACCCGGCTGAAGTGTCTGTGAATGTGAGGCTCAGTGTGTGAGGGACCAATCTCAGGTTCCAGTGATCCAGACCCAGCTGAAGTGTGTGTGAATGAGAGGCTCAATGTGTGAGGGACCAGTCTGAGGGTCCAGTGATGCAGACCCAGCTGAGGTGTGTGTGAGATGAGGCTCAGTGTGTGAGGGACCAGCCTCAGGGTCCAGTGATCCAGACCCAGCTGAAGTGTGTGTGAATGTGAGGCTCAGTGTGTGAGGGACCAGCCTCAGTGTCCAGTGATCCAGACCCAGCTGAACTGTGTGTGATTGTGAGACTCAGTGTGTGAGGGACCAGTCTCAGGGTCCAGTGATCCAGACCCAGCTGAAGTGTGTGTGAATGTGAGGCTCAATGTGTGAGGGACCAGTCTCAGGATCCAGTGATCTAGACCCAGCTGAAGTGTGTGTGAATGTGAGGCTCAGTGTGTGAGGGTCCAGTCTCAGGATCCAGTGATCCAGACCCAGCTGAAGTGTGTGTGAATGTGAGGCTCAGTGTGTGAGGGACCAGTCTCAGGGTCCAGTGATCCAGACCCAGCTGAAGAGTGTGTGTGAATGTGAGGCTCAGTGTGTGAGGGACCAGTCTCAGGGTCCAGTGATCCAGACCCAGCTGAAGTGTGTGCGAATGTGAGACTCAGTGTGTGAGGAACCAGTCTCAGGGTCCAGTGATCCAGACCCAACTGAAGTGTGTGTGAATGTGTGGCTCAGTGTGTGATGGACCAGTCTCAGGGTCCAGTGATCCAGACCCAGCTGACGTGTGTGTGAATGTGTGGCTCAGTGTGTGATGGACCAGTCTCAGGGTCCAGTGATCCAGACCCAGCTGAAGTGTGTGTGAAGGTGAAGCTCAGTGTGTGAGGGACCAGTCTCAGGTTCCAGTGATCCAGACCCAGCTGAAGTGTGTGTGAATGTGAGGCTCAATGTGTGAGGGACCAGTCTCAGGATCCAGTGATCCTGACCCAGCTGAAGTGTGTGTGAATGTAAGGCTCAGTATGTGAGGGACCAGTCTCAGGGTCCAGTGATCTAGACCCAGCTGAAGTGTGTGTGAATGTGAGGCTCAGTGTGTGAGGGACCAGTCTCAGGATCCAGTGATCCAGACCCAGCTGAAGTGTGTGTGAATGTGAGGCTCAGTGTGTGAGGGACCAGTCTCAGGGTCCAGTGATCCAGACCCAGCTGAAGAGTGTGTGTGAATGTGAGGCTCAGTGTGTGAGGGACCAGTCTCAGGGTCCAGTGATCCAGACCCAGCTGAAGTGTGTGCGAATGTGAGACTCAGTGTGTGAGGGACCTGCCTCAGGGTCCAGTGATCCAGACCCGGCTGAAGTGTCTGTGAATGTGAGGCTCAGGGTGTGAGGGACCAGTCTCAGGTTCCAGTGATCCAGACCCAGCTGAAGTGTGTGTGAATGAGAGGCTCAATGTGTGAGGGACCAGTCTGAGGGTCCAGTGATGCAGACCCAGCTGAAGTGTGTGTGAGATGAGGCTCAGTGTGTGAGGGACCAGCCTCAGGGTCCAGTGATCCAGACCCAGCTGAAGTGTATGTGAATGTGAGGCTCAGTGTGTGAGGGACCAGCCTCAGTGTCCAGTGATCCAGACCCAGCTGAAGTGTATGTGATTGTGAGACTCAGTGTGTGAGGGACCAGTCTCAGGGTCCAGTGATCCAGACCCAGCTGAAGTGTGTGTGAATGTGAGGCTCAGTGTGCGAAGGGCCAGTCTCAGGGTCCAGTGCTCCAGACCCAGCTGAAGTGTGTGTGAATGTGAGGCTCAGTGTGTGAGGGACCAGTCTCAGGATCCAGTGATCCTGACCCAGCTGAAGTGTGTGTGAATGTAAGGCTCAGTATGTGAGGGACCAGTCTCAGGGTCCAGTGATCTAGACCCAGCTGAAGTGTGTGTGAATGTGAGGCTCAGTGTGTGAGGGACCAGTCTCAGGATCCAGTTATCCAGACCCAGCTGAAGTGTGTGTGACTGTGAGGCTCAGTGTGTGAGGGACCAGTCTCAGTGTCCAGTGATCCTACCCAGCTGAAGTGTGTGTGAATGTGAGGCTCAGTGTGTGAGGGACCAGTCTCAGGGTCCAGTGATCCAGACCCAGCTGAAGTGTTTTTGAATGTGAGGCTCAGTGTGTGAGGGACCAGTCTCAGGGTCCAGTGATCCAGACCCAGCTGAAGTGTGTGTGAATGTGAGGCTCAGTGTGTGAGGAACCAGTCTCAGGGTCCAGTGATCCAGACCTAGCTGAAGTGTGTGTGAATGTGAGGCTCAGTGTGTGAGGAACCAGTCTCAGGTTCCAATGATCCAGACCCAGCTGAAGTGTGTGTGAATGTGAGGCTCAGTGTGTGAGGGACCAGCCTCAGGGTCCAGCGATCCAGACCCAGCTGAAGTGTGTGTGAATGTGAGGCTCAATGTGTGAGGATCCAGTCTCAGGGTCTAGTGATCCAGACCCAGCTGAAGTGTGTGTGAATATGAGGTTCAGGGTGTGAGGGACCTGACTCAGGGTCCAGTGATCCAGACCCAGCTGAAGTGTGTGTGAATGTGAGGCTCAGTGTGTGATGGACCAGTCTCAGGGTCCAGTGATCCAGACCCAGCTGAAGTGTGTGTGAATGTGAGGCTCAGTGTGTGAGGGACCAGTCTCAGGGTCCAGTGATCCAGACCCAGCTGAAGTGTGTGTGAATGTGAGGCTCAGTGTGTGAGGGACCAGTCTCAGGGTCCAGTGATCCAGACCCAGCTGAAGAGTGTGTGTGAATGTGAGGCTCAGTGTGTGAGGGACCAGTCTCAGGGTCCAGTGATCCAGACCCAGCTGAAGTGTGTGCGAATGTGAGACTCAGTGTGTGAGGAACCAGTCTCAGGGTCCAGTGATCCAGACCCAACTGAAGTGTGTGTGAATGTGTGGCTCAGTGTGTGATGGACCAGTCTCAGGGTCCAGTGATCCAGACCCAGCTGACGTGTGTGTGAATGTGTGGCTCAGTGTGTGATGGACCAGTCTCAGGTCCAGTGATCCAGACCCAGCTGAAGTGTGTGTGAATGTGAAGCTCAGTGTGTGAGGGACCAGTCTCAGGGTCCAGTGATCCAGACCCAGCTGAAGTGTGTGTGAATGTGAGGCTCAGTGTGTGAGGGACCAGCCTCAGGGTCCAGTGATCCAGACCCAGCTGAAGTGAGTGTGAATGTGAGGCTCAGTGTGTGATGGACCAGTCTCAGGGTCCAGTGATCCAGACCCAGCTGAAGTGTGTGTGAATGTGAGGCTCAGTTTTTGAGGAACCAGTCTCAGGGTCCAGTGATACAGACCCAGTTGAAGTGTGTGTGAATGTGAGGCTCAGTTTGTGAGGGACCTGCCTCAGGGTCCAGTGATCCAGACCCGGCTGAAGTGTCTGTGAATGTGAGGCTCAGTGTGTGAGGGACCAGTCTCAGGTTCCAGTGATCCAGACCCAGCTGAAGTGTGTGTGAATGAGAGGCTCAATGTGTGAGGGACCAGTCGGAGCGTCCAGTGATCCAGACCCAGCTGAAGTGTGTGTGAATGTGAGGCTCAGTGTGTGAGGGACCAGTCTCAGGGTCCAGTGATCCAGACCCAGCTGAAGTGTGTGTGAATGTGAGGCTCAGTGTGTGAGGGACCAGTCTCAGGGTCCAGTGATCCAGACCCAGCTGAAGAGTGTGTGTGAATGTGAGGCTCAGTGTGTGAGGGACCAGTCTCAGGGTCCAGTGATCCAGACCCAGCTGAAGTGTGTGCGAATGTGAGACTCAGTGTGTGAGGAACCAGTCTCAGGGTCCAGTGATCCAGACCCAACTGAAGTGTGTGTGAATGTGTGGCTCAGTGTGTGATGGACCAGTCTCATAGTCCAGTGATCCAGACCCAGCTGACGTGTGTGTGAATGTGTGGCTCAGTGTGTGATGGACCAGTCTCAGGGTCCAGTGATCCAGACCCAGCTGAAGTGTGTGTGAATGTGAAGCTCAGTGTGTGAGGGACCAGTCTCAGGGTCCAGTGATCCAGACCCAGCTGAAGTGTGTGTGAATGTGAGGCTCAGTGTGTGAGGGACCAGCCTCAGGGTCCAGTGATCCAGACCCAGCTGAAGTGAGTGTGAATGTGAGGCTCAGTGTGTGAGGGACCAGTCTCAGGGTCCAGTGATCCAGACCCAGCTGAAGTGTGTGTGAATGTGAGGCTCAGTTTTTGAGGAACCAGTCTCAGGGTCCAGTGATACAGACCCAGTTGAAGTGTGTGTGAATGTGAGGCTCAGTTTGTGAGGGACCTGCCTCAGGGTCCAGTGATCCAGACCCGTCTGAAGTGTCTGTGAATGTGAGGCTCAGTGTGTGAGGGACCAGTCTCAGGTTCCAGTGATCCAGACCCAGCTGAAGTGTGTGTGAATGAGAGGCTCAATGTGTGAGGGACCAGTCTGAGGGTCCAGTGATGCAGACCCAGCTGAGGTGTGTGTGAGATGAGGCTCAGTGTGTGAGGGACCAGCCTCAGGGTCCAGTGATCCAGACCCAGCTGAAGTGTGTGTGAATGTGAGGCTCAGTGTGTGAGGGACCAGCCTCAGTGTCCAGTGATCCAGACCCAGCTGAAGTGTGTGTGATTGTGAGACTCAGTGTGTGAGGGACCAGTCTCAGGGTCCAGTGATCCAGACCCAGCTGAAGTGTGTGTGAATGTGAGGCTCAGTGTGCGAAGGGCCAGTCTCAGGGTCCAGTGCTCCAGACCCAGATGAAGTGTGTGTGAATGTGAGGCTCAGTGTGTGAGGGACCAGTCTCAGGATCCAGTGATCCTGACCCAGCTGAAGTGTGTGTGAATGTAAGGCTCAGTATGTGAGGGACCAGTCTCAGGGTCCAGTGATCTAGACCCAGCTGAAGTGTGTGTGAATGTGAGGCTCAGTGTGTGAGGGACCAGTCTCAGGATCCAGTTATCCAGACCCAGCTGAAGTGTGTGTGACTGTGAGGCTCAGTGTGTGAGGGACCAGTCTCAGTGTCCAGTGATCCTACCCAGCTGAAGTGTGTGTGAATGCGAGGCTCAGTGTGTGAGGGACCAGTCTCAGGGTCCAGTGATCCAGACCCAGCTGAAGTGTTTTTGAATGTGAGGCTCAGTGTGTGAGGGACCAGTCTCAGGGTCCAGTGATCCAGACCCAGCTGAAGTGTGTGTGAATGTGAGGCTCAGTGTGTGATGGACCAGTCTCAGGGTCCAGTGATTCAGACCCAGCTGAAGTGTGTGTGAATGTGAGGCTCAGTGTGTGAGGGACCAGTCTCAGGGTCCAGTGATCCAGACCCAGCTGAAGTGTGTGTGAATGTGAGGCTCAATGTGTGAGGGACCAGTCTCAGGGTCCAGTGATCCAGACCCAGCTGAAGAGTGTGTGTGAATGTGAGGCTCAGTGTGTGAGGGACCAGTCTCAGGGTCCAGTGATCCAGACCCAGCTGAAGTGTGTGCGAATGTGAGACTCAGTGTGTGAGGAACCAGTCTCAGGGTCCAGTGATCCAGACCCAACTGAAGTGTGTGTGAATGTGTGGCTCAGTGTGTGATGGACCAGTCTCAGGGTCCAGTGATCCAGACCCAGCTGACGTGTGTGTGAATGTGTGGCTCAGTGTGTGATGGACCAGTCTCAGGGTCCAGTGATCCAGACCCAGCTGAAGTGTGTGTGAATGTGAAGCTCAGTGTGTGAGGGACCAGTCTCAGGGTCCAGTGATCCAGACCCAGCTGAAGTGTGTGTGAATGTGAGGCTCAGTGTGTGAGGGACCAGCCTCAGGGTCCAGTGATCCAGACCCAGCTGAAGTGAGTGTGAATGCGAGGCTCAGTGTGTGAGGGACCAGTCTCAGGGTCCAGTGATCCAGACCCAGCTGAAGTGTGTGTGAATGTGAGGCTCAGTTTTTGAGGAACCAGTCTCAGGGTCCAGTGATACAGACCCAGTTGAAGTGTGTGTGAATGTGAGGCTCAGTTTGTGAGGGACCTGCCTCAGGGTCCAGTGATCCAGACCCGGCTGAAGTGTCTGTGAATGTGAGGCTCAATGTGTGAGGGACCAGTCTCAGGTTCCAGTGATCCAGAACCAGCTGAAGTGTGTGTGAATGAGAGGCTCAATGTGTGAGGGACCAGTCTGAGGGTCCAGTGATCCAGACCCAGCTGAAGTGTGTGTGAATGTGAGGCTCAGTGTGTGAGGGACCAGTCTCAGGGTCCAGTGATCCAGACCCAGCTGAAGTGTGTGTGAATGTGAGGCTCAGTGTGTGAGGGACCAGTCTCAGGGTCCAGTGATCCAGACCCAGCTGAAGAGTGTGTGTGAATGTGAGGCTCAGTGTGTGAGGGACCAGCCTCAGGGTCCAGCGATCCAGACCCAGCTGAAGTGTGTGTGAATGTGAGGCTCATTGTGTGAGGATCCAGTCTCAGGGTCTAGTGATCCAGACCCAGCTGAAGTGTGTGTGAATATGAGGTTCAGGGTGTGAGGGACCTGACTCAGGGTCCAGTGATCCAGACCCAGCTGAAGTGTGTGTGAATGTGAGGCTCAGTGTGTGATGGACCAGTCTCAGGGTCCAGTGATCCAGACCCAGCTGAAGTGTGTGTGAATGTGAGGCTCAGTGTGTGAGGGACCAGTCTCAGGGTCCAGTGATCCAGACCCAGCTGAAGTGTGTGTGAATGTGAGGCTCAGTGTGTGAGGGACCAGTCTCAGGGTCCAGTGATCCAGACCCAGCTGAAGAGTGTGTGTGAATGTGAGGCTCAGTGTGTGAGGGACCAGTCTCAGGGTCCAGTGATCCAGACCCAGCTGAAGTGTGTGCGAATGTGAGACTCAGTGTGTGAGGAACCAGTCTCAGGGTCCAGTGATCCAGACCCAACTGAAGTGTGTGTGAATGTGTGGCTCAGTGTGTGATGGACCAGTCTCAGGGTCCAGTGATCCAGACCCAGCTGACGTGTGTGTGAATGTGTGGCTCAGTGTGTGATGGACCAGTCTCAGGTCCAGTGATCCAGACCCAGCTGAAGTGTGTGTGAATGTGAAGCTCAGTGTGTGAGGGACCAGTCTCAGGGTCCAGTGATCCAGACCCAGCTGAAGTGTGTGTGAATGTGAGGCTCAGTGTGTGAGGGACCAGCCTCAGGGTCCAGTGATCCAGACCCAGCTGAAGTGATTGTGAATGTGAGGCTCAGTGTGTGATGGACCAGTCTCAGGGTCCAGTGATCCAGACCCAGCTGAAGTGTGTGTGAATGTGAGGCTCAGTTTTTGAGGAACCAGTCTCAGGGTCCAGTGATACAGACCCAGTTGAAGTGTGTGTGAATGTGAGGCTCAGTTTGTGAGGGACCTGCCTCAGGGTCCAGTGATCCAGACCCGGCTGAAGTGTCTGTGAATGTGAGGCTCAGTGTGTGAGGGACCAGTCTCAGGTTCCAGTGATCCAGACCCAGCTGAAGTGTGTGTGAATGAGAGGCTCAATGTGTGAGGGACCAGTCGGAGCGTCCAGTGATCCAGACCCAGCTGAAGTGTGTGTGAATGTGAGGCTCAGTGTGTGAGGGACCAGTCTCAGGGTCCAGTGATCCAGACCCAGCTGAAGTGTGTGTGAATGTGAGGCTCAGTGTGTGAGGGACCAGTCTCAGGGTCCAGTGATCCAGACCCAGCTGAAGAGTGTGTGTGAATGTGAGGCTCAGTGTGTGAGGGACCAGTCTCAGGGTCCAGTGATCCAGACCCAGCTGAAGTGTGTGCGAATGTGAGACTCAGTGTGTGAGGAACCAGTCTCAGGGTCCAGTGATCCAGACCCAACTGAAGTGTGTGTGAATGTGTGGCTCAGTGTGTGATGGACCAGTCTCATAGTCCAGTGATCCAGACCCAGCTGACGTGTGTGTGAATGTGTGGCTCAGTGTGTGATGGACCAGTCTCAGGGTCCAGTGATCCAGACCCAGCTGAAGTGTGTGTGAATGTGAAGCTCAGTGTGTGAGGGACCAGTCTCAGGGTCCAGTGATCCAGACCCAGCTGAAGTGTGTGTGAATGTGAGGCTCAGTGTGTGAGGGACCAGCCTCAGGGTCCAGTGATCCAGACCCAGCTGAAGTGAGTGTGAATGTGAGGCTCAGTGTGTGAGGGACCAGTCTCAGGGTCCAGTGATCCAGACCCAGCTGAAGTGTGTGTGAATGTGAGGCTCAGTTTTTGAGGAACCAGTCTCAGGGTCCAGTGATACAGACCCAGTTGAAGTGTGTGTGAATGTGAGGCTCAGTTTGTGAGGGACCTGCCTCAGGGTCCAGTGATCCAGACCCGTCTGAAGTGTCTGTGAATGTGAGGCTCAGTGTGTGAGGGACCAGTCTCAGGTTCCAGTGATCCAGACCCAGCTGAAGTGTGTGTGAATGAGAGGCTCAATGTGTGAGGGACCAGTCTGAGGGTCCAGTGATGCAGACCCAGCTGAGGTGTGTGTGAGATGAGGCTCAGTGTGTGAGGGACCAGCCTCAGGGTCCAGTGATCCAGACCCAGCTGAAGTGTGTGTGAATGTGAGGCTCAGTGTGTGAGGGACCAGCCTCAGTGTCCAGTGATCCAGACCCAGCTGAAGTGTGTGTGATTGTGAGACTCAGTGTGTGAGGGACCAGTCTCAGGGTCCAGTGATCCAGACCCAGCTGAAGTGTGTGTGAATGTGAGGCTCAGTGTGCGAAGGGCCAGTCTCAGGGTCCAGTGCTCCAGACCCAGATGAAGTGTGTGTGAATGTGAGGCTCAGTGTGTGAGGGACCAGTCTCAGGATCCAGTGATCCTGACCCAGCTGAAGTGTGTGTGAATGTAAGGCTCAGTATGTGAGGGACCAGTCTCAGGGTCCAGTGATCTAGACCCAGCTGAAGTGTGTGTGAATGTGAGGCTCAGTGTGTGAGGGACCAGTCTCAGGATCCAGTTATCCAGACCCAGCTGAAGTGTGTGTGACTGTGAGGCTCAGTGTGTGAGGGACCAGTCTCAGTGTCCAGTGATCCTACCCAGCTGAAGTGTGTGTGAATGCGAGGCTCAGTGTGTGAGGGACCAGTCTCAGGGTCCAGTGATCCAGACCCAGCTGAAGTGTTTTTGAATGTGAGGCTCAGTGTGTGAGGGACCAGTCTCAGGGTCCAGTGATCCAGACCCAGCTGAAGTGTGTGTGAATGTGAGGCTCAGTGTGTGATGGACCAGTCTCAGGGTCCAGTGATTCAGACCCAGCTGAAGTGTGTGTGAATGTGAGGCTCAGTGTGTGAGGGACCAGTCTCAGGGTCCAGTGATCCAGACCCAGCTGAAGTGTGTGTGAATGTGAGGCTCAGTGTGTGAGGGACCAGTCTCAGGGTCCAGTGATCCAGACCCAGCTGAAGAGTGTGTGTGAATGTGAGGCTCAGTGTGTGAGGGACCAGTCTCAGGGTCCAGTGATCCAGACCCAGCTGAAGTGTGTGCGAATGTGAGACTCAGTGTGTGAGGAACCAGTCTCAGGGTCCAGTGATCCAGACCCAACTGAAGTGTGTGTGAATGTGTGGCTCAGTGTGTGATGGACCAGTCTCAGGGTCCAGTGATCCAGACCCAGCTGACGTGTGTGTGAATGTGTGGCTCAGTGTGTGATGGACCAGTCTCAGGGTCCAGTGATCCAGACCCAGCTGAAGTGTGTGTGAATGTGAAGCTCAGTGTGTGAGGGACCAGTCTCAGGGTCCAGTGATCCAGACCCAGCTGAAGTGTGTGTGAATGTGAGGCTCAGTGTGTGAGGGACCAGCCTCAGGGTCCAGTGATCCAGACCCAGCTGAAGTGAGTGTGAATGCGAGGCTCAGTGTGTGAGGGACCAGTCTCAGGGTCCAGTGATCCAGACCCAGCTGAAGTGTGTGTGAATGTGAGGCTCAGTTTTTGAGGAACCAGTCTCAGGGTCCAGTGATACAGACCCAGTTGAAGTGTGTGTGAATGTGAGGCTCAGTTTGTGAGGGACCTGCCTCAGGGTCCAGTGATACAGACCCGGCTGAAGTGTCTGTGAATGTGAGGCTCAGTGTGTGAGGGACCAGTCTCAGGTTCCAGTGATCCAGAACCAGCTGAAGTGTGTGTGAATGAGAGGCTCAATGTGTGAGGGACCAGTCTGAGGGTCCAGTGATCCAGACCCAGCTGAAGTGTGTGTGAATGTGAGGCTCAGTGTGTGAGGGACCAGTCTCAGGGTCCAGTGATCCAGACCCAGCTGAAGTGTGTGTGAATGTGAGGCTCAGTGTGTGAGGGACCAGTCTCAGGGTCCAGTGATCCAGACCCAGCTGAAGAGTGTGTGTGAATGTGAGGCTCAGTGTGTGAGGGACCAGCCTCAGGGTCCAGCGATCCAGACCCAGCTGAAGTGTGTGTGAATGTGAGGCTCAATGTGTGAGGATCCAGTCTCAGGGTCTAGTGATCCAGACCCAGCTGAAGTGTGTGTGAATATGAGGTTCAGGGTGTGAGGGACCTGACTCAGGGTCCAGTGATCCAGACCCAGCTGAAGTGTGTGTGAATGTGAGGCTCAGTGTGTGATGGACCAGTCTCAGGGTCCAGTGATCCAGACCCAGCTGAAGTGTGTGTGAATGTGAGGCTCAGTGTGTGAGGGACCAGTCTCAGGGTCCAGTGATCCAGACCCAGCTGAAGTGTGTGTGAATGTGAGGCTCAGTGTGTGAGGGACCAGTCTCAGGGTCCAGTGATCCAGACCCAGCTGAAGAGTGTGTGTGAATGTGAGGCTCAGTGTGTGAGGGACCAGTCTCAGGGTCCAGTGATCCAGACCCAGCTGAAGTGTGTGCGAATGTGAGACTCAGTGTGTGAGGAACCAGTCTCAGGGTCCAGTGATCCAGACCCAACTGAAGTGTGTGTGAATGTGTGGCTCAGTGTGTGATGGACCAGTCTCAGGGTCCAGTGATCCAGACCCAGCTGACGTGTGTGTGAATGTGTGGCTCAGTGTGTGATGGACCAGTCTCAGGTCCAGTGATCCAGACCCAGCTGAAGTGTGTGTGAATGTGAAGCTCAGTGTGTGAGGGACCAGTCTCAGGGTCCAGTGATCCAGACCCAGCTGAAGTGTGTGTGAATGTGAGGCTCAGTGTGTGAGGGACCAGCCTCAGGGTCCAGTGATCCAGACCCAGCTGAAGTGAGTGTGAATGTGAGGCTCAGTGTGTGATGGACCAGTCTCAGGGTCCAGTGATCCAGACCCAGCTGAAGTGTGTGTGAATGTGAGGCTCAGTTTTTGAGGAACCAGTCTCAGGGTCCAGTGATACAGACCCAGTTGAAGTGTGTGTGAATGTGAGGCTCAGTTTGTGAGGGACCTGCCTCAGGGTCCAGTGATCCAGACCCGGCTGAAGTGTCTGTGAATGTGAGGCTCAGTGTGTGAGGGACCAGTCTCAGGTTCCAGTGATCCAGACCCAGCTGAAGTGTGTGTGAATGAGAGGCTCAATGTGTGAGGGACCAGTCGGAGCGTCCAGTGATCCAGACCCAGCTGAAGTGTGTGTGAATGTGAGGCTCAGTGTGTGAGGGACCAGTCTCAGGGTCCAGTGATCCAGACCCAGCTGAAGTGTGTGTGAATGTGAGGCTCAGTGTGTGAGGGACCAGTCTCAGGGTCCAGTGATCCAGACCCAGCTGAAGAGTGTGTGTGAATGTGAGGCTCAGTGTGTGAGGGACCAGTCTCAGGGTCCAGTGATCCAGACCCAGCTGAAGTGTGTGCGAATGTGAGACTCAGTGTGTGAGGAACCAGTCTCAGGGTCCAGTGATCCAGACCCAACTGAAGTGTGTGTGAATGTGTGGCTCAGTGTGTGATGGACCAGTCTCATAGTCCAGTGATCCAGACCCAGCTGACGTGTGTGTGAATGTGTGGCTCAGTGTGTGATGGACCAGTCTCAGGGTCCAGTGATCCAGACCCAGCTGAAGTGTGTGTGAATGTGAAGCTCAGTGTGTGAGGGACCAGTCTCAGGGTCCAGTGATCCAGACCCAGCTGAAGTGTGTGTGAATGTGAGGCTCAGTGTGTGAGGGACCAGCCTCAGGGTCCAGTGATCCAGACCCAGCTGAAGTGAGTGTGAATGTGAGGCTCAGTGTGTGAGGGACCAGTCTCAGGGTCCAGTGATCCAGACCCAGCTGAAGTGTGTGTGAATGTGAGGCTCAGTTTTTGAGGAACCAGTCTCAGGGTCCAGTGATACAGACCCAGTTGAAGTGTGTGTGAATGTGAGGCTCAGTTTGTGAGGGACCTGCCTCAGGGTCCAGTGATCCAGACCCGTCTGAAGTGTCTGTGAATGTGAGGCTCAGTGTGTGAGGGACCAGTCTCAGGTTCCAGTGATCCAGACCCAGCTGAAGTGTGTGTGAATGAGAGGCTCAATGTGTGAGGGACCAGTCTGAGGGTCCAGTGATGCAGACCCAGCTGAGGTGTGTGTGAGATGAGGCTCAGTGTGTGAGGGACCAGCCTCAGGGTCCAGTGATCCAGACCCAGCTGAAGTGTGTGTGAATGTGAGGCTCAGTGTGTGAGGGACCAGCCTCAGTGTCCAGTGATCCAGACCCAGCTGAAGTGTGTGTGATTGTGAGACTCAGTGTGTGAGGGACCAGTCTCAGGGTCCAGTGATCCAGACCCAGCTGAAGTGTGTGTGAATGTGAGGCTCAGTGTGCGAAGGGCCAGTCTCAGGGTCCAGTGCTCCAGACCCAGATGAAGTGTGTGTGAATGTGAGGCTCAGTGTGTGAGGGACCAGTCTCAGGATCCAGTGATCCTGACCCAGCTGAAGTGTGTGTGAATGTAAGGCTCAGTATGTGAGGGACCAGTCTCAGGGTCCAGTGATCTAGACCCAGCTGAAGTGTGTGTGAATGTGAGGCTCAGTGTGTGAGGGACCAGTCTCAGGATCCAGTTATCCAGACCCAGCTGAAGTGTGTGTGACTGTATGGCTCAGTGTGTGAGGGACCAGTCTCAGTGTCCAGTGATCCTACCCAGCTGAAGTGTGTGTGAATGCGAGGCTCAGTGTGTGAGGGACCAGTCTCAGGGTCCAGTGATCCAGACCCAGCTGAAGTGTTTTTGAATGTGAGGCTCAGTGTGTGAGGGACCAGTCTCAGGGTCCAGTGATCCAGACCCAGCTGAAGTGTGTGTGAATGTGAGGCTCAGTGTGTGATGGACCAGTCTCAGGGTCCAGTGATTCAGACCCAGCTGAAGTGTGTGTGAATGTGAGGCTCAGTGTGTGAGGGACCAGTCTCAGGGTCCAGTGATCCAGACCCAGCTGAAGTGTGTGTGAATGTGAGGCTCAGTGTGTGAGGGACCAGTCTCAGGGTCCAGTGATCCAGACCCAGCTGAAGAGTGTGTGTGAATGTGAGGCTCAGTGTGTGAGGGACCAGTCTCAGGGTCCAGTGATCCAGACCCAGCTGAAGTGTGTGCGAATGTGAGACTCAGTGTGTGAGGAACCAGTCTCAGGGTCCAGTGATCCAGACCCAACTGAAGTGTGTGTGAATGTGTGGCTCAGTGTGTGATGGACCAGTCTCAGGGTCCAGTGATCCAGACCCAGCTGACGTGTGTGTGAATGTGTGGCTCAGTGTGTGATGGACCAGTCTCAGGGTCCAGTGATCCAGACCCAGCTGAAGTGTGTGTGAATGTGAAGCTCAGTGTGTGAGGGACCAGTCTCAGGGTCCAGTGATCCAGACCCAGCTGAAGTGTGTGTGAATGTGAGGCTCAGTGTGTGAGGGACCAGCCTCAGGGTCCAGTGATCCAGACCCAGCTGAAGTGAGTGTGAATGCGAGGCTCAGTGTGTGAGGGACCAGTCTCAGGGTCCAGTGATCCAGACCCAGCTGAAGTGTGTGTGAATGTGAGGCTCAGTTTTTGAGGAACCAGTCTCAGGGTCCAGTGATACAGACCCAGTTGAAGTGTGTGTGAATGTGAGGCTCAGTTTGTGAGGGACCTGCCTCAGGGTCCAGTGATCCAGACCCGGCTGAAGTGTCTGTGAATGTGAGGCTCAGTGTGTGAGGGACCAGTCTCAGGTTCCAGTGATCCAGAACCAGCTGAAGTGTGTGTGAATGAGAGGCTCAATGTGTGAGGGACCAGTCTGAGGGTCCAGTGATCCAGACCCAGCTGAAGTGTGTGTGAATGTGAGGCTCAGTGTGTGAGGGACCAGTCTCAGGGTCCAGTGATCCAGACCCAGCTGAAGTGTGTGTGAATGTGAGGCTCAGTGTGTGAGGGACCAGTCTCAGGGTCCAGTGATCCAGACCCAGCTGAAGAGTGTGTGTGAATGTGAGGCTCAGTGTGTGAGGGACCAGTCTCAGGGTCCAGTGATCCAGACCCAGCTGAAGTGTGTGCGAATGTGAGACTCAGTGTGTGAGGAACCAGTCTCAGGGTCCAGTGATCCAGACCCAACTGAAGTGTGTGTGAATGTGTGGCTCAGTGTGTGATGGACCAGTCTCATGGTCCAGTGATCCAGACCCAGCTGACGTGTGTGTGAATGTGTGGCTCAGTGTGTGATGGACCAGTCTCAGGGTCCAGTGATCCAGACCCAGCTGAAGTGTGTGTGAATGTGAAGCTCAGTGTGTGAGGGACCAGTCTCAGGGTCCAGTGATCCAGACCCAGCTGAAGTGTGTGTGAATGTGAGGCTCAGTGTGTGAGGGACCAGCCTCAGGGTCCAGTGATCCAGACCCAGCTGAAGTGAGTGTGAATGTGAGGCTCAGTGTGTGAGGGACCAGTCTCAGGGTCCAGTGATCCAGACCCAGCTGAAGTGTGTGTGAATGTGAGGCTCAGTTTTTGAGGAACCAGTCTCAGGGTCCAGTGATACAGACCCAGTTGAAGTGTGTGTGAATGTGAGGCTCAGTTTTTGAGGAACCAGTCTCAGGGTCCAGTGATACAGACCCAGTTGAAGTGTGTGTGAATGTGAGGCTCAGTTTGTGAGGGACCAGCCTCAGGGTCCAGTGATCCAGACCCAGCTGAAGTGTGTGTGAATGTGAGGCTCAGTGTGTGAGGGACCAGCATCAGTGTCCAGTGATCCAGACACAGCTGAAGTGTGTGTGATTGTGAGACTCAGTGTGTGAGGGACCAGTCTCAGGGTCCAGTGATCCAGACCCAGCTGAAGTGTGTGTGAATGTGAGGCTCAGTGTGCGAAGGGCCAGTCTCAGGGTCCAGTGCTCCAGACCCAGCTGAAGTGTGTGTGAATGTGAGGCTCAGTGTGTGAGGGACCAGTCTCAGGATCCAATGATCCAGACCCAGCTGAAGTGTGTGTGAATGTAAGGCTCAGTATGTGAGGGACCAGTCTCAGGGTCCAGTGATCCAGACCCAGCTGAAGTGTGTGTGAATGTGAGGCTCAGTGTGTGAGGGACCAGTCTCAGGATCCAGTGATCCAGACCCAGCTGAAGTGTGTGTGAATGTGAGGCTCAGTGTGTGAGGGACCAGTCTCAGGGTCCAGTGATCCAGACCCAGCTGAAGAGTGTGTGTGAATGTGAGGCTCAGTGTGTGAGGGGCCAGTCTCAGGGTCCAGTGATCAAGACCCAGCTGAAGTGTGTGCGAATGTGAGACTCAGTGTGTGAGGAACCAGTCTCAGGGTCCAGTGATCCAGACCCAACTGAAGTGTGTGTGAATGTGTGGCTCAGTGTGTGATGGACCAGTCTCAGGGTCCAGTGATCCAGACCCAGCTGACGTGTGTGTGAATATGTGGCTCAGTGTGTGATGGACCAGTCTCAGGGTCCAGTGATCCTGACCCAGCTGAAGTGTGTGTGAAGGTGAAGCTCAGTGTGTGAGGGACCAGTCTCAGGTTCCAGTGATCCAGACCCAGCTGAAGTGTGTGTGAATGTGAGGCTCAGTGTGTGAGGGACCAGCCTCAGGGTCCAGTGATCCAGACCCAGCTGAAGTGAATGTGAATGTGAGGCTCAGTGTGTGAGGGACCATTCTCAGGGTCCAGTGATCCAGACCCAGCTGAAGTGTGTGTGAATGTGAGGCTCAGTTTTTGAGGAACCAGTCTCAGGGTCCAGTGATACAGACCCAGTTGAAGTGTGTGTGAATGTGAGGCTCAGTTTGTGAGGGACCTGCCTCAGGGTCCAGTGATCCAGACCCGGCTGAAGTGTCTGTGAATGTGAGGCTCAGTGTGTGAGGGACCAGTCTCAGGTTCCAGTGATCCAGACCCAGCTGAAGTGTGTGTGAATGAGAGGCTCAAAGTGTGAGGGACCAGTCTGAGGGTCCAGTGATGCAGACCCAGCTGAAGTGTGTGTGAGATGAGGCTCAGTGTGTGAGGGACCAGCCTCAGGGTCCAGTGATCCAGACCCAGCTGAAGTGTGTGTGAATGTGAGGCTCAGTGTGTGAGGGACCAGCCTCAGTGTCCAGTGATCCAGACCCAGCTGAAGTGTGTGTGAATGTGAGGCTCAGTGTGCGAAGGGCCAGTCTCAGGGTCCAGTGCTCCAGACCCAGCTGAAGTGTGTGTGAATGTGAGGCTCAGTGTGTGAGGGACCAGTCTCAGGATCCAGTGATCCTGACCCAGCTGAAGTGTGTGTGAATGTAAGGCTCAGTATGTGAGGGACCAGTCTCAGGGTCCAGTGATCTAGACCCAGCTGAAGTGTGTGTGAATGTGAGGCTCAGTGTGTGAGGGACCAGTCTCAGGATCCAGTTATCCAGACCCAGCTGAAGTGTGTGTGACTGTGAGGCTCAGTGTGTGAGGGACCAGTCTCAGTGTCCAGTGATCCTACCCAGCTGAAGTGTGTGTGAATGTGAGGCTCAGTGTGTGAGGGACCAGTCTCAGGGTCCAGTGATCCAGACCCAGCTGAAGTGTTTTTGAATGTGAGGCTCAGTGTGTGAGGGACCAGTCTCAGGGTCCAGTGATCCAGACCCAGCTGAAGTGTGTGTGAATGTGAGGCTCAGTGTGTGAGGAACCAGTCTCAGGGTCCAGTGACCCAGACCAAGCTGAAGTGTGTGTGAATGTGAGGCTCAGTGTGTGAGGAACCAGTCTCAGGTTCCAATGATCCAGACCCAGCTGAAGTGTCTATGAATGTGAGGCTCAGTGTGTGAGGGACCAGCCTCAGGGTCCAGCGATCCAGACCCAGCTGAAGTGTGTGTGAATGTGAGGCTCAGTGTGTGAGGGACCAGTCTCAGGGTCCAGTGATCCAGCCCCAGCTGAAGTGTGTGTGAATGTGAGGCTCAGTGTGTGAGGGACCAGACTCAGGGTCCAGTGATCCAGACCCAGCTGAAGTGGGTGTGAATGTAAGGCTCAGTGTCTGAGGGACCAGTCGCAGGGTCCATTGATCCAGACCCAGCTGAAGTGTGTGTGAATGTGAGGCTCAGTGTGTGAGGGACCAGTCTCAGGGTCCAGTGATCCAGACCCAGCTGAAGTGTGTGTGAATGTGAGGCTCAGTGTGTGAGGGACCAGTCTCAGGATCCAGTGATCCAGACCCAGCTGAAGTGTGTGTGAATGTGAGGCTCAGAGTGTGAGGAACCAGTCTCAGGGTCCAGTGATCCAGACCCAGCTGAAGTGTGTGTGAATGTGAGGCTCAGTGTGTGAGGAACCAGTCTCAGGTTCCAATGATCCAGACCCAGCTGAAGTGTGTGTGAATGTGAGGCTCAGTGTGTGAGGGACCAGCCTCAGGGTCCAGTGATCCAGACCCAGCTGAAGTGTGTGTGAATGTGAGGCTCAGTGTGTGAGGGACCAGTCTCAAGGTCCAGTGATCCAGCCCCAGCTGAAGTGTGTGTGAATGTGAGGCTCAGTGTGTGAGGGACCAGACTCAGGGTCCAGTGATCCAGACCCAGCTGAAGTGGGTGTGAATGTAAGGCTCAGTGTCTGAGGGACAAGTCGCAGGGTCCAGTGATCCAGACCCAGCTGAAGTGTGTGTGAATGTGAGGCTCAGTGTGTGAGGGACCAGTCTCAGGGTTCAGTGATCCAGACCCAGCTGAAGTGTGTGTGAATGTGAGGCTCAGTGTGTGAGGGACCAATCTCAGGGTCCAGTGATCCAGACCACGCTGAAGTTTGTGTGAATGTGAGGCTCAGTGTGTGAGGGACCAGTCTCAGGGTCCAGTGATCCAGACCCAGCTGAAGTGTGTGTGAATATGAGGCTCAGTGTATGAGGGACCAGTCTCAGGGTCCAGTGATCCAGACCCAGCTGAAGTGTGTGTAAATGTGAGGCTCAGTGTGTGAGGGATGAGTCTCAGGGTCTCGTGATCCAGACGCAGCTGAAGTGTGTGTGAAGGTGAGGCTCAGTGTGTGAGGGACCAGTCTCAGGGTCCAGTGATCCAGACCCAGCTGAAGTGTGTGTGAATGTGAGGCTCAGTGTGCGAAGGGCCAGTCTCAGGGTCCAGTGATACAGACCCAGTTGAAGTGTGTGCGAATGTGAGGCTCAGTTTGTGAGGGACCTGCCTCAGGGTCCAGTGATCCAGACCCGGCTGAAGTGTCTGTGAATGTGAGGCTCAGTGTGTGAGGGACCAGTCTCAGGTTCCAGTGTTCCAGACCCAGCTGAAGTGTGTGTGAATGAGAGGCTCAATGTGTGAGGGACCAGTCTGAGGGTCCAGTGATGCAGACACAGCTGAAGTGTGTGTGAGATGAGGCTCAGTGTGTGAGGGACCAGTCTCAGGGTCCAGTGATCCAGACCCAGCTGAAGTGTGTGTGAATGTGAGGCTCAGTGTGCGAAGGGCCAGTCTCAGGATCCAGTGCTCCAGACCCAGCTGAAGTGTGTGTGAATGTGAGGCTCAGTGTGTGAGGGACCAGTCTCAGGATCCAGTGATCCTGACCCAGCTGAAGTGTGTGTGAATGTAAGGCTCAGTATGTGAGGGACCAGTCTCAGGGTCCAGTGATCTAGACCCAGCTGAAGTGTGTGTGAATGTGAGGCTCAGTGTGTGAGGGACCAGTCTCAGGGTCCAGTGATCCAGACCCAGCTGAAGTGTGTGTGAATGTGAGGCTCAGTTTCTGAGGAACCAGTCTCAGGGTCCAGTGATACAGACCCAGTTGAAGTGTGTGTGAATGTGAGGCTCAGTTTGTGAGGGTCCTGCCTCAGGGTCCAGTGATCCAGACCCGGCTGAAGTGTCTGTGAATGTGAGGCTCAGTGTGTGAGGGACCAGTCTCAGGTTCCAGTGATCCAGACCCAGCTGAAGTTTGTGTGAATGAGAGGCTCAATGTGTGAGGGACCAGTCTGAGGGTCCAGTGATGCAGACCCAGCTGAAGTGTGTGTGAGATGAGGCTCAGTGTGTGAGGGACCAGCCTCAGGGTCCAGTGATCCAGACCCAGCTGAAGTGTGTGTGAATGTGAGGCTCAGTGTGTGAGGGACCAGCCTCAGTGTCCAGTGATCCAGACCCAGGTGAAGTGTGTGTGAATGTGAGACTCAGTGTGTGAGGGACCAGTCTCAGGGTCCAGTGATCCAGACCCAGCTGAAGTGTGTGTGAATGTGAAGCTCAGTGTGTGAGGGACCAGTCTCAGGGTCCAGTGATCCAGACCCAGCTGAAGTGTGTGTGAATGTGAGGCTCAGTGTGTGAGGGTCCAGCCTCAGGGTCCAGTGATCCAGATCCAGCTGAAGTGTGTGTGAATCTGAGGCTCAGTGTATGAGGGACCAGTCTCAGGGTCCAGTGATCCAGACCCAGCTGAAGTGTGTGTGAATCTGAGGCTCAGTGTGTGAGGGACCAGCCTCAGGCTCCAGTGATCCAGACCCAGCTGAAGTGTGTGTGAATGTGAGGCTCAGTGTGTGATGGACCAGTCTCAGGGTCCAGTGATCCAGACCCAGCTGAAGTGTGTGTGAATGTGAGGCTCAGTGTGTGAGGGACCAGTCTGAGGATCCAGTGATCCAGACCCAGCTGAAGTGTGTGTGACTGTGAGACTCAGTGTGTGAGGGACCAGTCTCATTGTCCAGTGATCCTACCAAGCTGAAGTGTGTGTGAATGTGAGGCTCAGTTGTGTGAGGGACCAGTCTCAGCGTCCAGTGATCCAGACCCAGCTGAAGTGTGTGTGAATGTGAGGCTCAGTGTCTGAGGGACAAGTCTCAGGGTCCAGTGATCCAGACCCAGCTGAAGTGTGTGTGAATGTGAGGCTCAGTGTGTGAGGGACCAGTCTCAGGGTCCAGTGATCCAGACCCAGCTGAAGTGTGTGTGAATGTGTGGCTCAGTGTATGAGGAACCAGTCTCAGGGTCCAGTGATCCAGACCCAACTGAAGTGTGTGTGAATGTGTGGCTCAGTGTGTGATGGACCAGTCTCAGGGTCCAGTGATCCAGACCCAGCTAAGGTGTGTGTGAATGTGTGGCTCAGTGTGTGATGGACCAGTCTCAGGGTCCAGTAATCCAGACCCAGCTGAAGTGTGTGTGAATGTGAGGCTCAGTGTGTGAGGGACCAGTCCCATGGTCCAGTGATCCAGACCCAGCTGAAGTGTGTGTGAATGTGAGGCTCAGTGTGTGAGGGACCAGTCTCAGGATCCAGTGATCCAGACCCAGCTGAAGTATGTGTGACAGTGAGGCTCAGTGTGTGAGGAACCAGTCTCAGTGTCCAGTGATCCTACCCAGCTGAAGTGTGTGTGAATGTGAGGCTCAGTGTGTGAGGGACCAGTCTCAGGGTCCAGTGATCCAGACCAGGCTGAAGTGTGTGTGAATGTGAGGCTCAGTGTGTGAGGGACCAGTCTCAGGGTCCAGTGATCCAGACCCAGCTGAAGTGTGTGTGAATGTGAGGCTCAGTGTGTGAGGAAACAGTCTCAGGGTCCAGTGATCCAGACCCAGCTGAAGTGTGTGTGAATGTGAGGCTCAGTGTGTGAGGAACCAGTCTCAGGGTCCAGTGATCCAGACCCAGCTGAAGTGTGTGTGAATGTGAGGCTCAGTGTGTGAGGGACCAGTCTCAGTGTCCAGTGATCCAGACCCAGCTGAAGTGTGTGTGAATGTGAGGCTCAGTGTGTGAGGGACCAGTCTCAGGGTCCAGTGATCCAGACCCAGCTGAAGTGTGTGTGAATGTGAGGCTCAGTGTGTGAGGAACCAGTCTCAGGGTCCAGTGATGCAGACCCAGCTGAAGTGTGTGTGAATGTGAGGCTCAGTGTGTGAGGGACCAGTCTCAGGGTCCAATGATCCAGACCCAGCTGAAGTGTGTGTGAATGTGAAGCTTAGTGTGTGAGGGACCAGTCTCAGGTCCAGTGATCCAGACCCAGCTGAAGTGAGTGTGAATGTGAGGCTCAGTGTGTGAGGATCCAGTCTCAGGGTCTAGTGATCCAGACCCAGCTGAAGTGTGTGTGAATATGAGGCTCAGGGTGTGAGGGACCTGACTCAGGGTCCAGTGATCCAGACCCAGCTGAAGTGTGTGTGAATGTGAGGCTCAGTGTGTGATGGACCAGTCTCAGGGTCCAGTTATCCAGACCCAGCTGAAGTGTGTGTGAATGTGAGGCTCAGTGTGTGAGGGACCAGTCTCAGGTTCCAGTGATCCAGACCCAGCTGAAGTGTGTGTGAATGTGAGGCTCAGTGTGTGAGGGACCAGTCTCAGGGTCCAGTGATCCAGACCCAGCTGAAGAGTGTGTGAATGTGATGCTCAGTGTGTGAGGGACCAGTCTCAGAGTCCAGTGATCCAGACCCAGCTGAAGAGTGTGTGTGAATGTGAGGCTCAGTGTGTGAGGGACCAGTCTCAGGGTCCAGTGATCCAGACCCAGCTGAAGTGTGTGCGAATGTGAGGCTCAGTGTGTGAGGAACCAGTCTCAGGGTCCAGTGATCCAGACCCAACTGAAGTGTGTGTGAATGTGTGGCTCAGTGTGTGATGGACCAGTCTCAGGGTCCAGTGATCCAGACCCAGCTGACGTGTGT
The DNA here is from genome assembly GCF_044704955.1 of Pristiophorus japonicus. NCBI lineage: Eukaryota > Metazoa > Chordata > Chondrichthyes > Pristiophoridae > Pristiophorus > Pristiophorus japonicus. The sequence goes on along the minus strand of NW_027250915.1, from coordinate 1,695,881 downwards.
GTGAATGTGTGGCTCAGTGTGTGATGGACCAGTCTCAGGGTCCAGTGATCCAGACCCAGCTGAAGTGTGTGTGAATGTGAGGCTCAGTGTGTGAGGGACCAGTCCCAGGGTCCAGTGATCCAGACCCAGCTGAAGTGTGTGTGAATGTGAGGCTCAGTGTGTGAGGGACCAGTCTCAGGATCCAGTGATCCAGACCCAGCTGAAGTGTGTGTGACTGTGAGGCTCAGTGTGTGAGGGACCAGTCTCAGTGTCCAGTGATCCTACCCAGCTGAAGTGTATGTGAATGTGAGGCTCAGTGTGTGAGGGACCAGTCTCAGGGTCCAGTGATCCAGACCCAGCTGAAGTGTGTGTGAATGTGAGGCTCAGTGTGTGAGGGACCAGTCTCAGGGTCCAGTGATCCAGACCCAGCTGAAGTGTGTGTGAATGTGAGGCTCAGTGTGTGAGGAAACAGTCTCAGGGTCCAGTGATCCAGACCCAGCTGAAGTGTGTGTGAATGTGAGGCTCAGTGTGTGAGGAACCAGACTCAGGGTCCAGTGATCCAGACACAGCTGAAGTGAGTGTGAATGTGAGGCTCAGTGTGTGATGGACCAGTCTCAGGGTCCAGTGATCCAGACCCAGCTGAAGTGTGTGTGAATGTGAGGCTCAGTATATGAAGGACCCGTCTCAGGGTCCAGTGATCCAGACCCAGCTGAAGTGTGTGTGAATGTGAGGCTCAGTGTGTGAGGGACCAGTCTCAGGGTCCAGTGATGCAGACCCAGCTGAAGTGTGTGTGAATGTGAGGCTCAGTGTGTGAGGGACCAGTCTCAGGGTCCAGTGATCCAGACCCAGCTGAAGTGTGTGTGAATGTGAAGCTCAGTGTGTGAGGGACCAGTCTCAGGTCCAGTGATCCAGACCCAGCTGAAGTGTGTGTGAATGTGAGGCTCAGTGTGTGAGGATCCAGTCTCAGGGTCTAGTGATCCAGACCCAGCTGAAGTGTGTGTGAATATGAGGCTCAGGGTGTGAGGGACCTGACTCAGGGTCCAGTGATCCAGACCCAGCTGAAGTGTGTGTGAATGTGAGGCTCAGTGTGTGATGGACCAGTCTCAGGGTCCAGTGATCCAGACCCAGCTGAAGTGTGTGTGAATGTGAGGCTCAGTGTGTGAGGGACCAGTCTCAGGGTCCAGTGATCCAGACCCAGCTGAAGTGTGTGTGAATGTGAGGCTCAGTGTGTGAGGGACCAGTCTCAGGGTCCAGTGATCCAGACCCAACTGAAGAGTGTGTGAATGTGATGCTCAGTGTGTGAGGGACCAGTCTCAGAGTCCACTGATCCAGACCCAGCTGAAGAGTGTTTGTGAATGTGAGGCTCAGTGTGTGAGGGACCAGTCTCAGGGTCCAGTGATCCAGACACAGCTGACGTGTGTGTGAATGTGTGGCTCAGTGTATGAGGAACCAGTCTCAGGGTCCAGTGATCCAGACCCAACTGAAGTGTGTGTGAATGTGTGGCTCAGTGTGTGAAAGACCAGTCTCAGGGTCCAGTGATCCAGACCCAGCTGACGTGTGTGTGAATGTGTGGCTCAGTGTGTGATGGACCAGTCTCAGGGTCCAGTGATCCAGACCCAGCTGAAGTGTGTGTGAATGTGAGGCTCATTGTGTGAGGGACCAGTCTCAGGGTCCAGTGATCCAGACCCAGCTGATGTGTGTGTGAATGTGAGGCTCAGTGTGTGAGGGACCAGTCTCAGGGTCCAGTGATCCAGACCCAGCTGAAGTGTGTGTGAATGTGAGGCTCAGTGTGTGAGGAACCAGTCTCAGGGTCCAGTGCTCCAGACCCAGCTGAAGTGTGTGTGAATGTGAGGCTCAGTGTGTGAGGGACCAGCCTCAGGGTCCAGCGATCCAGACCCAGCTGAAGTGTGTGTGAATGTGAGGCTCAGTGTGTGAGGGACCAGTCTCAGGGTCCAGTGATCCAGACCCAGCTGACGTGTGTGTGAATGTGTGGCTCATTGTGTGATGGACCAGTCTCAGGGTCCAGTGATCCAGACCCAGCTGAAGTGTGTGTGAATGTGAGGCTCAGTATGTGAGGGACCAGTCCCAGGGTCCAGTGATCCAGACCCAGCTGAAGTGTGTGTGAATGTGAGGCTCAGTGTGTGAGGGACCAGTCTCAGGATCCAGTGATCCAGACCCAGCTGAAGTGTGTGTGACTGTGAGGCTCAGTGTGTGAGGGACCAGTCTCAGGGTCCAGTGATCCTACCCAGCTGAAGTGTGTGTGAATGTGAGGCTCATTGTGTGAGGGACCAGTCTCAGGGTCCAGTGATCCTGACCCAGCTGATGTGTGTGTGAATGTGAGGCTCAGTGTGTGAGGGACCAGTCTCAGGGTCCAGTGATCCAGACCCAGCTGAAGTGTGTGTGAATGTGAGGCTCAGTGTGTGAGGAAACAGTCTCAGGGTCCAGTGCTCCAGACCCAGCTGAAGTGTGTGTGAATGTGAGGCTCAGTGTGTGAGGGACCAGCCTCAGGGTCCAGCGATCCAGACCCAGCTGAAGTGTGTGTGAATGTGAGGCTCAGTGTGTGAGGGACCAGTCTCAGGGTCCAGTGATCCAGCCCCAGCTGCAGTGTGTGTGAATGTGAGGCTCAGTGTGTGAGGGACCAGACTCAGGGTCCAGTGATCCAGACCCAGCTGACGTGGGTGTGAATGTAAGGCTCAGTGTCTGAGGGACCAGTCGCAGGGTCCATTGATCCAGACCCAGCTGAAGTGTGTGTGAATGTGAGAATCAGTGTGTGAGGGACCAGTCTCAGGGTCCAGTGATCCAGACCCAGCTGAAGTGTGTGTGAATGTGAGGCTCAGAGTGTGAGGAACCAGTCTCAGGGTCCAGTGATCCAGACCCAGCTGAAGTGTGTCTGAATGTGAGGCTCAGTGTGTGAGGAACCAGTCTCAGGTTCCAATGATCCAGACCCAGCTGAAGTGTGTGTGAATGTGAGGCTCAGTGTGTGAGGGACCTGCCTCAGGGTCCAGTGATCCAGACCCAGATGAAGTGTGTGTGAATGTGAGGCTCAGTGTGTGAGGGACCAGTCTCAGGGTCCAGTGATCCAGACCCAGCTGAAGTGTGTGTGTATATGAGGCTCAGTGTATGAGGGACCAGTCTCAGGGTCCAGTGATCCAGACCCAGCTGAAGTGTGTGTAAATGTGAGGCTCAGTGTTTGAGGGATGAGTCTCAGGGTCTCGTGATCCAGACGCAGCTGAAGTGTGTGTGAAGGTGAGGCTCAGTGTGTGAGGGACCAGTCTCAGGGTCCAGTGATCCAGACCCAGCTGAAGTGTGTGTGAATGTGAGGCTCAGTGTGTGAGGGACCAGTCTAAGGGTCCAGTGATCCAGACCCAGCTGAAGTGTGTGTGAATGTGAGGCTCAGTGTGCGAAGGGCCAGTCTCAGGGTCCAGTGCTCCAGACCCAGCTGAAGTGTGTGTGAATGTGAGGCTCAGTGTGTGAGGGACCAGTCTCAGGATCCAGTGATCCTGACCCAGCTGAAGTGTGTATGAATGTAAGGCTCAGTATGTGAGGGACCAGTCTCAGGGTCCAGTGATCTAGACCCAGCTGAAGTGTGTGTTAATGTGAGGCTCAGTGTGTGAGGGACCAGTCTCAGGGTTCAGTGATCCAGACCCAGCTGAAGTGTGTGTGAATGTGAGGCTCAGTTTCTGAGGAACCAATCTCAGGGTCCAGTGATACAGACCCAGTTGAAGTGTGTGTGAATGTGAGGCTCAGTTTGTGAGGGACCTGCCTCAGGGTCCAGTGATCCAGACCCGGCTGAAGTGTCTGTGAATGTGAGGCTCAGTGTGTGAGGGACCAGTCTCAGGGTCCAGTGATCCAGACCCAGCTGAAGAGTGTGTGAATGTGATGCTCAGTGTGTGAGGGACCAGTCTCAGAGTCCAGTGATCCAGACCCAGCTGAAGAGTGTGTGTGAATGTGAGGCTCAGTGTGTGAGGGACCAGTCTCAGGGTCCAGTGATCCAGACCCAGCTGAAGTGTGTGTGAATGTGTGGCTCAGTGTATGAGGAACCAGTCTCAGGGTCCAGTGATCCAGACCCAACTGAAGTGTGTGTGAATGTGTGGCTCAGTGTGTGATGGACCAGTCTCAGGGTCCAGTGATCCAGACCCAGCTGACGTGTGTGTGAATGTGTGGCTCAGTGTGTGATGGACCAGTCTCAGGGTCCAGTGATCCAGACCCAGCTGAAGTGTGTGTGAATGTGAGGCTCAGTGTGTGAGGGACCAGTCCCAGGGTCCAGTGATCCAGACCCAGCTGAAGTGTGTGTGAATGTGAGGCTCAGTGTGTGAGGGACCAGTCTCAGGATCCAGTGATCCAGACCCAGCTGAAGTGTGTGTGACTGTGAGGCTCAGTGTGTGAGGGACCAGTCTCAGTGTCCAGTGATCCTACCCAGCTGAAGTGTGTGTGAATGTGAGGCTCAGTGTGTGAGGGACCAGTCTCAGGGTCCAGTGATCCAGACCCAGCTGATGAGTGTGTGAATGTGAGGCTCAGTGTGTGAGGGACCAGTCTCAGGTTCCAGTGATCCAGACCCAGCTGAAGTGTGTGTGAATGTGAGGCTCAGTGTGTGAGGAACCAGTCTCAGGGTCCAGTGATCCAGACCCAGCTGAAGTGTGTGTGAATGTGAGGCTCAGTGTGTGAGGAACCAGTCTCAGGGTCCAGTGATCCAGACCCAGCTGAAGTGTGTGTGAATGTGAGGCTCAGTGTGTGAGGAACCAGTCTCAGGTTCCAATGATCCAGACCCAGCTGAAGTGTGTGTGAATGTGAGGCTCAGTGTGTGAGGGACCTGCCTCAGGGTCCAGTGATCCAGACCCAGCTGAAGTGTGTGTGAATGTGAGGCTCAGTGTGTGAGGGACCAGTCTCAGGGTCCAGTGATCCAGACCCAGCTGAAGTGTTTTTGAATGTGAGGCTCAGTGTGTGAGGGACCAGTCTCAGGGTCCAGTGATCCAGACCCAGCTGAAGTGTGTGTGAATGTGAGGCACAGTGTGTGAGGAACCAGTCTCAGGGTCCAGTGATCCAGACCTAGCTGAAGTGTGTGTGAATGTGAGGCTCAGTGTGTGAGGAACCAGTCTCAGGTTCCAATGATCCAGACCCAGCTGAAGTGTGTGTGAATGTGAGGCTCAGTGTGTGAGGGACCAGCCTCAGGGTCCAGCGATCCAGACCCAGCTGAAGTGTGTGTGAATGTGAGGCTCAATGTGTGAGGATCCAGTCTCAGGGTCTAGTGATCCAGACCCAGCTGAAGTGTGTGTGAATATGAGGTTCAGGGTGTGAGGGACCTGACTCAGGGTCCAGTGATCCAGACCCAGCTGAAGTGTGTGTGAATGTGAGGCTCAGTGTGTGATGGACCAGTCTCAGGGTCCAGTGATCCAGACCCAGCTGAAGTGTGTGTGAATGTGAGGCTCAGTGTGTGAGGGACCAGTCTCAGGGTCCAGTGATCCAGACCCAGCTGAAGTGTGTGTGAATGTGAGGCTCAGTGTGTGAGGGACCAGTCTCAGGGTCCAGTGATCCAGACCCAGCTGAAGAGTGTGTGTGAATGTGAGGCTCAGTGTGTGAGGGACCAGTCTCAGGGTCCAGTGATCCAGACCCAGCTGAAGTGTGTGCGAATGTGAGACTCAGTGTGTGAGGAACCAGTCTCAGGGTCCAGTGATCCAGACCCAACTGAAGTGTGTGTGAATGTGTGGCTCAGTGTGTGATGGACCAGTCTCAGGGTCCAGTGATCCAGACCCAGCTGACGTGTGTGTGAATGTGTGGCTCAGTGTGTGATGGACCAGTCTCAGGTCCAGTGATCCAGACCCAGCTGAAGTGTGTGTGAATGTGAAGCTCAGTGTGTGAGGGACCAGTCTCAGGGTCCAGTGATCCAGACCCAGCTGAAGTGTGTGTGAATGTGAGGCTCAGTGTGTGAGGGACCAGCCTCAGGGTCCAGTGATCCAGACCCAGCTGAAGTGAGTGTGAATGTGAGGCTCAGTGTGTGATGGACCAGTCTCAGGGTCCAGTGATCCAGACCCAGCTGAAGTGTGTGTGATTGTGAGGCTCAGTTTTTGAGGAACCAGTCTCAGGGTCCAGTGATACAGACCCAGTTGAAGTGTGTGTGAATGTGAGGCTCAGTTTGTGAGGGACCTGCCTCAGGGTCCAGTGATCCAGACCCGGCTGAAGTGTCTGTGAATGTGAGGCTCAGTGTGTGAGGGACCAGTCTCAGGTTCCAGTGATCCAGACCCAGCTGAAGTGTGTGTGAATGAGAGGCTCAATGTGTGAGGGACCAGTCGGAGCGTCCAGTGATCCAGACCCAGCTGAAGTGTGTGTGAATGTGAGGCTCAGTGTGTGAGGGACCAGTCTCAGGGTCCAGTGATCCAGACCCAGCTGAAGTGTGTGTGAATGTGAGGCTCAGTGTGTGAGGGACCAGTCTCAGGGTCCAGTGATCCAGACCCAGCTGAAGAGTGTGTGTGAATGTGAGGCTCAGTGTGTGAGGGACCAGTCTCAGGGTCCAGTGATCCAGACCCAGCTGAAGTGTGTGCGAATGTGAGACTCAGTGTGTGAGGAACCAGTCTCAGGGTCCAGTGATCCAGACCCAACTGAAGTGTGTGTGAATGTGTGGCTCAGTGTGTGATGGACCAGTCTCATAGTCCAGTGATCCAGACCCAGCTGACGTGTGTGTGAATGTGTGGCTCAGTGTGTGATGGACCAGTCTCAGGGTCCAGTGATCCAGACCCAGCTGAAGTGTGTGTGAATGTGAAGCTCAGTGTGTGAGGGACCAGTCTCAGGGTCCAGTGATCCAGACCCAGCTGAAGTGTGTGTGAATGTGAGGCTCAGTGTGTGAGGGACCAGCCTCAGGGTCCAGTGATCCAGACCCAGCTGAAGTGAGTGTGAATGTGAGGCTCAGTGTGTGAGGGACCAGTCTCAGGGTCCAGTGATCCAGACCCAGCTGAAGTGTGTGTGAATGTGAGGCTCAGTTTTTGAGGAACCAGTCTCAGGGTCCAGTGATACAGACCCAGTTGAAGTGTGTGTGAATGTGAGGCTCAGTTTGTGAGGGACCTGCCTCAGGGTCCAGTGATCCAGACCCGTCTGAAGTGTCTGTGAATGTGAGGCTCAGTGTGTGAGGGACCAGTCTCAGGTTCCAGTGATCCAGACCCAGCTGAAGTGTGTGTGAATGAGAGGCTCAATGTGTGAGGGACCAGTCTGAGGGTCCAGTGATGCAGACCCAGCTGAGGTGTGTGTGAGATGAGGCTCAGTGTGTGAGGGACCAGCCTCAGGGTCCAGTGATCCAGACCCAGCTGAAGTGTGTGTGAATGTGAGGCTCAGTGTGTGAGGGACCAGCCTCAGTGTCCAGTGATCCAGACCCAGCTGAAGTGTGTGTGATTGTGAGACTCAGTGTGTGAGGGACCAGTCTCAGGGTCCAGTGATCCAGACCCAGCTGAAGTGTGTGTGAATGTGAGGCTCAGTGTGCGAAGGGCCAGTCTCAGGGTCCAGTGCTCCAGACCCAGATGAAGTGTGTGTGAATGTGAGGCTCAGTGTGTGAGGGACCAGTCTCAGGATCCAGTGATCCTGACCCAGCTGAAGTGTGTGTGAATGTAAGGCTCAGTATGTGAGGGACCAGTCTCAGGGTCCAGTGATCTAGACCCAGCTGAAGTGTGTGTGAATGTGAGGCTCAGTGTGTGAGGGACCAGTCTCAGGATCCAGTTATCCAGACCCAGCTGAAGTGTGTGTGACTGTGAGGCTCAGTGTGTGAGGGACCAGTCTCAGTGTCCAGTGATCCTACCCAGCTGAAGTGTGTGTGAATGCGAGGCTCAGTGTGTGAGGGACCAGTCTCAGGGTCCAGTGATCCAGACCCAGCTGAAGTGTTTTTGAATGTGAGGCTCAGTGTGTGAGGGACCAGTCTCAGGGTCCAGTGATCCAGACCCAGCTGAAGTGTGTGTGAATGTGAGGCTCAGTGTGTGATGGACCAGTCTCAGGGTCCAGTGATTCAGACCCAGCTGAAGTGTGTGTGAATGTGAGGCTCAGTGTGTGAGGGACCAGTCTCAGAGTCCAGTGATCCAGACCCAGCTGAAGTGTGTGTGAATGTGAGGCTCAGTGTGTGAGGGACCAGTCTCAGGGTCCAGTGATCCAGACCCAGCTGAAGAGTGTGTGTGAATGTGAGGCTCAGTGTGTGAGGGACCAGTCTCAGGGTCCAGTGATCCAGACCCAGCTGAAGTGTGTGCGAATGTGAGACTCAGTGTGTGAGGAACCAGTCTCAGGGTCCAGTGATCCAGACCCAACTGAAGTGTGTGTGAATGTGTGGCTCAGTGTGTGATGGACCAGTCTCAGGGTCCAGTGATCCAGACCCAGCTGACGTGTGTGTGAATGTGTGGCTCAGTGTGTGATGGACCAGTCTCAGGGTCCAGTGATCCAGACCCAGCTGAAGTGTGTGTGAATGTGAAGCTCAGTGTGTGAGGGACCAGTCTCAGGGTCCAGTGATCCAGACCCAGCTGAAGTGTGTGTGAATGTGAGGCTCAGTGTGTGAGGGACCAGCCTCAGGGTCCAGTGATCCAGACCCAGCTGAAGTGAGTGTGAATGCGAGGCTCAGTGTGTGAGGGACCAGTCTCAGGGTCCAGTGATCCAGACCCAGCTGAAGTGTGTGTGAATGTGAGGCTCAGTTTTTGAGGAACCAGTCTCAGGGTCCAGTGATACAGACCCAGTTGAAGTGTGTGTGAATGTGAGGCTCAGTTTGTGAGGGACCTGCCTCAGGGTCCAGTGATCCAGACCCGGCTGAAGTGTCTGTGAATGTGAGGCTCAGTGTGTGAGGGACCAGTCTCAGGTTCCAGTGATCCAGAACCAGCTGAAGTGTGTGTGAATGAGAGGCTCAATGTGTGAGGGACCAGTCTGAGGGTCCAGTGATCCAGACCCAGCTGAAGTGTGTGTGAATGTGAGGCTCAGTGTGTGAGGGACCAGTCTCAGGGTCCAGTGATCCAGACCCAGCTGAAGTGTGTGTGAATGTGAGGCTCAGTGTGTGAGGGACCAGTCTCAGGGTCCAGTGATCCAGACCCAGCTGAAGAGTGTGTGTGAATGTGAGGCTCAGTGTGTGAGGGACCAGTCTCAGGGTCCAGTGATCCAGACCCAGCTGAAGTGTGTGCGAATGTGAGACTCAGTGTGTGAGGAACCAGTCTCAGGGTCCAGTGATCCAGACCCAACTGAAGTGTGTGTGAATGTGTGGCTCAGTGTGTGATGGACCAGTCTCATGGTCCAGTGATCCAGACCCAGCTGACGTGTGTGTGAATGTGTGGCTCAGTGTGTGATGGACCAGTCTCAGGGTCCAGTGATCCAGACCCAGCTGAAGTGTGTGTGAATGTGAAGCTCAGTGTGTGAGGGACCAGTCTCAGGGTCCAGTGATCCAGACCCAGCTGAAGTGTGTGTGAATGTGAGGCTCAGTGTGTGAGGGACCAGCCTCAGGGTCCAGTGATCCAGACCCAGCTGAAGTGAGTGTGAATGTGAGGCTCAGTGTGTGAGGGACCAGTCTCAGGGTCCAGTGATCCAGACCCAGCTGAAGTGTGTGTGAATGTGAGGCTCAGTTTTTGAGGAACCAGTCTCAGGGTCCAGTGATACAGACCCAGTTGAAGTGTGTGTGAATGTGAGGCTCAGATTTTGAGGAACCAGTCTCAGGGTCCAGTGATACAGACCCAGTTGAAGTGTGTGTGAATGTGAGGCTCAGTTTGTGAGGGACCAGCCTCAGGGTCCAGTGATCCAGACCCAGCTGAAGTGTGTGTGAATGTGAGGCTCAGTGTGTGAGGGACCAGCATCAGTGTCCAGTGATCCAGACCCAGCTGAAGTGTGTGTGATTGTGAGACTCAGTGTGTGAGGGACCAGTCTCAGGGTCCAGTGATCCAGACCCAGCTGAAGTGTGTGTGAATGTGAGGCTCAGTGTGCGAAGGGCCAGTCTCAGGGTCCAGTGCTCCAGACCCAGCTGAAGTGTGTGTGAATGTGAGGCTCAGTGTGTGAGGGACCAGTCTCAGGATCCAATGATCCAGACCCAGCTGAAGTGTGTGTGAATGTAAGGCTCAGTATGTGAGGGACCAGTCTCAGGGTCCAGTGATCTAGACCCAGCTGAAGTGTGTGTGAATGTGAGGCTCAGTGTGTGAGGGACCAGTCTCAGGATCCAGTGATCCAGACCCAGCTGAAGTGTGTGTGAATGTGAGGCTCAGTGTGTGAGGGACCAGTCTCAGGGTCCAGTGATCCAGACCCAGCTGAAGAGTGTGTGTGAATGTGAGGCTCAGTGTGTGAGGGACCAGTCTCAGGGTCCAGTGATCAAGACCCAGCTGAAGTGTGTGCGAATGTGAGACTCAGTGTGTGAGGAACCAGTCTCAGGGTCCAGTGATCCAGACCCAACTGAAGTGTGTGTGAATGTGTGGCTCAGTGTGTGATGGACCAGTCTCAGGGTCCAGTGATCCAGACCCAGCTGACGTGTGTGTGAATATGTGGCTCAGTGTGTGATGGACCAGTCTCAGGGTCCAGTGATCCTGACCCAGCTGAAGTGTGTGTGAAGGTGAAGCTCAGTGTGTGAGGGACCAGTCTCAGGTTCCAGTGATCCAGACCCAACTGAAGTGTGTGTGAATGTGAGGCTCAGTGTGTGAGGGACCAGCCTCAGGGTCCAGTGATCCAGACCCAGCTGAAGTGAATGTGAATGTGAGGCTCAGTGTGTGAGGGACCATTCTCAGGGTCCAGTGATCCAGACCCAGCTGAAGTGTGTGTGAATGTGAGGCTCAGTTTTTGAGGAACCAGTCTCAGGGTCCAGTGATACAGACCCAGTTGAAGTGTGTGTGAATGTTAGGCTCAGTTTGTGAGGGACATGCCTCAGGGTCCAGTGATCCAGACCCGGCTGAAGTGTCTGTGAATGTGAGGCTCAGTGTGTGAGGGACCAGTCTCAGGTTCCAGTGATCCAGACCCAGCTGAAGTGTGTGTGTATGAGAGGCTCAAAGTGTGAGGGACCAGTCTGAGGGTCCAGTGATGCAGACCCAGCTGAAGTGTGTGTGAGATGAGGCTCAGTGTGTGAGGGACCAGCCTCAGGGTCCAGTGATCCAGACCCAGCTGAAGTGTGTGTGAATGTGAGGCTCAGTGTGTGAGGGACCAGCCTCAGTGTCCAGTGATCCAGACCCAGCTGAAGTGTGTGTGAATGTGAGGCTCAGTGTGCGAAGGGCCAGTCTCAGGGTCCAGTGCTCCAGACCCAGCTGAAGTGTGTGTGAATGTGAGGCTCAGTGTGTGAGGGACCAGTCTCAGGATCCAGTGATCCTGACCCAGCTGAAGTGTGTGTGAATGTAAGGCTCAGTATGTGAGGGACCAGTCTCAGGGTCCAGTGATCTAGACCTAGCTGAAGTGTGTGTGAATGTGAGGCTCAGTGTGTGAGGGACCAGTCTCAGGATCCAGTTATCCAGACCCAGCTGAAGTGTGTGTGACTGTGAGGCTCAGTGTGTGAGGGACCAGTCTCAGTGTCCAGTGATCCTACCCAGCTGAAGTGTGTGTGAATGTGAGGCTCAGTGTGTGAGGGACCAGTCTCAGGGTCCAGTGATCCAGACCCAGCTGAAGTGTTTTTGAATGTGAGGCTCAGTGTGTGAGGGACCAGTCTCAGGGTCCAGTGATCCAGACCCAGCTGAAGTGTGTGTGAATGTGAGGCTCAGTGTGTGAGGAACCAGTCTCAGGGTCCAGTGACCCAGACCAAGCTGAAGTGTGTGTGAATGTGAGGCTCAGTGTGTGAGGAACCAGTCTCAGGTTCCAATGATCCAGACCCAGCTGAAGTGTGTGTGAATGTGAGGCTCAGTGTGTGAGGGACCAGCCTCAGGGTCCAGCGATCCAGACCCAGCTGAAGTGTGTGTGAATGTGAGGCTCAGTGTGTGAGGGACCAGTCTCAGGGTCCAGTGATCCAGCCCCAGCTGAAGTGTGTGTGAATGTGAGGCTCAGTGTGTGAGGGACCAGACTCAGGGTCCAGTGATCCAGACCCAGCTGAAGTGGGTGTGAATGTAAGGCTCAGTGTCTGAGGGACCAGTCGCAGGGTCCATTGATCCAGACCCAGCTGAAGTGTGTGTGAATGTGAGGCTCAGTGTGTGAGGGACCAGTCTCAGGGTCCAGTGATCCAGACCCAGCTGAAGTGTGTGTGAATGTGAGGCTCAGTGTGTGAGGGACCAGTCTCAGGATCCAGTGATCCAGACCCAGCTGAAGTGTGTGTGAATGTGAGGCTCAGAGTGTGAGGAACCAGTCTCAGGGTCCAGTGATCCAGACCCAGCTGAAGTGTGTGTGAATGTGAGGCTCAGTGTGTGAGGAACCAGTCTCAGGTTCCAATGATCCAGACCCAGCTGAAGTGTGTGTGAATGTGAGGCTCAGTGTGTGAGGGACCAGCCTCAGGGTCCAGTGATCCAGACCCAGCTGAAGTGTGTGTGAATGTGAGGCTCAGTGTGTGAGGGACCAGTCTCAAGGTCCAGTGATCCAGCCCCAGCTGAAGTGTGTGTGAATGTGAGGCTCAGTGTGTGAGGGACCAGACTCAGGGTCCAGTGATCCAGACCCAGCTGAAGTGGGTGTGAATGTAAGGCTCAGTGTCTGAGGGACAAGTCGCAGGGTCCAGTGATCCAGACCCAGCTGAAGTGTGTGTGAATGTGAGGCTCAGTGTGTGAGGGACCAGTCTCAGGGTTCAGTGATCCAGACCCAGCTGAAGTGTGTGTGAATGTGAGGCTCAGTGTGTGAGGGACCAGTCTCAGGGTCCAGTGATCCAGACCCAGCTGAAGTGTGTGTAAATGTGAGGCTCAGTGTGTGAGGAATGAGTCTCAGGGTCTCGTGATCCAGACGCAGCTGAAGTGTGTGTGAAGGTGAGGCTCAGTGTGTGAGGGACCAGTCTCAGGGTCCAGTGATCCAGACCCAGCTGAAGTGTGTGTGAATGTGAGGCTCAGTGTGTGAGGGACCAGTCTCAGGGTCCAGTGATCCAGACCCAGCTGAAGTGTGTGTGAATGTGAGGCTCAGTGTGCGAAGGGCCAGTCTCAGGGTCCAGTGATACAGACCCAGTTGAAGTGTGTGCGAATGTGAGGCTCAGTTTGTGAGGGACCTGCCTCAGGGTCCAGTGATCCAGACCCGGCTGAAGTGTCTGTGAATGTGAGGCTCAGTGTGTGAGGGACCAGTCTCAGGTTCCAGTGTTCCAGACCCAGCTGAAGTGTGTGTGAATGAGAGGCTCAATGTGTGAGGGACCAGTCTGAGGGTCCAGTGATGCAGACACAGCTGAAGTGTGTGTGAGATGAGGCTCAGTGTGTGAGGGACCAGTCTCAGGGTCCAGTGATCCAGACCCAGCTGAAGTGTGTGTGAATGTGAGGCTCAGTGTGCGAAGGGCCAGTCTCAGGGTCCAGTGCTCCAGACCCAGCTGAAGTGTGTGTGAATGTGAGGCTCAGTGTGTGAGGGACCAGTCTCAGGATCCAGTGATCCTGACCCAGCTGAAGTGTGTGTGAATGTAAGGCTCAGTATGTGAGGGACCAGTCTCAGGGTCCAGTGATCTAGACCCAGCTGAAGTGTGTGTGAATGTGAGGCTCAGTGTGTGAGGGACCAGTCTCAGGGTCCAGTGATCCAGACCCAGCTGAAGTGTGTGTGAATGTGAGGCTCAGTTTCTGAGGAACCAGTCTCAGGGTCCAGTGATACAGACCCAGTTGAAGTGTGTGTGAATGTGACGCTCAGTTTGTGAGGGACCTGCCTCAGGGTCCAGTGATCCAGACCCGGCTGAAGTGTCTGTGAATGTGAGGCTCAGTGTGTGAGGGACCAGTCTCAGGTTCCAGTGATCCAGACCCAGCTGAAGTTTGTGTGAATGAGAGGCTCAATGTGTGAGGGACCAGTCTGAGGGTCCAGTGATGCAGACCCAGCTGAAGTGTGTGTGAGATGAGGCTCAGTGTGTGAGGGACCAGCCTCAGGGTCCAGTGATCCAGACCCAGCTGAAGTGTGTGTGAATGTGAGGCTCAGTGTGTGAGGGACCAGCCTCAGTGTCCAGTGATCCAGACCCAGGTGAAGTGTGTGTGAATGTGAGACTCAGTGTGTGAGGGACCAGTCTCAGGGTCCAGTGATCCAGACCCAGCTGAAGTGTGTGTGAATGTGAAGCTCAGTGTGTGAGGGACCAGTCTCAGGGTCCAGTGATCCAGACCCAGCTGAAGTGTGTGTGAATGTGAGGCTCAGTGTATGAGGGACCAGTCTCAGGGTCCAGTGATCCAGACCCAGCTGAAGTGTGTGTGAATCTGAGGCTCAGTGTGTGAGGGACCAGCCTCAGGCTCCAGTGATCCAGACCCAGCTGAAGTGTGTGTGAATGTGAGGCTCAGTGTGTGATGGACCAGTCTCAGGGTCCAGTGATCCAGACCCAGCTGAAGTGTGTGTGAATGTGAGGCTCAGTGTGTGAGGGACCAGTCTGAGGATCCAGTGATCCAGACCCAGCTGAAGTGTGTGTGACTGTGAGACTCAGTGTGTGAGGGACCAGTCTCATTGTCCAGTGATCCTACCAAGCTGAAGTGTGTGTGAATGTGAGGCTCAGTTGTGTGAGGGACCAGTCTCAGCGTCCAGTGATCCAGACCCAGCTGAAGTGTGTGTGAATGTGAGGCTCAGTGTCTGAGGGACAAGTCTCAGGGTCCAGTGATCCAGACCCAGCTGAAGTGTGTGTGAATGTGAGGCTCAGTGTGTGAGGGACCAGTCTCAGGGTCCAGTGATCCAGACCCAGCTGAAGTGTGTGTGAATGTGTGGCTCAGTGTATGAGGAACCAGTCTCAGGGTCCAGTGATCCAGACCCAACTGAAGTGTGTGTGAATGTGTGGCTCAGTGTGTGATGGACCAGTCTCAGGGTCCAGTGATCCAGACCCAGCTAAGGTGTGTGTGAATGTGTGGCTCAGTGTGTGATGGACCAGTCTCAGGGTCCAGTGATCCAGACCCAGCTGAAGTGTGTGTGAATGTGAGGCTCAGTGTGTGAGGGACCAGTCCCATGGTCCAGTGATCCAGACCCAGCTGAAGTGTGTGTGAATGTGAGGCTCAGTGTGTGAGGGACCAGTCTCAGATTCCAGTGATCCAGACCCAGCTGAAGTATGTGTGACAGTGAGGCTCAGTGTGTGAGGAACCAGTCTCAGTGTCCAGTGATCCTACCCAGCTGAAGTGTGTGTGAATGTGAGGCTCAGTGTGTGAGGGACCAGTCTCAGGGTCCAGTGATCCAGACCAGGCTGAAGTGTGTGTGAATGTGAGGCTCAGTGTGTGAGGGACCAGTCTCAGGGTCCAGTGATCCAGACCCAGCTGAAGTGTGTGTGAATGTGAGGCTCAGTGTGTGAGGAAACAGTCTCAGGGTCCAGTGATCCAGACCCAGCTGAAGTGTGTGTGAATGTGAGGCTCAGTGTGTGAGGAACCAGTCTCAGGGTCCAGTGATCCAGACACAGCTGAAGTGAGTGTGAATGTGAGGCTCAGTGTGTGATGGACCAGTCTCAGGGCCCAGTGATCCAGACCCAGCTGAAGTTTGTGTGAATGTGAGGCTCAGTATATGAAGGACCCGTCTCAGGGTCCAGTGATCCAGACCCAGCTGAAGTGTGTGTGAATGTGAGGCTCAGTGTGTGAGGAACCAGTCTCAGGGTCCAGTGATGCAGACCCAGCTGAAGTGTGTGTGAATGTGAGGCTCAGTGTGTGAGGGACCAGTCTCAGGGTCCAATGATCCAGACCCAGCTGAAGTGTGTGTGAATGTGAAGCTTAGTGTGTGAGGGACCAGTCTCAGGTCCAGTGATCCAGACCCAGCTGAAGTGTGTGTGAATGTGAGGCTCAGTGTGTGAGGATCCAGTCTCAGGGTCTAGTGATCCAGACCCAGCTGAAGTGTGTGTGAATATGAGGCTCAGGGTGTGAGGGACCTGACTCAGGGTCCAGTGATCCAGACCCAGCTGAAGTGTGTGTGAATGTGAGGCTCAGTGTGTGATGGACCAGTCTCAGGGTCCAGTTATCCAGACCCAGCTGAAGTGTGTGTGAATGTGAGGCTCAGTGTGTGAGGGACCAGTCTCAGGGTCCAGTGATCCAGACCCAGCTGAAGTGTGTGTGAATGTGAGGCTCAGTGTGTGAGGGACCAGTCTCAGGGTCCAGTGATCCAGACCCAGCTGAAGAGTGTGTGAATGTGATGCTCAGTGTGTGAGGGACCAGTCTCAGAGTCCAGTGATCCAGACCCAGCTGAAGAGTGTGTGTGAATGTGAGGCTCAGTGTGTGAGGGACCAGTCTCAGGGTCCAGTGATCCAGACCCAGCTGAAGTGTGTGCGAATGTGAGGCTCAGTGTGTGAGGAACCAGTCTCAGGGTCCAGTGATCCAGACCCAACTGAAGTGTGTGTGAATGTGTGGCTCAGTGTGTGATGGACCAGTCTCAGGGTCCAGTGATCCAGACCCAGCTGACGTGTGTGTGAATGTGTGGCTCAGTGTGTGATGGACCAGTCTCAGGGTCCAGTGATCCAGACCCAGCTGAAGTGTGTGTGAATGTGAGGCTCAGTGTGTGAGGGACCAGTCCCAGGGTCCAGTGATCCAGACCCAGCTGAAGTGTGTGTGAATGTGAGGCTCAGTGTGTGAGGGACCAGTCTCAGGATCCAGTGATCCAGACCCAGCTGAAGTGTGTGTGACTGTGAGGCTCAGTGTGTGAGGGACCAGTCTCAGTGTCCAGTGATCCTACCCAGCTGAAGTGTATGTGAATGTGAGGCTCAGTGTGTGAGGGACCAGTCTCAGGGTCCAGTGATCCAGACCCAGCTGAAGTGTGTGTGAATGTGAGGCTCAGTGTGTGAGGGACCAGTCTCAGGGTCCAGTGATCCAGACCCAGCTGAAGTGTGTGTGAATGTGAGGCTCAGTGTGTGAGGAAACAGTCTCAGGGTCCAGTGATCCAGACCCAGCTGAAGTGTGTGTGAATGTGAGGCTCAGTGTGTGAGGAACCAGACTCAGGGTCCAGTGATCCAGACACAGCTGAAGTGAGTGTGAATGTGAGGCTCAGTGTGTGATGGACCAGTCTCAGGGTCCAGTGATCCAGACCCAGCTGAAGTGTGTGTGAATGTGAGGCTCAGTATATGAAGGACCCGTCTCAGGGTCCAGTGATCCAGACCCAGCTGAAGTGTGTGTGAATGTGAGGCTCAGTGTGTGAGGGACCAGTCTCAGGGTCCAGTGATGCAGACCCAGCTGAAGTGTGTGTGAATGTGAGGCTCAGTGTGTGAGGGACCAGTCTCAGGGTCCAGTGATCCAGACCCAGCTGAAGTGTGTGTGAATGTGAAGCTCAGTGTGTGAGGGACCAGTCTCAGGTCCAGTGATCCAGACCCAGCTGAAGTGTGTGTGAATGTGAGGCTCAGTGTGTGAGGATCCAGTCTCAGGGTCTAGTGATCCAGACCCAGCTGAAGTGTGTGTGAATATGAGGCTCAGGGTGTGAGGGACCTGACTCAGGGTCCAGTGATCCAGACCCAGCTGAAGTGTGTGTGAATGTGAGGCTCAGTGTGTGATGGACCAGTCTCAGGGTCCAGTGATCCAGACCCAGCTGAAGTGTGTGTGAATGTGAGGCTCAGTGTGTGAGGGACCAGTCTCAGGGTCCAGTGATCCAGACCCAGCTGAAGTGTGTGTGAATGTGAGGCTCAGTGTGTGAGGGACCAGTCTCAGGGTCCAGTGATCCAGACCCAACTGAAGAGTGTGTGAATGTGATGCTCAGTGTGTGAGGGACCAGTCTCAGAGTCCACTGATCCAGACCCAGCTGAAGAGTGTGTGTGAATGTGAGGCTCAGTGTGAGGGACCAGTCTCAGGGTCCAGTGATCCAGACACAGCTGAAGTGTGTGTGAATGTGTTGCTCAGTGTATGAGGAACCAGTCTCAGGGTCCAGTGATCCAGACCCAACTGAAGTGTGTGTGAATGTGTGGCTCAGTGTGTGAAAGACCAGTCTCAGGGTCCAGTGATCCAGACCCAGCTGACGTGTGTGTGAATGTGTGGCTCAGTGTGTGATGGACCAGTCTCAGGGTCCAGTGATCCAGACCCAGCTGAAGTGTGTGTGAATGTGAGGCTCATTGTGTGAGGGACCAGTCTCAGGGTCCAGTGATCCAGACCCAGCTGATGTGTGTGTGAATGTGAGGCTCAGTGTGTGAGGGACCAGTCTCAGGGTCCAGTGATCCAGACCCAGCTGAAGTGTGTGTGAATGTGAGGCTCAGTGTGTGAGGAACCAGTCTCAGGGTCCAGTGCTCCAGACCCAGCTGAAGTGTGTGTGAATGTGAGGCTCAGTGTGTGAGGGACCAGCCTCAGGGTCCAGCGATCCAGACCCAGCTGAAGTGTGTGTGAATGTGAGGCTCAGTGTGTGAGGGACCAGTCTCAGGGTCCAGTGATCCAGACCCAGCTGACGTGTGTGTGAATGTGTGGCTCAGTGTGTGATGGACCAGTCTCAGGGTCCAGTGATCCAGACCCAGCTGAAGTGTGTGTGAATGTGAGGCTCAGTGTGTGAGGGACCAGTCCCAGGGTCCAGTGATCCAGACCCAGCTGAAGTGTGTGTGAATGTGAGGCTCAGTGTGTGAGGGACCAGTCTCAGGATCCAGTGATCCAGACCCAGCTGAAGTGTGTGTGACTGTGAGGCTCAGTGTGTGAGGGACCAGTCTCAGGGTCCAGTGATCCTACCCAGCTGAAGTGTGTGTGAATGTGAGGCTCATTGTGTGAGGGACCAGTCTCAGGGTCCAGTGATCCAGACCCAGCTGATGTGTGTGTGAATGTGAGGCTCAGTGTGTGAGGGACCAGTCTCAGGGTCCAGTGATCCAGACCCAGCTGAAGTGTGTGTGAATGTGAGGCTCAGTGTGTGAGGAAACAGTCTCAGGGTCCAGTGCTCCAGACCCAGCTGAAGTGTGTGTGAATGTGAGGCTCAGTGTGTGAGGGACCAGCCTCAGGGTCCAGCGATCCAGACCCAGCTGAAGTGTGTGTGAATGTGAGGCTCAGTGTGTGAGGGACCAGTCTCAGGGTCCAGTGATCCAGCCCCAGCTGCAGTGTGTGTGAATGTGAGGCTCAGTGTGTGAGGGACCAGACTCAGGGTCCAGTGATCCAGACCCAGCTGAAGTGGGTGTGAATGTAAGGCTCAGTGTCTGAGGGACCAGTCGCAGGGTCCATTGATCCAGACCCAGCTGAAGTGTGTGTGAATGTGAGAATCAGTGTGTGAGGGACCAGTCTCAGGGTCCAGTGATCCAGACCCAGCTGAAGTGTGTGTGAATGTGAGGCTCAGAGTGTGAGGAACCAGTCTCAGGGTCCAGTGATCCAGACCCAGCTGAAGTGTGTCTGAATGTGAGGCTCAGTGTGTGAGGAACCAGTCTCAGGTTCCAATGATCCAGACCCAGCTGAAGTGTGTGTGAATGTGAGGCTCAGTGTGTGAGGGACCTGCCTCAGGGTCCAGTGATCCAGACCCAGATGAAGTGTGTGTGAATGTGAGGCTCAGTGTGTGAGGGACCAGTCTCAGGGTCCAGTGATCCAGCCCCAGCTGAAGTGTGTGTGAATGTGAGGCTCAGTGGGTGAGGGACCAGACTCAGGGTCCAGTGATCCAGACCCAGCTGAAGTGGGTGTAAATGTAAGGCTCAGTGTCTGAGGGACAAGTCGCAGGGTCCAGTGATCCAGACCCAGCTGAACTGTGTGTGAATGTGAGGCTCAGTGTGTGAGGGACCAATCTCAGGGTTCAGTGATCCAGACCCAGCTGAAGTGTGTGTGAATGTGAGGCTCAGTGTGTGAGAGACCAATCTCAGGGTCCAGTGATCCAGACCCAGCTGAAGTTTGTGTGAATGTGTGGCTCAGTGTGTGAGGGACCAGTCTCAGGGTCCAGTGATCCAGACCCAGCTGAAGTGTGTGTGTATATGAGGCTCAGTGTATGAGGGACCAGTCTCAGGGTCCAGTGATCCAGACCCAGCTGAAGTGTGTGTAAATGTGAGGCTCAGTGTTTGAGGGATGAGTCTCAGGGTCTCGTGATCCAGACGCAGCTGAAGTGTGTGTGAAGGTGAGGCTCAGTGTGTGAGGGACCAGTCTCAGGGTCCAGTGATCCAGACCCAGCTGAAGTGTGTGTGAATGTGAGGCTCAGTGTGTGAGGGACCAGTCTAAGGGTCCAGTGATCCAGACCCAGCTGAAGTGTGTGTGAATGTGAGGCTCAGTGTGCGAAGGGCCAGTCTCAGGGTCCAGTGCTCCAGACCCAGCTGAAGTGTGTGTGAATGTGAGGCTCAGTGTGTGAGGGACCAGTCTCAGGATCCAGTGATCCTGACCCAGCTGAAGTGTGTATGAATGTAAGGCTCAGTATGTGAGGGACCAGTCTCAGGGTCCAGTGATCTAGACCCAGCTGAAGTGTGTGTTAATGTGAGGCTCAGTGTGTGAGGGACCAGTCTCAGGGTCCAGTGATCCAGACCCAGCTGAAGTGTGTGTGAATGTGAGGCTCAGTTTCTGAGGAACCAATCTCAGGGTCCAGTGATACAGACCCAGTTGAAGTGTGTGTGAATGTGAGGCTCAGTTTGTGAGGGACCTGCCTCAGGGTCCAGTGATCCAGACCCGGCTGAAGTGTCTGTGAATGTGAGGCTCAGTGTGTGAGGGACCAGTCTCAGGGTCCAGTGATCCAGACCCAGCTGAAGAGTGTGTGAATGTGATGCTCAGTGTGTGAGGGACCAGTCTCAGAGTCCAGTGATCCAGACCCAGCTGAAGAGTGTGTGTGAATGTGAGGCTCAGTGTGTGAGGGACCAGTCTCAGGGTCCAGTGATCCAGACCCAGCTGAAGTGTGTGTGAATGTGTGGCTCAGTGTATGAGGAACCAGTCTCAGGGTCCAGTGATCCAGACCCAACTGAAGTGTGTGTGAATGTGTGGCTCAGTGTGTGATGGACCAGTCTCAGGGTCCAGTGATCCAGACCCAGCTGACGTGTGTGT
Source organism: Pristiophorus japonicus (assembly GCF_044704955.1). Classification (NCBI taxonomy): domain Eukaryota; kingdom Metazoa; phylum Chordata; class Chondrichthyes; family Pristiophoridae; genus Pristiophorus; species Pristiophorus japonicus. The sequence goes on along the minus strand of NW_027250915.1, from coordinate 1,675,017 downwards.
GAATGTGTGGCTCAGTGTGTGATGGACCAGTCTCAGGGTCCAGTGATCCAGACCCAGCTGAAGTGTGTGTGAATGTGAGGCTCAGTGTGTGAGGGACCAGTCCCAGGGTCCAGTGATCCAGACCCAGCTGAAGTGTGTGTGAATGTGAGGCTCAGTGTGTGAGGGACCAGTCTCAGGATCCAGTGATCCAGACCCAGCTGAAGTGTGTGTGACTGTGAGGCTCAGTGTGTGAGGGACCAGTCTCAGTGTCCAGTGATCCTACCCAGCTGAAGTGTGTGTGAATGTGAGGCTCAGTGTGTGAGGGACCAGTCTCAGGGTCCAGTGATCCAGACCCAGCTGATGAGTGTGTGAATGTGAGGCTCAGTGTGTGAGGGACCAGTCTCAGGTTCCAGTGATCCAGACCCAGCTGAAGTGTGTGTGAATGTGAGGCTCAGTGTGTGAGGAACCAGTCTCAGGGTCCAGTGATCCAGACCCAGCTGAAGTGTGTGTGAATGTGAGGCTCAGTGTGTGAGGAACCAGTCTCAGGGTCCAGTGATCCAGACCCAGCTGAAGTGTGTGTGAATGTGAGGCTCAGTGTGTGAGGAACCAGTCTCAGGTTCCAATGATCCAGACCCAGCTGAAGTGTGTGTGAATGTGAGGCTCAGTGTGTGAGGGACCTGCCTCAGGGTCCAGTGATCCAGACCCAGCTGAAGTGTGTGTGAATGTGAGGCTCAGTGTGTGAGGAACCAGTCTCAGGGTCCAATGATCCAGACCCAGCTGAAGTGTGTGTGAATGTGAGGCTCAGTGTGTGAGGGACCTGCCTCAGGGTCCAGTGATCCAGACCCAGCTGAAGTGTGTGTGAATGTGAGGCTCAGTGTGTGAGGGACCAGTCTCAGGGTCCAGTGATCCAGCCCCAGCTGAAGTGTGTGTGAATGTGAGGCTCAGTGTGTGAGGGACCAGACTCAGGGTCCAGTGATCCAGACCCAGCTGAAGTGGGTGTGAATGTAAGGCTCAGTGTCTGAGGGACAAGTCGCAGGGTCCAGTGATCCAGACCCAGCTGAAGTGTGTGTGAATGTGAGGCTCAGTGTGTGAGGGACCAGTCTCAGGGTTCAGTGATCCAGACCCAGCTGAAGTGTGTGTGAATGTGAGGCTCAGTGTGTGAGGGACCAATCTCAGGGTCCAGTGATCCAGACCCAGCTGAAGTTTGTGTGAATGTGAGGCTCAGTGTGTGAGAGACCAGTCTCAGGGTCCAGTGATCCAGCCCCAGCTGAAGTGTGTGTGAATGTGAGGCTCAGTGTGTGAGGGACCAGTCTCAGGGTCCAGTGATCGAGACCCAGCTGATGTGTGTGTGAATGTGAGGCTCAGTGTGTGAGGGACCAGTCTCAGGGTCCAGTGATCCAGACCCAGCTGAAGTGTGTGTGAATGTGAGGCTCAGTGTGTGAGGAACCAGTCTCAGGGTCCAGTGATCCAGACCCAGCTGAAGTGTGTGTGAATGTGAGGCTCAGTGTGTGAGGGACCAGCCTCAGGGTCCAGCGATCCAGACCCAGCTGAAGTGTGTGTGAATGTGAGGCTCAGTGTGTGAGGGACCAGTCTCAGGGTCCAGTGATCCAGCCCCAGCTGAAGTTTGTGTGAATGTGAGGCTCAGTGTGTGAGGGACCAGTCTCAGGGTCCAGTGATCCAGCCCCAGCTGAAGTGTGTGTGAATGTGAGGCTCAGTGTGTGAGGGACCAGTCTCAGGGTCCAGTGATCGAGACCCAGCTGATGTGTGTGTGAATGTGAGGCTCAGTGTGTGAGGGACCAGTCTCAGGGTCCAGTGATCCAGACCCAGCTGAAGTGTGTGTGAATGTGAGGCTCAGTGTGTGAGGAACCAGTCTCAGGGTCCAGTGATCCAGACCCAGCTGAAGTGTGTGTGAATGTGAGGCTCAGTGTGTGAGGGACCAGCCTCAGGGTCCAGCGATCCAGACCCAGCTGAAGTGTGTGTGAATGTGAGGCTCAGTGTGTGAGGGACCAGTCTCAGGGTCCAGTGATCCAGCCCCAGCTGAAGTGTGTGTGAATGTGAGGCTCAGTGTGTGAGGGACCAGACTCAGGGTCCAGTGATCCAGACCCAGCTGAAGTGGGTGTGAATGTAAGGCTCAGTGTCTGAGGGACCAGTCGCAGGGTCCATTGATCCAGACCCAGCTGAAGTGTGTGTGAATGTGAGAATCAGTGTGTGAGGGACCAGTCTCAGGGTCCAGTGATCCAGACCCAGCTGAAGTGTGTGTGAATGTGAGGCTCAGAGTGTGAGGAACCAGTCTCAGGGTCCAGTGATCCAGACCCAGCTGAAGTGTGTCTGAATGTGAGGCTCAGTGTGTGAGGAACCAGTCTCAGGTTCCAATGATCCAGACCCAGCTGAAGTGTGTGTGAATGTGAGGCTGAGTGTGTGAGGGACCTGCCTCAGAGTCCAGTGATCCAGACCCAGCTGAAGTGTGTGTGAATGTGAGGCTCAGTGTGTGAGGGACCAGTCTCAGGGTCCAGTGATCCAGCCCCAGCTGAAGTGTGTGTGAATGTGAGGCTCAGTGTGTGAGGGACCAGACTCAGGGTCCAGTGATCCAGAACCAGCTGAAGTGGGTGTGAATGTAAGGCTCAGTGTCTGAGGGACAAGTCGCAGGGTCCAGTGATCCAGACCCAGCTGAACTGTGTGTGAATGTGAGGCTCAGTGTGTGAGGGACCAATCTCAGGGTTCAGTGATCCAGACCCAGCTGAAGTGTGTGTGAATGTGAGGCTCAGTGTGTGAGAGACCAATCTCAGGGTCCAGTGATCCAGACCCAGCTGAAGTTTGTGTGAATGTGTGGCTCAGTGTGTGAGGGACCAGTCTCAGGGTCCAGTGATCCAGACCCAGCTGAAGTGTGTGTGTATATGAGGCTCAGTGTATGAGGGACCAGTCTCAGGGTCCAATGATCCAGACCCAGCTGAAGTGTGTGTAAATGTGAGGCTCAGTGTGTGAGGGATGAGTCTCAGGGTCTCGTGTTCCAGACGCAGCTGAAGTGTGTGTGAAGGTGAGGCTCAGTGTGTGAGGGACCAGTCTCAGGGTCCAGTGATCCAGACCCAGCTGAAGTGTGTGTGAATGTGAGGCTCAGTGTGTGAGGGACCAGTCTCAGGGTCCAGTGATCCAGACCCAGCTGAAGTGTGTGTGAATGTGAGGCTCAGTGTGCGAAGGGCCAGTCTCAGGGTCCAGTGCTCCAGACCCAGCTGAAGTGTGTGTGAATGTGAGGCTCAGTGTGTGAGGGACCAGTCTCAGGATCCAGTGATCCTGACCCAGCTGAAGTGTGTGTGAATGTAAGGCTCAGTATGTGAGGGACCAGTCTCAGGGTCCAGTGATCTAGACCCAGCTGAAGTGTGTGTTAATGTGAGGCTCAGTGTGTGAGGGACCAGTCTCAGGGTCCAGTGATCCAGACCCAGCTGAAGTGTGTGTGAATGTGAGGCTCAGTTTCTGAGGAACCAATCTCAGGGTCCAGTGATACAGACCCAGTTGAAGTGTGTGTGAATGTGAGGCTCAGTTTGTGAGGGACCTGCCTCAGGGTCCAGTGATCCAGACCCGGCTGAAGTGTCTGTGAATGTGAGGCTCAGTGTGTGAGGGACCAGTCTCAGGGTCCAGTGATCCAGACCCAGCTAAAGAGTGTGTGAATGTGATGCTCAGTGTGTGAGGGACCAGTCTCAGAGTCCAGTGATCCAGACCCAGCTGAAGAGTGTGTGTGAATGTGAGGCTCAGTGTGTGAGGGACCAGTCTCAGGGTCCAGTGATCCAGACCCAGCTGAAGTGTGTGTGAATGTGTGGCTCAGTGTATGAGGAACCAGTCTCAGGGTCCAGTGATCCAGACCCAACTGAAGTGTGTGTGAATGTGTGGCTCAGTGTGTGATGGACCAGTCTCAGGGTCCAGTGATCCAGACCCAGCTGACGTGTGTGTGAATGTGTGGCTCAGTGTGTGATGGACCAGTCTCAGGGTCCAGTGATCCAGACCCAGCTGAAGTGTGTGTGAATGTGAGGCTCAGTGTGTGAGGGACCAGTCCCAGTTTCCAGTGATCCAGACCCAGCTGAAGTGTGTGTGAATGTGAGGCTCAGTGTGTGATGGACCAGTCTCAGGATCCAGTGATCCAGACCCAGCTGAAGTGTGTGTGACTGTGAGGCTCAGTGTGTGAGGGACCAGTCTCAGTGTCCAGTGATCCTACCCAGCTGAAGTGTGTGTGAATGTGAGGCTCAGTGTGTGAGGGACCAGTCTCAGGGTCCAGTGATCCAGACCCAGCTGATGAGTGTGTGAATGTGAGGCTCATTGTGTGAGGGACCAGTCTCAGGGTCCAGTGATCCAGACCCAGCTGAAGTGTGTGTGAATGTGAGGCTCAGTGTGTGAGGAACCAGTCTCAGGGTCCAGTGATCCAGACCCAGCTGAAGTGTGTGTGAATGTGAGGATCAGTGTGTGAGGAACCAGTCTCAGGTTCCAATGATCCAGACCCAGCTGAAGTGTGTGTGAATGTGAGGCTCAGTGTGTGAGGGACCAGCCTCAGTGTCCATTGATCCAGACCCAGCTGAAGAGTGTGTGTGAATGTGAGGCTCAGTGTGTGAGGGACCAGTCTCAGGGTCCAGTGATCCAGACCCAGCTGAAGTGTGTGTGAATGTGTGGCTCAGTGTATGAGGAACCAGTCTCAGGGTCCAGTGATCCAGACCCAACTGAAGTGTGTGTGAATGTGTGGCTCAGTGTGTGATGGACCAGTCTCAGGGTCCAGTGATCCAGACCCAGCTGACGTGTGTGTGAATGTGTGGCTCAGTGTGTGATGGACCAGTCTCAGGGTCCAGTGATCCAGACCCAGCTGAAGTGTGTGTGAATGTGAGGCTCAGTGTGTGAGGGACCAGTCCCAGGTTCCAGTGATCCAGACCCAGCTGAAGTGTGTGTGAATGTGAGGCTCAGTGTGTGATGGACCAGTCTCAGGATCCAGTGATCCAGACCCAGCTGAAGTGTGTGTGACTGTGAGGCTCAGTGTGTGAGGGACCAGTCTCAGTGTCCAGTGATCCTACCCAGCTGAAGTGTGTGTGAATGTGAGGCTCAGTGTGTGAGGGACCAGTCTCAGGGTCCAGTGATCCAGACCCAGCTGATGAGTGTGTGAATGTGAGGCTCATTGTGTGAGGGACCAGTCTCAGGGTCCAGTGATCCAGACCCAGCTGAAGTGTGTGTGAATGTGAGGCTCAGTGTGTGAGGAACCAGTCTCAGGGTCCAGTGATCCAGACCCAGCTGAAGTGTGTGTGAATGTGAGGATCAGTGTGTGAGGAACCAGTCTCAGGTTCCAATGATCCAGACCCAGCTGAAGTGTGTGTGAATGTGAGGCTCAGTGTGTGAGGGACCAGCCTCAGTGTCCATTGATCCAGACCCAGCTGAAGTGTGTGTGAATGTGAGGCTCAGTGTGTGAGGGACCAGTCTCAGGGTCCAGTGATCCAGCCCCAGCTGAAGTGTGTGTGAATGTGAGGCTCAGTGTGTGAGGGACCAGACTCAGGGTCCAGTGATCCAGACCGAGCTGAAGTGGGTGTGAATGTAAGGCTCAGTGTCTGAGGGACCAGTCGCAGGGTCCATTGATCCAGACCCAGCTGAAGTGTGTGTGAATGTGAGGCTCAGTGTGTGAGGGACCAGTCTCAGGGTCCAGTGATCCAGACCCAGCTGAAGTGTGTGTGAATGTGAGGCTCAGAGTGTGAGGAACCAGTCTCAGGGTCCAGTGATCCAGACCCAGCTGAAGTGTGTGTGAATGTGAGGCTCAGTGTGTGAGGAACCAGTCTCAGGTTCCAATGATCCAGACCCAGCTGAAGTGTGTGTGAATGTGAGGCTCAGTGTGTGAGGGACCGGCCTCAGGGTCCAGTGATCCAGACCCAGCTGAAGTGTGTGTGAATGTGAGGCTCAGTGTGTGAGGGACCAGTCTCAGGGTCCAGTGATCCAGCCCCAGCTGAAGTGTGTGTGAATGTGAGGCTCAGTGTGTGAGGGACCAGACTCAGGGTCCAGTGATCCAGACCCAGCTGAAGTGGGTGTGAATGTAAGGCTCAGTGTCTGAGGGACAAGTCGCAGGGTCCAGTGATCCAGACCCAGCTGAAGTGTGTGTGAATGTGAGGCTCAGTGTGTGAGGGACCAGTCTCAGGGTTCAGTGATCCAGACCCAGCTGAAGTGTGTGTGAATGTGAGGCTCAGTGTGTGAGGGACCAATCTCAGGGTCCAGTGATCCAGACCCAGCTGAAGTTTGTGTGAATGTGAGGCTCAGTGTGTGAGGGACCAGTCTCAGGGTCCAGTGATCCAGACCCAGCTGAAGTGTGTGTGAATATGAGGCTCAGTGTATGAGGGACCAGTCTCATGGTCCAGTGATCCAGACCCAGCTGAAGTGTGTGTAAATGTGAGGCTCAGTGTGTGAGGGATGAGTCTCAGGGTCTCGTGATCCAGACGCAGCTGAAGTGTGTGTGAAGGTGAGGCTCAGTGTGTGGGACCAGTCTCAGGGTCCAGTGATCCAGACCCAGCTGAAGTGTGTGTGAATGTGAGGCTCAGTGTGTGAGGGACCAGTCTCAGGGTCCAGTGATCCAGACCCAGCTGAAGTGTGTGTGAATGTGAGGCTCAGTGTGCGAAGGGCCAGTCTCAGGGTCCAGTGCTCCAGACCCAGCTGAAGTGTGTGTGAATGTGAGGCTCAGTGTGTGAGGGACCAGTCTCAGGATCCAGTGATCCTGACCCAGCTGAAGTGTGTATGAATGTAAGGCTCAGTATGTGAGGGACCAGTGTCAGGGTCCAGTGATCTAGACCCAGCTGAAGTGTGTGTGAATGTGAAGCTCAGTGTGTGAGGGACCAGTCTCAGGGTCCAGTGATCCAGACCCAGCTGAAGTGTGTGTGAATGTGAGGCTCAGTTTCTGTAGAACCAGTCTCAGGGTCCAGTGATATAGACCCAGTTGAAGTGTGTGTGAATGTGAGGCTCAGTTTGTGAGGGACCTGCCTCAGGGTCCAGTGATCCAGACTAGGCTGAAGTGTCTGTGAATGTGAGGCTCAGTGTGTGAGGGACCAGTCTCAGGGTTCAGTGATCCAGACCCGGCTGAAGTGTGTGTGAATGTGAGGCTCAGTGTGTGAGGGACCAGTCTCAGGTTCCAGTGATCCAGACCCAGCTGAAGTGTGTGTGAATGAGAGGCTCAATGTGTGAGGGACCAGTCTGAGGGTCCAGTGATGCAGACCCAGCTGAAGTGTGTGTGAGATGAGGCTCAGTGTGTGAGGGACCAGCCTCAGGGTCCAGTGATCCAGACCCAGCTGAAGTGTGTGTGAATGTGAGGCTCAGTGTGTGAGGGACCAGCCTCAGTGTCCAGTGATCCAGACCCAGCTGAAGTGTGTGTGAATGTGAGACTCAGTGTGTGAGGGACCAGTCTCAGGGTCCAGTGATCCAGACCCAGCTGAAGTGTGTGTGAATGTGAGGCTCAGTGTGCGAAGGGCCAGTCTCAGGGTCCAGTGCTCCAGACCCAGCTGAAGTGTGTGTGAATGTGAGGCTCAGTGTGTGAGGGACCAGTCTCAGGATCCAGTGATCCTGACCCAGCTGAAGTGTGTGTGAATGTAAGGCTCAGTATGTGTGAGACCAGTCTCAGGGTCCAGTGATCTAGACCCAGCTGAAGTGTGTGTGAATGTGAGGCTCAGTGTGTGAGGGACCAGTCTCAGGGTCCAGTGATCCAGATCCAGCTGAAGTTGTGTGAATGTGAGGCTCAGTTTCTGAGGAACCAGTCTCAGGGTCCAGTGATACAGACCCAGTTGAAGTGTGTGTGAATGTGAGGCTCAGTTTGTGAGGGACCTGCCTCAGGGTCCAGTGATCCAGTCCCGGCTGAAGTGTCTGTGAATGTGAGGCTCAGTGTGTGAGGGACCAGTCTCAGGTTCCAGTGATCCAGACCCAGCTGAAGTTTGTGTGAATGAGAGGCTCAATGTGTGAGGGACCAGTCTGAGGGTCCAGTGATGCAGACCCAGCTGAAGTGTGTGTGAGATGAGGCTCAGTGTGTGAGGGACCAGCCTCAGGGTCCAGTGATCCAGACCCAGCTGAAGTGTGTGTGAATGTGAGGCTCAGTGTGTGAGGGACCAGCCTCAGTGTCCAGTGATCCAGACCCAGCTGAAGTGTGTGTGAATGTGAGACTCAGTGTGTGAGGGACCAGTCTCAGGGTCCAGTGATCCAGACCCAGCTGAAGTGTGTGTGAATGTGAAGCTCAGTGTGTGAGGGACCAGTCTCAGGGTCCAGTGATCCTGACCCAGCTGAAGTGTGTGTGAATGTGAGGCTCAGTGTGTGAGGGTCCAGCCTCAGGGTCCAGTGATCCAGATCCAGCTGAAGTGTGTGTGAATCTGAGGCGCAGTGTATGAGGGACCAGTCTCAGGGTCCAGTGATCCAGACCCAGCTGAAGTGTGTGTGAATGTGAGGCTCAGTGTGTGAGGGACCAGCCTCAGGCTCCAGTGATCCAGACCCAGCTGAAGTGTGTGTGAATGTGAGGCTCAGTGTGTGATGGACCAGTCTCAGGGTCCAGTGATCCAGACCCAGCTGAAGTGTGTGTGAATGTGAGGCTCAGTGTGTGAGGGACCAGTCTCAGGATCCAGTGATCCAGACCCAGCTGAAGTGTGTGTGACTGTGAGGCTCAGTGTGTGAGGGACCAGTCTCATTGTCCAGTGATCCTACCCAGCTGAAGTGTGTGTGAATGTGAGGCTCAGTGTGTGAGGGACCAGTCTCAGGGTCCAGTGATCCAGACCCAGCTGAAGTGTGTGTGAATGTGAGGCACAGTGTCTGAGGGACAAGTCTCAGGGTCCAGTGATCTAGACCCAGCTGAAGTGTGTGTGAATGTGAGGCTCAGTGTGTGAGGGACCAGTCTCAGGGTCCAGTGATCCAGACCCAGCTGAAGTGTGTGTGAATGTGTGGCTCAGTGTATGAGGAACCAGTCTCAGGGTCCAGTGATCCAGACCCAACTGAAGTGTGTGTGAATGTGTGGCTCAGTGTGTGATGGACCAGTCTCAGGGTCCAGTGATCCAGACCCAGCTGACGTGTGTGTGAATGTGTGGCTCAGTGTGTGATGGACCAGTCTCAGGGTCCAGTGATCCAGACCCAGCTGAAGTGTGTGTGAATGTGAGCTCAGTGTGTGAGGGACCAGTCCCAGGGTCCAGTGATCCAGACCCAGCTGAAGTGTGTGTGAATGTGAGGCTCAGTGTGTGACGGACCAGTCTCAGGATCCAGTGATCCAGACCCAGCTGAAGTGTGTGTGACTGTGAGGCTCAGTGTGTGAGGGACCAGTCTCAGTGTCCAGTGATCCTACCCAGCTGAAGTGTGTGTGAATGTGAGGCTCAGTGTGTGAGGGACCAGTCTCAGGGTCCAGTGATCCAGACCCAGCTGAAGTGTGTGTGAATGTGAGGCTCAGTGTGTGAGGGACCAGTCTCAGGGTCCAGTGATCCAGACCCAGCTGAAGTGTGTGTGAATGTGAGGCTCAGTGTGTGAGGAACCAGTCTCAGGGTCCAGTGATCCAGACCCAGCTGAAGTGTGTGTGAATGTGAGGCTCAGTGTGTGAGGAACCAGTCTCAGGTTCCAATGATCCAGACCCAGCTGAAGTGTGTGTGAATGTGAGGCTCAGTGTGTGAGGGAGCAGTCTCAGGGTCCAGCGATCCAGACCCAGCTGAAGTGTGTGTGAATGTGAGGCTCAGTGTGTGAGGGACCAGTCTCAGGGTCCAGTGATCCAGCCCCAGCTTAAGTGTGTGTGAATGTGAGGCTCAGTGTGTGAGGGACCAGACTCAGGGTCCAGTGATCCAGACCAAGCTGAAATGGGTGTGAATGTAAGGCTCAGTGTCTGAGGGACCAGTCGCAGGGTCCATTGATCCAGAGCCAGCTGAAGTGTGTGTGAATGTGAGGCTCAGTGTGTGAGGGACCAGTCTCAGGGTCCAGTGATCCAGACCCAGCTGAAGTGTGTGTGAATGTGAGGCTCAGAGTGTGAGGAACCAGTCTCAGGGTCCAGTGATCCAGACACAGCTGAAGTGTGTGTGAATGTGAGGCTCAGTGTGTGAGGAACCAGTTTCAGGTTCCAATGATCCAGACCCAGCTGAAGTGTGTGTGAATGTGAGGCTCAGTGTGTGTGGGACCAGCCTCAGGGTCCAGTGATCCAGACCCAGCTGAAGTGTGTGTGAATGTGAGGCTCAGTGTGTGAGGGACCAGTCTCAGGGTCCAGTGATCCAGCCCCAGCTGAAGTGTGTGTGAATGTGAGGCTCAGTGTATGAGGGACCAGACTCAGGGTCCAGTGATCCAGACCCAGCTGAAGTGCGTGTGAATGTAAGGCTCAGTGTCTGAGGGACAAGTCGCAGGGTCCAGTGATCCAGACCCAGCTGAAGTTTGTGCAAATGTGAGGCTCAGTGTGTGAGGGATGAGTCTCAGGGTCTCGTGATCCAGACGCAGCTGAAGTTTGTGTGAAGGTGAGGCTCAGTGTGTGAGGGACCAGTCTCAGGGTCCAGTGATCCAGACCCAGCTGAAGTGTGTGTGAATGTGAGGCTCAGTGTGTGAGGGACCAGTCTCAGGGTCCAGTGATCCAGACCAAGCTGAAGTGTGTGTGAATGTGAGGCTCAGTGTGCGAAGGGCCAGTCTCAGGGTCCAGTGCTCCAGACCCAGCTGAAGTGTGTGTGAATGTGAGGCTCAATGTGTGAGGGACCAGTCTCAGGATCCAGTGATCCTGACCCAGCTGAAGTGTGTGTGAATGTAAGGCTCAGTATGTGAGGGACCAGTCTCAGGGTCCAGTGATCTAGACCCAGCTGAAGTGTGTGTGAATGTGAGGCTCAGTGTGTGAGGGACCAGTCTCAGGGTCCAGTGATCCAGACCCAGCTGAAGTGTGTGTGAATGAGAGGCTCAATGTGTGAGGGACCAGTCTGAGGGTCCAGTGATGCAGACCCAGCTGAAGTGTGTGTGAGATGAGGCTCAGTGTGTGAGGGACCAGCCTCAGGGTCCAGTGATCCAGACCCAGCTGAAGTGTGTGTGAATGTGAGGCTCAGTGTGCGAAGGGCCAGTCTCAGGGTCCAGTGCTCCAGACCCAGCTGAAGTGTGTGTGAATGTGAGGCTCAGTGTGTGAGGGACCAGTCTCAGGATCCAGTGATCCTGACCCAGCTGAAGTGTGTGTGAATGTAAGGCTCAATATGTGAGGGACCAGTCTCAGGGTCCAGTGATCTAGACCCAGCTGAAGTGTGTGTGAATGTGAGGCTCAGTGTGTGAGGGACCAGTCTCAGGGTCCAGTGATCCAGACCCAGCTGAAGTGTGTGTGAATGTGAGGCTCAGTGTGTGAGGGACCAGTCTCAGATTCCAGTGATCCAGACCCAGCTGAAATTTGTGTGAATGAGAGGCTCAATGTGTGAGGGACCAGTCTGAGGGTCCAGTGATGCAGACCCAGCTGAAGTGTGTGTGAGATGAGGCTCAGTGTGTGAGGGACCAGCCTCAGGGTCCAGTGATCCAGACCCAGCTGAAGTGTGTGTGAATGTGAGGCTCAGTGTGTGAGGGACCAGCCTCAGTGTCCAGTGATCCAGACCCAGCTGAAGTGTGTGTGAATGTGAGACTCAGTGTGTGAGGGACCAGTCTCAGGGTCCAGTGATCCAGACCCAGCTGAAGTGTGTGTGAATGTGAAGCTCAGTGTGTGAGGGACCAGTCTCAGGGTCCAGTGATCCAGACCCAGCTGAAGTGTGTGTGAATGTGAGGCTCAGTGTGTGAGGGTCCAGCCTCAGGGTCCAGTGATCCAGATCCAGCTGAAGTGTGTGTGAATCTGAGGCTCAGTGTATGAGGGACCAGTCTCAGGGTCCAGTGATCCAGACCCAGCTGAAGTGTGTGTGAATGTGAGGCTCAGTGTGTGAGGGACCAGCCTCAGGCTGCAGTGATCCAGACCCAGCTGAAGTGTGTGTGAATGTGAGGCTCAGTGTGTGATGGACCAGTCTCAGGGTCCAGTGATCCAAACCCAGCTGAAGTGTGTGTGAATGTGAGGCTCAGTGTGTGAGGAACCAGTCTCAGGTTCCAATGATCCAGACCCAGCTGAAGTGTGTGTGAATGTGAGGCTCAGTGTGTGAGGGACCAGCCTCAGGGTCCAGTGATCCAGACCCAGCTTAAGTGTGTGTGAATGTGAGGCTCAGTGTGTGAGGGACCAGTCTCAGGGTTCAGTGATCCAGACCCAGCTGAAGTGTGTGTGAATGTGAGGCTCAGTGTGTGAGGGACCAATCTCAGGGTCCAGTGACCCAGACCCAGCTGAAGTTTGAGTGAATGTGAGGCTCAGTGTGTGAGGGACCAGTCTCAGGGTCTAGTGATCCAGACCCAGCTGAAGTGTGTGTGAATGTGAGGCTCAGTGTATGAGGGACCAGTCTCAGGGTCCAGTGATCCAGACCCAGCTGAAGTGTGTGTAAATGTGAGGCTCAGTGTGTGAGGGATGAGTCTCAGGGTCTCGTGATCCAGACGCAGCTGAAGTGTGTGTGAAGGTGAGGCTCAGTGTGTGAGGGACCAGTCTCAGGGTCCAGTGATCCAGACCTGGCTGAAGTGTGTGTGAATGTGAGGCTCAGTGTGTGAGGCACCAGTCTCAGGGTCCAGTGATCCAGACCCAGCTGAAGTGTGTGTGAATGTGAGGCTCAGTGTGCGAAGGGCCAGTCTCAGGGTCCAGTGCTCCAGACCCAGCTGAAGTGTGTGTGAATGTGAGGCTCAGTGTGTGAGGGACCAGTCTCAGGATCCAGTGATCCTGACCCAGCTGAAGTTTGTGTGAATGTAAGGCTCAGTATGTGAGGGACCACTCTCAGGGTCTAGTGATCTAGACCCAGCTGAAGTGTGTGTGAATGTGAGGCTCAGTGTGTGAGGGACCAGTCTCAGGGTCCAGTGATTCAGACCCAGCTGAAGTGTGTGTGAATGTGAGGCTCAGTTTCTGAGGAACCAGTCTCAGGGTCCAGTGATACAGACCCAGTTGAAGTGTGTGTGAATGTGAGGCTCAGTTTGTGAGGGACCTGCCTCAGGGTCCAGTGATCCAGACCCGGCTGAAGTGTCTGTGAATGTGAGGCTCAGTGTGTGAGGGACCAGTCTCAGGTTCCAGTGATCCAGACCCAGCTGAAGTGTGTGTGAATGAGAGGCTCAATGTGTGAGCGACCAGTCTGAGGGTCCAGTGATGCAGACCCAGCTGAAGTGTGTGTGAGATGAGGCTCAGTGTGTGAGGGACCAGCCTCAGGGTCCAGTGATCCAGACCCAGCTGAAGTGTGTGTGAATGTGAGGCTCAGTGTGTGAGGGACCAGTCTCAGGGTCCAGTGATCCCGACCCAGCTGAAGTGTGTGTGAATGTGAGGCTCAGTGAGTGAGGGTCCAGCCTCAGGGTCCAGTGATCCAGATCCAGCTGAAGTGTGTGTGAATCTGAGGCTCAGTGTATGAGGGACCAGTCTCAGGGTCCAGTGATCCAGACCCAGCTGAAGAGTGTGTGAATGTGAGGCTCAGTGTGTGAGGGACCAGCCTCAGGCTCCAGTGATCCAGACCCAGCTGAAGTGTGTGTGAATGTGAGGCTCAGTGTGTGATGGACCAGTCTCAGGGTCCAGTGATCCAGACCCAGCTGAAGTGTGTGTGAATGTGAGGCTCAGTGTGTGAGGGACCAGTCTCAGGATCCAGTGATCCAGACCCAGCTGAAGTGTGTGTGACTGTGAGGCTCAGTGTGTGAGGGACCAGTCTCATTGTCCAGTGATCCTACCCAGCTGAAGTGTGTGTGAATGTGAGGCTCAGTGTGTGAGGGACCAGTCTCAGGGTCCAGTGATCCAGACCCAGCTGAAGTAAGTGTGAATGTGAGGCTCAGTGTCTGAGGGACAAGTCTCAGTGTCCAGTGATCCAGACCCAGCTGAAGTGTGTGTGAATGTGAGGCTCAGTGTGTGAGGAACCAGTCTCAGGGTCCAGTGATCCAGACACAGCTGAAGTGTGTGTGAATGTGAGGCTCAGTGTGTGAGGAACCAGTCTCAGGTTCCAATGATCCAGACCCAGCTGAAGTGTGTGTGAATGTGAGGCTCAGTGTGTGAGGGACCAGCCTCAGGGTCCAGTGATCCAGACCCAGCTGAAGTGTGTGTGAATGTGAGGCTCAGTGTGTGAGGGACCAGTCTCAGGGTCCAGTGATCCAGCCCCAGCTGAAGTGTGTTTGAATGTGAGGCTCAGTGTGTGAGGGACCAATCTCAGGGTCCAGTGATCCAGACCCAGCTGAAGTTTGAGTGAATGTGAGGCTCAGTGTGTGAGGGACCAGTCTCAGGGTCTAGTGATCCAGACCCAGCTGAAGTGTGTGTGAATGTGAGGCTCAGTGTATGAGGGACCAGTCTCAGGGTCCAGTGATCCAGATCCAGCTGAAGTGTGTGTGAATGTGAGGCTCAGTGTGTGTGGGACCAGTCTCAGTGTCCAGTGATCCAGACCCAGCTGAAGTGTGTGTGAATGTGAGGCTCAGTGTGTGAGGGACCAGTCTCAGGATCCAGTGATCCAGACCCAGCTGAAGTGTGTGTGAATGTGAGGCTCAGTGTGTGAGGGACCAGTCTCAGGGTCCAGTGATTCAGACCCAGCTGAAGTGTGTGTGAATGTGAGGCTCAGTGTGTGAGGGACCAGTCTCAGGGTCCAGTGATCCAGACCCAGCTGAAGTGTGTGTGAATGTGAGGCTCAGTGTGTGAGGGACCAGTCTCAGGGTCCTGTGATCCAGACGCAGCTGAAGTGTGTGTGAATGTGAGGCTCAGTATGTGACGGACCAGTCTCAGGATCCAGTGATCCAGACCTAGCAGAAGTGTGTGTGAATGTGAGGCTCAGTGTGTGAGGAATCAGCCTCAGGGTCAAGTGATCCAGACCCAGCTGAAGTGTGTGTGAATGTGAGGCGCAGTGTGTGAGGGACAAGTGTCAGGGTCCAGTGATCCAGACCCAGCTGAAGAGTGTGCGAATGTGAGGCTCAGTGTGTGAGGAACCAGTCTCAGGGTCCAGTGATCCAGACACAGCTGAAGTGAGTGTGAATGTGAGGCTCAGTGTGTGATGGACCAGTCTCAGGGTCCAGTGATCCAGACCCAGCTGAAGTGTGTGTGAATGTGAGGCTCAGTATATGAAGGACCCGTCTCAGGGTCCAGTGATCCAGACCCAGCTGAAGTGTGTGTGAATGTGAGGCTCAGTGTGTGAGGGACCAGTCTCAGGGTCCAGTGATGCAGACCCAGCTGAAGTGTGTGTGAATGTGAGGCTCAGTGTGTGAGGGACCAGTCTCAGGGTCCAGTGATCCAGACCCAGCTGAAGTGTGTGTGAATGTGAGGCTCAGTGTGTGAGGGACCAGTCTCAGGTTCCAGTGATCCAGACCCAGCTGAAGTTTGTGTGAATGAGAGGCTCAATGTGTGAGGGACCAGTCTGAGGGTCCAGTGATGCAGACCCAGCTGAAGTGTGTGTGAGATGAGGCTCAGTGTGTGAGGGACCAGCCTCAGGGTCCAGTGATCCAGACCCAGCTGAAGTGTGTGTGAATGTGAGGCTCAGTGTGTGAGGGACCAGCCTCAGTGTCCAGTGATCCAGACCCAGCTGAAGTGTGTGTGAATGTGAATCTCAGTGTGTGAGGGACCAGTCTCAGGGTCCAGTGATCCAGACCCAGCTGAAGTGTGTGTGAATGTGAGGCTCAGTGTGTGAGGGTCCAGCCTCAGGGTCCAGTGATCCAGATCCATCTGAAGTGTGTGTGAATCTGAGGCTCAGTGTATGAGGGACCAGTCTCAGGGTCCAGTGATCCAGACCCAGCTGAAGTGTGTGTGAATGTGAGGCTCAGTGTGTGAGGGACCAGCCTCAGGCTCCAGTGATCCAGACCCAGCTGAAGTGTGTGTGAATGTGAGGCTCAGTGTGTGATGGACCAGTCTCAGGGTCCAGTGATCCAGACCCAGCTGAAGTGTGTGTGAATGTGAGGCTCAGTGTGTGAGGGACCAGTCTCAGGGTCCAGTGATCCAGCCCCAGCTGAAGTGTGTGTGAATGTGAGGCTCAGTGTGTGAGGGACCAGACTCAGGGTCCAGTGATCCAGACCCAGCTGAAGTGGGTGTGAATGTAAGGCTCAGTGTCTGAGGGACCAGTCTCAGGGTCCAGTGATCCAGACCCAGCTGAAGTGTGTGTGAATGTGAGGCTCAGTGTGTGAGGAACGAGTCTCAGGTTCCAATGATCCAGACCCAGCTGAAGTGTGTGTGAATGTGAGGCTCAGTGTGTGAGGGACCAGCCTCAGGGTCCAGTGATCCAGACCCAGCTGAAGTGTGTGTGAATGTGAGGCTCAGTGTGTGAGGGACCAGTCTCAGGGTCCAGTGATCCAGCCCCAGCTGAAGTGTGTGTGAATGTGAGCCTCAGTGTGTGAGGGACCAGACTCAGGGTCCAGTGATCCAGACCCAGCTGAAGTGGGTGTGAATGTAAGGCTCAGTGTCTGAGGGACCAGTCGCAGGGTCCAGTGATCCAGACCCAGCTGAAGTGTGTGTGAATGTGAGGCTCAGTGTGTGAGGGACCAGTCTCAGGGTTCAGTGATCCAGACCCAGCTGAAGTGTGTGTGAATGTGAGGCTCAGTGTGTGAGGGACCAATCTCAGGGTCCAGTGATCCAGACCCAGCTGAAGTTTGAGTGAATGTGAGGCTCAGTGTGTGAGGGACCAGTCTCAGGGTCTAGTGATCCAGACCCAGCTGAAGTGTGTGTGAATGTGAGGCTCAGTGTTTGAGGGACCAGTCTCAGGGTCCAGTGATCCAGACCCAGCTGACGTGTGTGTAAATGTGAGGCTCAGTGTGTGAGGGATGAGTCTCAGGGTCTCGTGATCCAGACGCAGCTGAAGTGTGTGTGAAGGTGAGGCTCAGTGTGTGAGGGACCAGTGTCAGGATCCAGTGATCCAGACCCAGCTGAAGTGTGTGTGAATGTGAGGCTCAGTGTGTGAGGGACCAGTCTCAGGATCCAGTGATCCAGACCCAGCTGAAGTGTGTGTGAATGTGAGGCTCAGTGTGCGAAGGGCCAGTCTCAGGGTCCAGTGCTCCAGACCCAGCTGAAGTGTGTGTGAATGTGAGGCTCAGTGTGTGAGGGACCAGACTCAGGATCCAGTGATCCTGACCCAGCTGAAGTGTGTGTGAATGTAAGGCTCAGTATGTGAGGGACCAGTCTCAGGGTCCAGTGATCTAGACCCAGCTGAAGTGTGTGTGAATGTGAGGCTCAGTGTGTGAGGGACCAGTCTCAGGGTCCAGTGATCCAGACCCAGCTGAAGTGTGTGTGAATGTGAGGCTCAGTTTCTGAGGAACCAGTCTCAGGGTCCAGTGATACAGACCCAGTTGAAGTGTGTGTGAATGTGAGGCTCAGTTTGTGAGGGACCTGCCTCAGGGTCCAGTGATCCAGACCCGGCTGAAGTGTCTGTGAATGTGAGGCTCAGTGTGTGAGGGACCAGTCTCAGGTTCCAGTGATCCAGACCCAGCTGAAGTGTGTGTGAATGAGAGGCTCAATGTGTGAGCGACCAGTCTGAGGGTCCAGTGATGCAGACCCAGCTGAAGTGTGTGTGAGATGAGGCTCAGTGTGTGAGGGACCAGCCTCAGGGTCCAGTGATCCAGACCCAGCTGAAGTGTTTATGAATGTGAGGCTCAGTGTATGAGGGACCAGTCTCAGGGTCCAGTGATCCAGACCCAGCTGAAGTGTGTGTGAATGTGAGGCTCAGTGTGTGAGGGTCCAGCCTCAGGGTCCAGTGATCCAGATCCAGCTGAAGTGTGTGTGAATCTGAGGCTCAGTGTATGAGGGACCAGTCTCAGGGTCCAGTGATCCAGACCCAGCTGAAGTGTGTGTGAATGTGAGGCTCAGTGTGTGAGGGACCAGCCTCAGGCTCCAGTGATCCAGACCCAGCTGAAGTGTGTGTGAATGTGAGGCTCAGTGTGTGATGGACCAGTCTCAGGGTCCAGTGATCCAGACCCAGCTGAAGTGTGTGTGAATGTGAGGCTCAGTGTGTGAGGGACCAGTCTCAGGATCCAGTGATCCAGACCCAGCTGAAGTGTGTGTGACTGTGAGGCTCAGTGTGTGAGGGACCAGTCTCATTGTCCAGTGATCCTACCCAGCTGAAGTTTGTGTGAATGTGAGGCTCAGTGTGTGAGGGACCAGTCTCAGGGTCCAGTGATCCAGACCCAGCTGAAGTGTGTGTGAATGTGAGGCTCAGTGTGTGAGGAACCAGTCTCAGGGTCCAGTGATCCAGACCCAGCTGAAGTGTGTGTGAATGTGAGGCTCAGTGTGTGAGGAACCAGTCTCAGGTTCCAATGATCCAGACCCAGCTGAAGTGTGTGTGAATGTGAGGCTCAGTGTGTGAGGGACCAGCCTCAGGGTCCAGTGATCCAGACCCAGCTGAAGTGTGTGTGAATGTGAGGCTCAGTGTGTGAAGGACCAGTCTCAGGGTCCAGTTATCCAGCCCGAGCTGAAGTGTGTGTGAATGTGAGGCTCAGTGTGTGAGGGACCAGACTCAGGTTCCAGTGATCCAGACCCAGCTGAAGTGGGTGTGAATGTAAGGCTCAGTGTCTGAGGGACCAGTCGCAGGGTCCAGTGATCCAGACCCAGCTGAAGTGTGTGTGAATGTGAGGCTCAGTGTGTGAGGGACCAGTCTCAGGGTTCAGTGATCCAGACCCAGCTGAAGTGTGTGTGAATGTGAGGCTCAGTGTGTGAGGGACCAATCTCAGGGTCCAGTGATCCAGACCCAGCTGAAGTTTGAGTGAATGTGAGGCTCAGTGTGTGAGCGACCAGTCTCAGGGTCTAGTGATCCAGACCCAGCTGAAGTGTGTGTGAATGTGAGGCTCAGTGTATGAGGGACCAGTCTCAGGTTCCAGTGATCCAGATCCAGCTGAAGTGTGTGTGAATGTGAGGCTCAGTGTGTGTGGGACCAGTCTCAGTGTCCAGTGATCCAGACCCAGCTGAAGTGTGTGTGAATGTGAGGCTCAGTGTGTGAGGGACCAGTCTCAGGATCCAGTGATACAGACCCAGCTGAAGTGTGTGTGAATGTGAGGCTCAGTGTGTGAGGGACCAGTCTCAGGGTCCAGTGATTCAGACCCAGCTGAAGTGTGTGTGAATGTGAGGCTCAGTGTGTGAGGGACCAGTCTCAGGGTCCAGTGATCCAGACCCAGCTGAAGTGTGTGTGAATGTGAAGCTCAGTGTGTGAGGGACCAGTCTCAGGGTCCTGTGATCCAGACGCAGCTGAAGTGTGTGTGAATGTGAGGCTCAGTATGTGACGGACCAGTCTCAGGATCCAGTGATCCAGACCTAGCAGAAGTGTGTGTGAATGTGAGGCTCAGTGTGTGAGGAATCAGCCTCAGGGTCAAGTGATCCAGACCCAGCTGAAGTGTGTGTGAATGTGAGGCTCAGTGTGTGAGGGACAAGTGTCAGGGTCCAGTGATCCAGACCCAGCTGAAGAGTGTGCGAATGTGAGGCTCAGTGTGTGAGGAACCAGTCTCAGGGTCCAGTGATCCAGACACAGCTGAAGTGAGTGTGAATGTGAGCCTCAGTGTGTGATGGACCAGTCTCAGGGTCCAGTGATCCAGACCCAGCTGAAGTGTGTGTGAATGTGAGGCTCAGTATATGAAGGACCCGTCTCAGGGTCCAGTGATCCAGACCCAGCTGAAGTGTGTGTGAATGTGAGGCTCAGTGTGTGAGGGACCAGTCTCAGGGTCCAGTGATGCAGACCCAGCTGAAGTGTGTGTGAATGTGAGGCTCAGTGTGTGAGGGACCAGTCTCAGGGTCCAGTGATCCAGACCCAGCTGAAGTGTGTGTGAATGTGAAGCTCAGTGTGTGAGGGACCAGTCTCAGGTCCAGTGATCCAGACCCAGCTGAAGTGTGTGTGAATGTGAGGCTCAGTGTGTGAGGATCCAGTCTCAGGGTCTAGTGATCCAGACCCAGCTGAAGTGTGTGTGAATATGAGGCTCAGGGTGTGAGGGACCTGACTCAGGGTCCAGTGATCCAGACCCAGCTGAAGTGTGTGTGAATGTGAGGCTCAGTGTGTGATGGACCAGTCTCAGGGTCCAGTGATCCAGACCCAGCTGAAGTGTGTGTGAATGTGAGGCTCAGTGTGTGAGGGACCAGTCTCAGGGTCCAGTGATCCAGACCCAGCTGAAGTGTGTGTGAATGTGAGGCTCAGTGTGTGAGGGACCAGTCTCAGGGTCCAGTGATCCAGACCCAGCTGAAGAGTGTGTGAATGTGATGCTCAGTGTGTGAGGGACCAGTCTCAGAGTCCAGTGATCCAGACCCAGCTGAAGAGTGTGTGTGAATGTGAGGCTCAGTGTGTGAGGGACCAGTCTCAGTGTGCAGTGATCCAGACCCAGCTGAAGTGTGTGTGAATGTGTGGCTCAGTGTATGAGGAACCAGTCTCAGGGTCCAGTGATCCAGACCCAACTGAAGTGTGTGTGAATGTGTGGCTCAGTGTGTGATGGACCAGTCTCAGGGTCCAGTGATCCAGACCCAGCTGACCTGTGTGTGAATGTGTGGCTCAGTGTTTGATGGACCAGTCTCAGGGTCCAGTGATCCAGACCCAGCTGAAGTGTGTGTGAATGTGAGGCTCAGTGTGTGAGGGACCAGTCCCAGGGTCCAGTGATCCAGACCCAGCTGAAGTGTGTGTGAATGTGAGGCTCAGTGTGTGAGGGACCAGTCTCAGGATCCAGTGATCCAGTCCCAGCTGAAGTGTGTGTGACTGTGAGGCTCAGTGTGTGAGGGACCAGTCTCAGTGTCCAGTGATCCTACCCAGCTGAAGTGTGTGTGAATGTGAGGCTCAGTGTGTGAGGGACCAGTCTCAGGGTCCAGTGATCCAGACCCAGCTGAAGTGTGTGTGAATGTGAGGCTCAGTGTGTGAGGGACCAGTCTCAGGGGCCAGTGATCCAGACCCAGCTGAAGTGTGTGTGAATGTGAGGCTCAGTGTGTGAGGAACCAGTCTCAGGGTCCAGTGATCCAGACCCAGCTGAAGTGTGTGTGAATGTGAGGCTCAGTGTGTGAGGAACCAGTCTCAGGTTCCAATGATCCAGACCCAGCTGAAGTGTGTGTGAATGTGAGGCTCAGTGTGTGAGGGACCAGCCTCAGTGTCCAGCGATCCAGACCCAGCTGAAGTGTGTGTGAATGTGAGGCTCAGTGTGTGAGGGACCAGTCTCAGGGTCCAGTGATCCAGCCCCAGTTGAAGTGTGTGTGAATGTGAGGCTCAGTGTGTGAGGGACCAGACTCAGGGTCCAGTAATCCAAACCCAGCTGAAGTGGGTGTGAATGTAAGGCTCAGTGTCTGAGGGACAAGTCGCAGGGTCCAGTGATCCAGACCCAGCTGAAGTGTGTGTGAATGTGAGGCTCAGTGTGTGAGGGACCAGTCTCAGGGTTCAGTGATCCAGACCCAGCTGAAGTATGTGTGAATGTGAGGCTCAGTGTGTGAGGGACCAATCTCAGGGTCCAGTGATCCAGACCCAGCTGAAGTTTGTGTGAATGTGAGGCTCAGTGTGTGAGGGACCAGTCTCAGGGTCTAGTGATCCAGACCCAGCTGAAGTTTGTGTGAATGTGAGGCTCAGTGTATGAGGGACCAGTCTCAGGGTCCAGTGATCCAGATCCAGCTGAAGTGTGTGTGAATGTGAGGCTCAGTGTGTGAGGGACCAGTCTCAGGGTCCAGTGATTCAGACCCAGCTGAAGTGTGTGTGAATGTGAGGCTCAGTGTGTGAGGGACCAGTCTCAGGGTCCAGTGACCCAGACCCAGCTGAAGTGTGTGTGAATGTGAGGCTCAGTGTGTGAGGGATCAGTCTCAGGGTCCAGTGATCCAGACGCAGCTGAAGTGTGTCTGAATGTGAGGTTCAGTATGTGACGGACCAGTCTCAGGATCCAGTGATCCAGACCTAGCTGAAGTGTGTGTGAATGTGAGGCTCAGTATGTGAGGGACCAGTCTCAGGGTCCAGTGATGCAGACCCAGCTGAAGTGTGTGTGAATGTGAGGCTCAGTGTGTGAGGGACCAGTCTCAGGGTCCAGTGATCCAGACCCAGCTGAAGTGTGTGTGAATGTGAGGCTCAGTGTGTGAGGGACCAGTCTCAGGGTCCAGTGATCCAGACCCAGCTGAAGTGTGTGTGAATGTGAGCCTCAGTGTGTGAGGGACCAGTCTCAGGTCCAGTGATCCAGACCCAGCTGAAGTGTGTGTGAATATGAGGCTCAGGGAGTGAGGGACCTGCCTCAGGGTCCAGTGATCCAGACCCAGTTGAAGTGTGTGTGAATGTGAGGCTCAGTGTGTGAGGGACCAGTCTCAGGGTGCAATGATCCAGACCCAGCTGAAGTTTGTGTGAATGTGAGGCTCAGTGTATGAGGGACCAGCCTCAGGGTCCAGTGATCCCGACCCAGCTGAAGTGTGTGTGAATGTGAGGCTCAGTGTGTGAGGGACCAGTCTCAGGGTGCAGTGATGCAGACCCAGCTGAAGTGTGTGTGAATGTCAGGCTCAGTGTGTGAGGGACCAGTCTCCGGGTCCAGTGATCCAGACCCAGCTGAAGTGTGTGTGAATGTGAGGCTCAGTGTATGAGGGACCTGCCTCAGGGTCCAGTGATCCAGATCCAGCTGAAGTGTGTGTGAATGTGAGGCTCAGTGTGTGTGGGACCAGTCTCAGTGTCCAGTGATCCAGACCCAGCTGAAGTGTGTGTGAATGTGAGGCTCAGTGTGTGAGGGACCAGTCTCAGGATCCAGTGATCCAGACCCAGCTGAAGTGTGTGTGAATGTGAGGCTCAGTGTGTGAGGGACCAGTCTCAGGGTCCAGTGATTCAGACCCAGCTGAAGTGTGTGTGAATGTGAGGCTCAGTGTGTGAGGGACCAGTCTCAGGGTCCAGTGATCCAGACCCAGCTGAAGTGTGTGTGAATGTGAAGCTCAGTGTGTGAGGGACCAGTCTCAGGGTCCTGTGATCCAGACGCAGCTGAAGTGTGTGTGAATGTGAGGCTCAGTATGTGACGGACCAGTCTCAGGATCCAGTGATCCAGACCTAGCAGAAGTGTGTGTGAATGTGAGGCTCATTGTGTGAGGAATCAGCCTCAGGGTCAAGTGATCCACACCCAGCTGAAGTGTGTGTGAATGTGAGGCTCAGTGTGTGAGGGACAAGTGTCAGGGTCCAGTGATCCAGACCCAGCTGAAGAGTGTGCGAATGTGAGGCTCAGTGTGTGAGGAACCAGTCTCAGGGTCCAGTGATCCAGACACAGCTGAAGTGAGTGTGAATGTGAGCCTCAGTGTGTGATGGACCAGTCTCAGGGTCCAGTGATCCAGACCCAGCTGAAGTGTGTGTGAATGTGAGGCTCAGTATATGAAGGACCCGTCTCAGGGTCCAGTGATCCAGACCCAGCTGAAGTGTGTGTGAATGTGAGGCTCAGTGTGTGAGGGACCAGTCTCAGGGTCCAGTGATGCAGACCCAGCTGAAGTGTGTGTGAATGTGAGGCTCAGTGTGTGAGGGACCAGTCTCAGGGTCCAGTGATCCAGACCCAGCTGAAGTGTGTGTGAATGTGAAGCTCAGTGTGTGAGGGACCAGTCTCAGGTCCAGTGATCCAGACCCAGCTGAAGTGTGTGTGAATGTGAGGCTCAGTGTGTGAGGATCCAGTCTCAGGGTCTAGTGATCCAGACCCAGCTGAAGTGTGTGTGAATATGAGGCTCAGGGTGTGAGGGACCTGACTCAGGGTCCAGTGATCCAGACCCAGCTGAAGTGTGTGTGAATGTGAGGCTCAGTGTGTGATGGACCAGTCTCAGGGTCCAGTGATCCAGACCCAGCTGAAGTGTGTGTGAATGTGAGGCTCAGTGTGTGAGGGACCAGTCTCAGGGTCCAGTGATCCAGACCCAGCTGAAGTGTGTGTGAATGTGAGGCTCAGTGTGTGAGGGACCAGTCTCAGGGTCCAGTGATCCAGACCCAGCTGAAGAGTGTGTGAATGTGATGCTCAGTGTGTGAGGGACCAGTCTCAGAGTCCAGTGATCCAGACCCAGCTGAAGAGTGTGTGTGAATGTGAGGCTCAGTGTGTGAGGGACCAGTCTCAGTGTGCAGTGATCCAGACCCAGCTGAAGTGTGTGTGAATGTGTGGCTCAGTGTATGAGGAACCAGTCTCAGGGTCCAGTGATCCAGACCCAACTGAAGTGTGTGTGAATGTGTGGCTCAGTGTGTGATGGACCAGTCTCAGGGTCCAGTGATCCAGACCCAGCTGACCTGTGTGTGAATGTGTGGCTCAGTGTGTGATGGACCAGTCTCAGGGTCCAGTGATCCAGACCCAGCTGAAGTGTGTGTGAATGTGAGGCTCAGTGTGTGAGGGACCAGTCCCAGGGTCCAGTGATCCAGACCCAGCTGAAGTGTGTGTGAATGTGAGGCTCAGTGTGTGAGGGACCAGTCTCAGGATCCAGTGATCCAGTCCCAGCTGAAGTGTGTGTGACTGTGAGGCTCAGTGTGTGAGGGACCAGTCTCAGTGTCCAGTGATCCGACCCAGCTGAAGTGTGTGTGAATGTGAGGCTCAGTGTGTGAGGGACCAGTCTCAGGGTCCAGTGATCCAGACCCAGCTGAAGTGTGTGTGAATGTGAGGCTCAGTGTGTGAGGGACCAGTCTCAGGGGCCAGTGATCCAGACCCAGCTGAAGTGTGTGTGAATGTGAGGCTCAGTGTGTGAGGAACCAGTCTCAGGGTCCATTGATCCAGACCCAGCTGAAGTGTGTGTGAATGTGAGGCTCAGTGTGTGAGGAACCAGTCTCAGGTTCCAATGATCCAGACCCAGCTGAAGTGTGTGTGAATGTGAGGCTCAGTGTGTGAGGGACCAGCCTCAGTGTCCAGCGATCCAGACCCAGCTGAAGTGTGTGTGAATGTGAGGCTCAGTGTGTGAGGGACCAGTCTCAGGGTCCAGTGATCCAGCCCCAGCTGAAGTGTGTGTGAATGTGAGGCTCAGTGTGTGAGGGACCAGACTCAGGGTCCAGTGATCCAAACCCAGCTGAAGTGGGTGTGAATGTAAGGCTTAGTCTCTGAGGGACAAGTCGCAGGGTCCAGTGATCCAGACCCAGCTGAAGTGTGTGTGAATGTGAGGCTCAGTGTGTGAGGGACCAATCTCAGGGTTCAGTGATCCAGACCCAGCTGAAGTATGTGTGAATGTGAGGCTCAGTGTGTGAGGGACCAATCTCAGGGTCCAGTGATCCAGACCCAGCTGAAGTTTGTGTGAATGTGACGCTCAGTGTGTGAGGGACCAGTCTCAGGGTCTAGTGATCCAGACCCAGCTGAAGTTTGTGTGAATGTGAGGCTCAGTGTATGAGGGACCAGTCTCAGGGTCCAGTGATCCAGATCCAGCTGAAGTGTGTGTGAATCTGAGGCTCAGTGTGTGTGGGACCAGTCTCAGTGTCCAGTGATCCAGACCCAGCTGAAGTGTGTGTGAATGTGAGGCTCAGTGTGTGAGGGATCAGTCTCAGGATCCAGTGATCCAGACCCAGCTGAAGTGTGTGTGAATGTGAGGCTCAGTGTGTGAGGGACCAGTCTCAGGGTCCAGTGATTCAGACCCAGCTGAAGTGTGTGTGAATGTGAGGCTCAGTGTGTGAGGGACCAGTCTCAGGGTCCAGTGACCCAGACCCAGCTGAAGTGTGTGTGAATGTGAGGCTCAGTGTGTGAGGGATCAGTCTCAGGGTCCAGTGATCCAGACGCAGCTGAAGTGTGTGTGAATGTGAGGTTCAGTATGTGACGGACCAGTCTCAGGATCCAGTGATCCAGACCTAGCTGAAGTGTGTGTGAATGTGAGGCTCAGTTTGTGAGGGACCAGTCTCAGGGTCCAGTGATGCAGACCCAGCTGAAGTGTGTGTGAATGTGAGGCTCAGTGTGTGAGGGACCAGTCTCAGGGTCCAGTGATCCAGACCCAGCTGAAGTGTGTGTGAATGTGAGGCTCAGTGTGTGAGGGACCAGTCTCAGGGTCCAGTGATCCAGACCCAGCTGAAGTGTGTGTGAATGTGAGCCTCAGTGTGTGAGGGACCAGTCTCAGGTCCAGTGATCCAGACCCAGCTGAAGTGTGTGTGAATATGAGGATCAGGGAGTGAGGGACCTGCCTCAGGGTCCAGTGATCCAGACCCAGTTGAAGTGTGTGTGAATGTGGGGCTCAGTGTGTGAGGGACCAGTCTCAGGGTGCAATGATCCAGACCCAGCTGAAGTTTGTGTGAATGTGAGGCTCAGTGTATGAGGGACCAGCCTCAGGGTCCAGTGATCCCGACCCAGCTGAAGTGTGTGTGAATGTGAGGCTCAGTGTGTGAGGGACCAGTCTCAGGGTGCAGTGATGCAGATCCAGCTGAAGTGTGTGTGAATGTCAGGCTCAGTGTGTGAGGGACCAGTCTCCGGGTCCAGTGATCCAGACCCAGCTGAAGTGTGTGTGAATGTGAGGCTCAGTGTGTGAGGAACCAGTCTCAGGGTCCAGTGATCCAGACCCAGTTGAAGTTTGTGTGAATGTGAGGCTCAGTGTGTGAGGGACCAGTCTCAGGGTCCAGTGATCCAGACCCAGCTGAAGTGTGTGTGAATGTGAGGCTCAATGTGTGAGGGACCAGTCTCAGGGTCCAGTGATCCAGACACAGCTGAAGTGTGTGTGAGTTGAGGCTCAGTGTGTGAGGGACCAGCCTCAGGGTCCAGTGATCCAGACCCAGCTGAAGTGTGTGTGAATGTGAGGCTCAGTGTGTGAGGGACCAGTCTCAGGGTCCAGTGATCCAGACCCAGCTGAAGAGTGCGTGTGAATGTGAGGCTCAGTGTGTGAGGGACCAGTCTCAGGGTCCAGTGATCCAGACCCAGCTGAAGTTTGTGTGAATGTGAGGCTCAGTGTGTGAGGGACCAGTCTCAGGGTCTAGTGATCCAGACACAGCTGAAGTGTGTGTGAATGTGAGGCTCAGTCTGTGAGTGTCCAGCCTCAGGGTCCAATGATCCAGACCCAGCTGAAGTGTGTGTGAATGTGAGGCTCAGTGTGTGAGGGACCAGTCTCAGGTTCCAGTGATCCAGACCCAGCTGAAGTGTGTGTGAATGTGAGGTTCAGTGTGTGAGGGACCAGCCTCAGAATCCAGTGATCCAGACCCAGCTGAAGTGTGTGTGAATGTGAGGCTCAGTGTGTGAGGGACCAGTCTCAGGATCCAGTGATGCAGACCCAGCTGAAGTGTGTGTGAATGTGAGGCTCAGTGTGTGAGGGACCAGTCTCAGGGTCCAGTGATCCAAACCCAGCTGAAGTGTGTGTGAATGTGAGGCTCAGTGTGTGAGGGACCAGTCTCAGGGTCCAGTGATCCAGACCCAGCTGAAGTCTGTGTGAATGTGAAGCTCAGGGTGTGAGGAACCAGTCTCAGGGTCCAGTGATCCAGACCCAGCTGAAGTGTGTGTGAATGTGAGGCTCAGTGTGTGAGGAACCAGTCTCAGGGTCCAGTGATCCAGACCCAGCTGAAGTGTGTGTGAATGTGAGGCTCAGTGTGTGAGGGACCAGCCTCAGGGTCCAGTGATTATGAGCCAGCTGAAGTGTGTGAGAATGTGAGGCTCAGTGTGTGAGGGAAGAGTCTCAGGGTCTAGTGATCCAGACGCAGCTGAAGTGTGTCTGAATGTGAGGCTCAGGGTGTGAGGGACCAGTCTCAGGGTCCAGTGATCCAGACCCAGCTGAAGTGTTTGTGAATGTGAGGCTCAGTGTGTGAGGGACCAGTCTCAGGGTCCAGTGATCCAGACCCAGCTGAAGTGTGTGTGAATGTGAGGCTCAGTGTGTGAAGGACCAGTCTCAGGGTCCAGTGATCCAGACCCAGCTGAAGTGTGTGTGAATGTGAGGCTCAGTGTGTGAGGGACCAGTCTCAGGATCCAGTGATCCAGACCCAGCTGAAGTGTGTGTGAATGTGAGGCTCAGTGTGTGAGGGACCAGTCTCAGGGTCTTGTGATTCAGACCCAGCTGAAGTGTGTGTGAATGAGAGGCTCAGTGTGTGAGGGACCAGTCTCAGGGTCCAGTGATCCAGACCCAGCTGAAGTGTGTGTGAATGTGAGGCTCAGTGTGTGAGTGACCAGTCTCAGGGTCCAGTGATCCAGACCCAGCTGAAGTGTGTGTGAATGTGAGGCTCAGTGTGTGAGGGACCAGCCTCAGAATCCAGTGATCCAGAACCAGCTGAAGTGTGTGTGAATGTGAGGCTCAGTGTGTGAGGGACCAGTCTCAGGGTCCAGTGATCGAGACCCAGCTGAAGTGTGTGTGCATCTGATGCTCAGTGTGTGAGGGACCAGTCTCAGGGTCCAGTGATCCAAATCCAGCTGAAGTATGTGTGAATGTGAGGCTCATTGTATGAGGGACCAGTCTCAGGGTCCAGTGATCCAGATCCAGCTGAAGTGTGTGTGAATGTGAGGCTCAGTGTGTGAGGGACCAGTCTCAGTGTCCAGTGATCCAGACCCAGCTGAAGTGTGTGTGAATGTGAGGCTCAGTGTGTGAGGGACCAGTCTCAGGATCCAGTGATCCAGACCCAGCTGAAGTGTGTGTGAATGTGAGGCTCAGTGTGTGAGGGACCAGTCTCAGGGTCCAGTGATTCAGACCCAGCTGAAGTGTGTGTGAATGTGAGGCTCAGTGTGTGAGGGACCAGTCTCAGGGTCCAGTGATCCAGACCCAGTTGAAGTGTGTGTGAATGTGAGGCTCACTGTGTGAGGGACCAGTCTCAGGGTCCAGTGATCCAGACACAGCTGAAGTGTGTGTGAATGTGAGGCTCCGTGTGTGAGGGACCAGTCTCAGGGTCCAGTGATCCAGCCCCAGCTGAAGTGTGTGTGAATGTGAGGCTCAGTGTGTGAGGGACCAGTCTCAGGGTCCAGTGATCCAGCCCCAGCTGAAGTGTGTGTGAATGTGAGGCTCAGTGTGTGAGGGACCAGACTCAGGGTCCAGTGATCCAAACCCAGCTGAAGTGGGTGTGAATGTAAGGCTCAGTGTCTGAGGGACAAGTCGCAGGGTCCAGTGATCCAGACCCAGCTGAAGTGTGTGTGAATGTGAGGCTCAGTGTGTGAGGGACCAGTCTCAGGGTTCAGTGATCCAGACCCAGCTGAAGTATGTGTGAATGTGAGGCTCAGTGTGTGAGGGACCAATCTCAGGGTCCAGTGATCCAGACCCAGCTGAAGTTTGTGTGAATGTGAGGCTCAGTGTGTGAGGGACCAGTCTCAGGGTCTAGTGATCCAGACCCAGCTGAAGTTTGTGTGAATGTGAGGCTCAGTGTATGAGGGACCAGTCTCAGGGTCCAGTGATCCAGATCCAGCTGAAGTGTGTGTGAATGTGAGGCTCAGTGTGTGTGGGACCAGTCTCAGTGTCCAGTGATCCAGACCCAGCTGAAGTGTGTGTGAATGTGAGGCTCAGTGTGTGAGGGATCAGTCTCAGGATCCAGTGATCCAGACCCAGCTGAAGTGTGTGTGAATGTGACGCTCAGTGTGTGAGGGACCAGTCTCAGGGTCCAGTGATTCAGACCCAGCTGAAGTGTGTGTGAATGTGAGGCTCAGTGTGTGAGGGATCAGTCTCAGGGTCCAGTGATCCAGACGCAGCTGAAGTGTGTGTGAATGTGAGGTTCAGTATGTGACGGACCAGGCTCAGGATCCAGTGATCCAGACCTAGCTGAAGTGTGTGTGAATGTGAGGCTCAGTGTGTGAGGGACCAGTCTCAGGGTCCAGTGATGCAGACCCAGCTGAAGTGTGTGTGAATGTGAGGCTCAGTGTGTGAGGGACCAGTCTCAGGGTCCAGTGATCCAGACCCAGCTGAAGTGTGTGTGAATGTGAGGCTCAGTGTGTGAGGGACCAGTCTCAGGGTCCAGTGATCCAGACCCAGCTGAAGTGTGTGTGAATGTGAGCCTCAGTGTGTGAGGGACCAGTCTCAGCTCCAGTGATCCAGACCCAGCTGAAGTGTGTGTGAATATGAGGCTCAGGGAGTGAGGGACCTGCCTCAGGGTCCTGTGATCCAGACCCAGTTGAAGTGTGTGTGAATGTGAGGCTCAGTGTGTGAGGGACCAGTCTCAGGGTGCAATGATCCAGACCCAGCTGAAGTTTGTGTGAATGTGAGGCTCAGTGTATGAGGGACCAGCCTCAGGGTCCAGTGATCCCGACCCAGCTGAAGTGTGTGTGAATGTGATGCTCAGTGTGTGAGGGACCAGTCTCAGGGTGCAGTGATGCAGACCCAGCTGAAGTGTGTGTGAATGTCAGGCTCAGTGTGTGAGGGACCAGTCTCCGGGTCCAGTGATCCAGACCCAGCTGAAGTGTGTGTGAATGTGAGGCTCAGTGTGTGAGGAACCAGTCTCAGGGTCCAGTGATCCAGACCCAGTTGAAGTTTGTGTGAATGTGAGGCTCAGTGTGTGAGGGACCAGTCTCAGGGTCCAGTGATCCAGACCCAGCTGAAGTGTGTGTGAATGTGAGGCTCAATGTGTGAGGGACCAGTCTCAGGGTCCAGTGATCCAGACACAGCTGAAGTGTGTGTGAGTTGAGGCTCAGTGTGTGAGGGACCAGCCTCAGGGTCCAGTGATCCAGACCCAGCTGAAGTGTGTGTGAATGTGAGGCTCAGTGTGTGAGGGACCAGTCTCAGGGTCCAGTGATCCAGACCCAGCTGAAGAGTGCGTGTGAATGTGAGGCTCAGTGTGTGAGGGACCAGTCTCAGGGTCCAGTGATCCAGACCCAGCTGAAGTTTGTGTGAATGTGAGGCTCAGTGTGTGAGGGACCAGTCTCAGGGTCTAGTGATCCAGACACAGCTGAAGTGTGTGTGAATGTGAGGCTCAGTCTGTGAGTGTCCAGCCTCAGGGTCCAATGATCCAGACCCAGCTGAAGTGTGTGTGAATGTGAGGCTCAGTGTGTGAGGGACCAGTCTCAGGTTCCAGTGATCCAGACCCAGCTGAAGTGTGTGTGAATGTGAGGTTCAGTGTGTGAGGGACCAGCCTCAGAATCCAGTGATCCAGACCCAGCTGAAGTGTGTGTGAATGTGAGGCTCAGTGTGTGAGGGACCAGTCTCAGGATCCAGTGATGCAGACCCAGCTGAAGTGTGTGTGAATGTGAGGCTCAGTGTGTGAGGGACCAGTCTCAGGGTCCAGTGATCCAAACCCAGCTGAAGTGTGTGTGAATGTGAGGCTCAGTGTGTGAGGGACCAGTCTCAGGGTCCAGTGATCCAGACCCAGCTGAAGTCTGTGTGAATGTGAGGCTCAGGGTGTGAGGAACCAGTCTCAGGGTCCAGTGATCCAGACCCAGCTGAAGTGTGTGTGAATGTGAGGCTCAGTGTGTGAGGAACCAGTCTCAGGGTCCAGTGATCCAGACCCAGCTGAAGTGTGTGTGAATGTGAGGCTCAGTGTGTGAGGGACCAGCCTCAGGGTCCAGTGATTATGAGCCAGCTGAAGTGTGTGAGAATGTGAGGCTCAGTGTGTGAGGGAAGAGTCTCAGGGTCTAGTGATCCAGACGCAGCTGAAGTGTGTCTGAATGTGAGACTCAGGGTGTGAGGGACCAGTCTCAGGGTCCAGTGATCCAGACCCAGCTGAAGTGTTTGTGAATGTGAGGCTCAGTGTGTGAGGGACCAGTCTCAGGGTCCAGTGATCCAGACCCAGCTGAAGTGTGTGTGAATGTGAGGCTCAGTGTGTGAAGGACCAGTCTCAGGGTCCAGTGATCCAGACCCAGCTGAAGTGTGTGTGAATGTGAGGCTCAGTGTGTGAGGGACCAGTCTCAGGATCCAGTGATCCAGACCCAGCTGAAGTGTGTGTGAATGTGAGGCTCAGTGTGTGAGGGACCAGTCTCAGGGTCTTGTGATTCAGACCCAGCTGAAGTGTGTGTGAATGAGAGGCTCAGTGTGTGAGGGACCAGTCTCAGGGTCCAGTGATCCAGACCCAGCTGAAGTGTGTGTGAATGTGAGGCTCAGTGTGTGAGTGACCAGTCTCAGGGTCCAGTGATCCAGACCCAGCTGAAGTGTGTGTGAATGTGAGGCTCAGTGTGTGAGGGACCAGCCTCAGAATCCAGTGATCCAGAACCAGCTGAAGTGTGTGTGAATGTGAGGCTCAGTGTGTGAGGGACCAGTCTCAGGGTCCAGTGATCGAGACCCAGCTGAAGTGTGTGTGCATCTGATGCTCAGTGTGTGAGGGACCAGTCTCAGGGTCCAGTGATCCAAATCCAGCTGAAGTATGTGTGAATGTGAGGCTCATTGTATGAGGGACCAGTCTCAGGGTCCAGTGATCCAGATCCAGCTGAAGTGTGTGTGAATGTGAGGCTCAGTGTGTGAGGGACCAGTCTCAGTGTCCAGTGATCCAGACCCAGCTGAAGTGTGTGTGAATGTGAGGCTCAGTGTGTGAGGGACCAGTCTCAGGATCCAGTGATCCAGACCCAGCTGAAGTGTGTGTGAATGTGAGGCTCAGTGTGTGAGGGACCAGTCTCAGGGTCCAGTGATTCAGACCCAGCTGAAGTGTGTGTGAATGTGAGGCTCAGTGTGTGAGGGACCAGTCTCAGGGTCCAGTGATCCAGACCCAGTTGAAGTGTGTGTGAATGTGAGGCTCACTGTGTGAGGGACCAGTCTCAGGGTCCAGTGATCCAGACACAGCTGAAGTGTGTGTGAATGTGAGGCTCCGTGTGTGAGGGACCAGTCTCAGGGTCCAGTGATCCAGACGCAGCTGAAATGTGTGTGAATGTGAGGCTCAGTGTATGAGGGACCAATCTCAGGGTCCGCTGATACAGACCCAGCTCAAGTGTGTGTGAATGTGAGGCTCAGTGTGTGAGGGATGAGTCTCAGGGTCTCGTGATCCAGACGCAGCTGAAGTGTGTGTGAAGGTCAGGCTCAATGTGTGAGGGACCAGTCTCAGGGTCCAGTGATCCAGACCCAGCTGAAGTGTGTGTGAATGTGATACTCAATGTGTGAGGGACCAGTCTCAGGGTCCAGTGATCCAGACCCAGCTGAAGTGTGTGTGAATGTGAGGCTCAGTGTGTGAGGGACCAGTCTCAGGGTCCAGTGATACAGACCCAGCTGAAGTGTGTGTGAATGTGAGGCTCAGTGTGTGAGGGACCAGTCTCAGGATCCAGTGATCCAGACCCAGCTGAAGTGTGTGTGAATGTGAGGCTCAGTGTGCGAAGGGCCAGTCTCAGGGTCCAGTGCTCCAGACCCAGCTGAAGTTTGTGTGAATGTGAGGCTCAGTGTGTGAGGGACCAGTCTCAGGATCCAGTGATTCTGACCCAGCTGAAGTGTGTGTGAATGTAAGGCTCAGTATGTGAGGGACCAGTCTCAGGGTCCAGTGATCCAGACCCAGCTGAAGTGTGTGTGAATGTGAGGCTCAGTGTGTGAGGGACCAGTCTCAGGGTCCAGTGATCCAGACCCAGCTGAAGTGTGTGTGAATGTGAGGCTCAGTGTGTGAGGAACCAGTCTCAGGGTCCAGTGATCCAGACCCAGTTGAAGTGTGTGTGAATGTGAGTCTCAGTTTGAGGGACCTGCCTCAGGGTCCAGTGATCCAGACCCGGCTGAAGTGTCTGTGAATGTGAGGCTCAGTGTGTGAGGGACCAGTCTCAGGGTCCAGTGATCCAGACCCAGCTGAAGTGTGTGTGAATGTGAGGCTCAATGTGTGAGGGACCAGTCTCAGGGTCCAGTGATCCAGACCCAGCTGAAGAGTGTGTGAGATGAGGCTCAGTGTGTGAGGGACCAGCCTCAGGGTCCAGTGATCCAGACCCAGCTGAAGTGTGTGTGAATGTGAAGCTCAGTGTGTGAGGGACCAGTCTCAGGGTCCAGTGATCCAGACCCAGCTGAAGTGTGTGTGAATGTGAGGCTCAGTGTGTGAGGGACCAGCCTCAGGGTCCAGTGATCCAGACCCAGCTGAAGTGTGTGTGAATGTGAGGCTCAGTGTATGAGGGATGAGTCTCAGGGTCTCGTGATCCAGACGCAGCTGAAGCGTGTGTGAAGGTGAGGCTCAGTGTGTGAGGGACCAGTCTCAGGGTCCAGTGATCCAAACCCAGCTGAAGTGTGTGTGAATGTGAGGCTCAGTGTGTGATGGACCAGTCACAGGGTCCAGTGATCCAGACCCAGCTGAAGTGTGTGTGAATGTGAGGCTCAGTGTGTGAGGGACCAGTCTCAGGGTCCAGTGATCCAGACCCGGCTGAAGTGTCTGTGAATGTGAGGCTCAGTGTGTGAGGGACCAGTCTCAGGGTCCAGTGATACAGACCCAGCTGAAGTGTGTGTGAATGTGAGGCTCAGTGTGTGAGGGACCAGTCTCAGGATCCAGTGATCCAGACCCAGCTGAAGTGTGTGTGAATGTGAGGCTCAGTGTGCGAAGGGCCAGTCTCAGGGTCCAGTGCTCCAGACCCAGCTGAAGTTTGTGTGAATGTGAGGCTCAGTGTGTGAGGGACCAGTCTCAGGATCCAGTGATTCTGACCAAGCTGAAGTGTGTGTGCATGTAAGGCTCAGTATGTGAGGGACCAGTCTCAGGGTCCAGTGATCCAGACCCAGCTGAAGTGTGTGTGAATGTGAGGCTCAGTGTGTGAGGGACCAGTCTCAGGGTCCAGTGATCCAGACCCAGCTGAAGTTTGTGTGAATGTGAGGCTCAGTGTGTGAGGAACCAGTCTCAGGGTCCAGTGATCCAGACCCAGTTGAAGTGTGTGTGAATGTGAGTCTCAGTTTGAGGGACCTGCCTCAGGGTCCAGTGATCCAGACCCGGCTGAAGTGTCTGTGAATGTGAGGCTCAGTGTGTGAGGGACCAGTCTCAGGGTCCAGTGATCCAGACCCAGCTGAAGTGTGTGTGAATGTGAGGCTCAATGTGTGAGGGACCAGTCTCAGGGTCCAGTGATCCAGACCCAGCTGAAGAGTGTGTGAGATGAGGCTCAGTGTGTGAGGGACCAGCCTCAGGGTCCAGTGATCCAGACCCAGCTGAAGTGTGTGTGAATGTGAAGCTCAGTGTGTGAGGGACCAGTCTCAGGGTCCAGTGATCCAGACCCAGCTGAAGTGTGTGTGAATGTGAGGCTCAGTGTGTGAGGGACCAGCCTCAGGGTCCAGTGATCCAGACCCAGCTGAAGTGTGTGTGAATGTGAGGCTCAGTGTATGAGGGATGAGTCTCAGGGTCTCGTGATCCAGACGCAGCTGAAGCGTGTGTGAAGGTGAGGCTCAGTGTGTGAGGGACCAGTCTCAGGGTCCAGTGATCCAAACCCAGCTGAAGTGTGTGTGAATGTGAGGCTCAGTGTGTGATGGACCAGTCACAGGGTCCAGTGATCCAGACCCAGCTGAAGTGTGTGTGAATGTGAGGCTCAGTGTGTGAGGGACCAGTCTCAGGGTCCAGTCATCCAGACCCGGCTGAAGTGTCTGTGAATGTGAGGCTCAGTGTGTGAGGGACCAGTCTCAGGGTCCAGTGATCCAGACCCAGCTGAAGTGTGTGTGAATGTGAGGCTCAATGTGTGAGGGACCAGTCTCAGGGTCCAGTGATCCAGACCCAGCTGAAGAGTGTGTGAAATGAGGCTCAGTGTGTGAGGGACCAGCCTCAGGGTCCAGTGATCCAGACCCAGCTGAAGTGTGTGTGAATGTGAAGCTCAGTGTGTGAGGGACCAGTCTCAGGGTCCAGTGATCCAGACCCAGCTGAAGTGTGTGTGAATGTGAGGCTCAGTGTGTGAGGGACCAGCCTCAGGGTCCAGTGATCCAGACCCAGCTGAAGTGTGTGTGAATGTGAGGCTCAGTGTATGAGGGATGAGTCTCAGGGTCTCGTGATCCAGACGCAGCTGAAGTGTGTGTGAAGGTGAGGCTCAGTGTGTGAGGGACCAGTCTCAGGGTCCAGTGATCCAAACCCAGCTGAAGTGTGTGTGAATGTGAGGCTCAGTGTGTGATGGACCAGTCACAGGGTCCAGTGATCCAGACCCAGCTGAAGTGTGTGTGAATGTGAGGCTCAGTGTGTGAGGGACCAGTCTCTGGGTCCAGTGATCCAGACTCAGCTGAAGTGTGTGTGAATGTGAGGCTCAGTGTGTGAGGGACCAGTCTCAGGGTCCAGTGATCCAGACCCAGCTGAAATGTGCGTGAATGTGAGGCTCAGTGTGTGAGGGACCAGTCTCAGGGTCCAGTGATCCAGACCTAGCTGAAGTGTGTGTGAATGTGAAGCTCAGTGTGTGAGGGACCAGCCTCAGGGTCCAGTGATCCAGACCCAGCTGAAGTGTGTGTGAATGTGAGGCTCAGTGTGTGAGGGACCAGCCTCAGAATCCAGTGATCCAGATCCAGCTGAAGTGTGTGTGAATGTGAGGCTCAGTGTGTGAGGGACCAGTCTCAGGGTCCAGTGATCCAGACGCAGCTGAAATTTGTGTGAATGTGAGGCACAGTGTATGAGGGACCAGTCTCAGGGTCCAGTGATCCAGACCCAGCTGAAGTATGTGTGAATGTGAGGCTCAGTGTGTGAGGGACCAGTCTCAGGGTCCAGTGAACCAGACCCAGCTGAAATGTGTGTGAATGTGAGGCTCAGTGTGTGAGGGACCAGTCTCAGGGTCCAGTGATCCAGACCCAGCTGAAGTGTGTGTGAATGTGAGGCTCAGTGTGTGAGGGACCAGTCTCAGGGTCCAGTGATCCAGACCCAGCTGAAGTGTGTGTGAATGTGAAGCTCAGTGTGTGAGGGACCAGTCTCAGGGTCCAGTGATCCAGACCCAGCTGAAATGTGTGTGAATGTGAGGCTCATTGTGCGAAGGGCCAGTCTCAGGGTCCAGTGCTCCAGACCCAGCTGAAGTGTGTGTGAATGTGAGGCTCAGTGTGTGAGGGACCAGTCTCAGGATCCAGTGATCCTGACCCAGCTGAAGTGTGTGTGAATGTAAGGCTCAGTATGTGACGGACCAGTCTCAGGGTCCAGTGATCCAGACCCAGCTGAAGTGTGTGTGAATGTGAGGCTCAGTGTGTGAGGGACCAGTCTCAGGGTCCAGTGATCCAGACCCAGCTGAAGTGTGTGTGAGATGAGGCTCAGTGTGTGAGGGATCAGCCTCAGGATCCAGTGATCCAGACCCAGCTGAAGTGTGTGTGAATGTGAGGCTCAGTGTGTGAGGGACCAGTCTCAGGGGCCAGTGATCCAGACCCAGCTGAAATGTGTGTGAATGTGAGGCTCAGTGTGTGAGGGACCAGTGTCAGGGTCCAGTGATCCAGACCCAGCTGAAGTGTGTGTGAATGTGAGGCTTAGTGTGTGAGGGACCAGTCTCAGGTTCCAGTGATCCAGACCCAGCTGAAATGTGTGTGAATGTGAGACTCAGTGTGTGAGGGACCAGTCTCAGGGTCCAGTGATCCAGACCCAGCTGAAGTGTGTGTGAATGTGAAGCTCAGTGTGTGAGGGACCAGTCTCAGGGTCCAGTGATCCAGACCGAGCTGAAGTGTGTGTGAATGTGAGGCTCAGTGTGTGAGGGTCCAGCCTCAGGGTCCAGTGATTCAGATCCAGCTGAAGTGTGTGTGAATGTGAGGCTCAGTGTATGAGGGACCAGTCTCAGGGTCCAGTGATCCAGACCCAGCTGAAGTGTGTGTGAATGTGAGGCTCAGTGTGTGAGGGACCAGCCTCAGGCTCCAGTGATCCAGACCCAGCTGAAGTGTGTGTGAATGTGAGGCTCAGTGTGTGATGGACCAGTCTCAGGGTCCAGTGATCCAGACCCAGCTGAAGTGCGTGTGAATGTGAGGCTGAGTGTGTGAGGGACCAGTCTCAGGGTCCAGTGATCCAGACCCAGCTGAAGTGTGTGTGAATGTGAGGCTCAGTGTGTGAGGGACCAGTCTCAGGGTCCAGTGATCCAGACCCAGCTGAAGTGAGTGTGAATGTGAGGCTCAGTGTGTGAGGGACCAGTCTCAGGGTCCAGTGATCCAGACCCAGCTGAAGTGTGTGTGAATGTGAAGCTCAGTGTGTGAGGGACCAGCCTCAGTGTCCAGTGATCCAGACCCAGCTGAATTGTGTGTGAATGTGAGGCTCAGTGTGTGAGGGACCAGCCTCAGAATCCAGTGATCCAGACCCAGCTGAAGTGTGTGTGAATGTGAGGCTCAATGTGTGAGGGACCAGTCTCAGGGTCCAGTGATCCAGACCCAGCTGAAGAGTGTGTGAAATGAGGCTCAGTGTGTGAGGGACCAGCCTCAGTGTCCAGTGATCCAGACCCAGCTGAAGTGTGTGTGAATGTGAAGCTCAGTGTGTGAGGGACCAGTCTCAGGGTCCAGTGATCCAGACCCAGCTGAAGTGTGTGTGAATGTGAGGCTCAGTGTGTGAGGGACCAGCCTCAGGGTCCAGTGATCCAGACCCAGCTGAAGTGTGTGTGAATGTGAGGCTCAGTGTATGAGGGATGAGTCTCAGGGTCTCGTGATCCAGACGCAGCTGAAGTGTGTGTGAAGGTGAGGCTCAGTGTGTGAGGGACCAGTCTCAGGGTCCAGTGATCCAAACCCAGCTGAAGTGTGTGTGAATGTGAGGCTCAGTGTGTGATGGACCAGTCACAGGGTCCAGTGATCCAGACCCAGCTGAAGTGTGTGTGAATGTGAGGCTCAGTGTGTGAGGGACCAGTCTCAGGGTCCAGTGATCCAGACTCAGCTGAAGTGTGTGTGAATGTGAGGCTCAGTGTGTGAGGGACCAGTCTCAGGGTCCAGTGATCCAGACCCAGCTGAAATGTGCGTGAATGTGAGGCTCAGTGTGTGAGGGACCAGTCTCAGGGTCCAGTGATCCAGACCTAGCTGAAGTGTGTGTGAATGTGAAGCTCAGTGTGTGAGGGACCAGTCTCAGGGTCCAGTGATCCAGACCCAGCTGAAATGTGTGTGAATGTGAGGCTCATTGTGCGAAGGGCCAGTCTCAGGGTCCAGTGCTCCAGACCCAGCTGAAGTGTGTGTGAATGTGAGGCTCAGTGTGTGAGGGACCAGTCTCAGGATCCAGTGATCCTGACCCAGCTGAAGTGTGTGTGAATGTAAGGCTCAGTATGTGACGGACCAGTCTCAGGGTCCAGTGATCCAGACCCAGCTGAAGTGTGTGTGAATGTGAGGCTCAGTGTGTGAGGGACCAGTCTCAGGGACCAGTGATCCAGACCCAGCTGAAGTGTGTGTGAGATGAGGCTCAGTGTGTGAGGGATCAGCCTCAGGATCCAGTGATCCAGACCCAGCTGAAGTGTGTGTGAATGTGAGGCTCAGTGTGTGAGGGACCAGTCTCAGGGGCCAGTGATCCAGACCCAGCTGAAATGTGTGTGAATGTGAGGCTCAGTGTGTGAGGGACCAGTGTCAGGGTCCAGTGATCCAGACCCAGCTGAAGTGTGTGTGAATGTGAGGCTTAGTGTGTGAGGGACCAGTCTCAGGTTCCAGTGATCCAGACCCAGCTGAAATGTGTGTGAATGTGAGACTCAGTGTGTGAGGGACCAGTCTCAGGGTCCAGTGATCCAGACCCAGCTGAAGTGTGTGTGAATGTGAAGCTCAGTGTATGAGGGACCAGTCTCAGGGTCCAGTGATCCAGACCGAGCTGAAGTGTGTGTGAATGTGAGGCTCAGTGTGTGAGGGTCCAGCCTCAGGGTCCAGTGATTCAGATCCAGCTGAAGTGTGTGTGAATGTGAGGCTCAGTGTATGAGGGACCAGTCTCAGGGTCCAGTGATCCAGACCCAGCTGAAGTGTGTGTGAATGTGAGGCTCAGTGTGTGAGGGACCAGCCTCAGGCTCCAGTGATCCAGACCCAGCTGAAGTGTGTGTGAATGTGAGGCTCAGTGTGTGATGGACCAGTCTCAGGGTCCAGTGATCCAGACCCAGCTGAAGTGCGTGTGAATGTGAGGCTCAGTGTGTGAGGGACCAGTCTCAGGGTCCAGTGATCCAGACCCAGCTGAAGTGTGTGTGAATGTGAGGCTCAGTGTGTGAGGGACCAGTCTCAGGGTCCAGTGATCCAGACCCAGCTGAAGTGAGTGTGAATGTGAGGCTCAGTGTGTGAGGGACAAGTCTCAGGGTCCAGTGATCCAGACCCAGCTGAAGTGTGTGTGAATGTGAAGCTCAGTGTGTGAGGGACCAGCCTCAGGGTCCAGTGATCCAGACCCAGCTGAATTGTGTGTGAATGTGAGGCTCAGTGTGTGAGGGACCAGCCTCAGAATCCAGTGATCCAGACCCAGCTGAAGTGTGTGTGAATGTGAGGCTCAGTGTGTGAGGGACCAGTCTCAGGGTCCAGTGATCCAGACGCAGCTGAAATTTGTGTGAATGTGAGGCTCAGTGTATGAGGGACCTGTCTCAGGGTCCAGTGATCCAGACCCAGCTGAAGTGTGTGTAAATGTGAGGCTCAGTGTGTGAGGGATGAGTCTCAGGGTCTCTTGATCCAGACGCAGCTGAAGTGTGTGTGAAGGTGAGGCTCAGTGTGTGAGGGACCAGTCTCAGGGTCCAGTGATCCAGACCCAGCTGAAGTGTGTGTGAATGTGAGGCTCAGTGTGTGAGGGACCAGTCTCAGGGTCCAGTGATCCAGACGCAGCTGAAGTGTGTGTGAATGTGAGGCTCAGTGTGTGAGGGACCAGTCTCAATGTCTAGTGATCCAGACCCAGCTGAAGTGTGTGTGAATGTGAGGCTCAGTGTGCGATGGGCCAGTCTCAGGGTCCAGTGCTCCAGACCCAGCTGAAGTGTGTGTGAATGTGAGGCTCAGTGTGTGAGGGACCAGTCTCAGGATCCAGTGATCCTGACCCACCTGAAGTGTGTGTGAATTTAAGGCTCACTATGTGAGCGACCAGTCTCAGGGTCCAGTGATCCAGACCCAGCTGAAGTGTGTGTGAATGTGAGGCTCAGTGTGCGAAGGGCCAGTCTCAGGGTCCAGTGCTCCAGACCCAGCTGAAGTGTGTGTGAATGTGAGGCTCAGTGTGTGAGGGACCAGTCTCAGGATCCAGTGATCCTGACCCAGCTGAAGTGTGTGTGAATGTAAGGCTCAGAATGTGAGTGACCAGTCTCAGGGTCCAGTGATCCAGACCCAGCTGAAGTGTGTGTGAATGTGAGGCTCAGTTTCTGAGGAACCAGTCTCAGGGTCCAGTGATCCAGACCCAGTTGAAGTGTGTGTGAATGTGAGGCTCAGTTTGTGAGGGACCTGCCTCAGGGTCCTGTGATCCAGACCCGGCTGAAGTGTCTGTGAATGTGAGGCTCAGTGTGTGAGGGACCAGTCTCAGGGTCCAGTGATCCAGACCCAGCTGAAGTGTGTGTGAATGAGAGGCTCAATGTGTGAGGGACCAGTCTCAGGGTCCAGTGATCCAGACCCAGCTGAAGTGTGTGTGAGATGAGGCTCAGTGTGTGTGGGACCAGCCTCAGGGTCCAGTGATCCAGACCCAGCTGAAGTGTGTGTGAATGTGAGGCTCAGTGTGTGAGGGACCAGTCTCAGGGTCTAGTGATCCAGACCCAGCTGAAGTGTGTGTGAATGTGAGGCTCAGTGTGTGAGGGACCAGCCTCAGTGTCCAGTGATCCATACCCAGCTGAAGTGTGTGTGAATGTGAGACTCAGTGTGTGAGGGACCAGTCTCAGTGTCCAGTGATCCAGACCCAGCTGAAGTGTGTGTAAATGTGAAGCTCAGTGTGTGAGGGAGCAGTCTCAGGGTCCAGTGATCCAGACCCTGCTGAAGTGTGTGTGAATGTGAGGCTCAGTGTGTGAGGGTCCAGGTTCAGGGTCCAGTGATCCAGACCCAGCTGAAGTGTGTGTGAATGTGAGGCTCAGTGTGTGAGGGACCAGTCTCAGGGTCCAGTGATCCAGACCCAGCTGAAGTGTGTGTGAATGTGAGGCTCAGTGTGTGAGGAACCAGTCTCAGTGTCCAGTGATCCTACCCAGCTGAAGTGTGTGTGAATGTGAGGCTCAGTGTGTGAGGGACCAGTCTCAGGGTGCAATGATCCAGACGCAGCAGAAGTGAGTGTGAATGTTAGGCTCAGTGTGTGAGGGACCAGTCTCAGGGTCCAGTGATCCAGACCCAGCTGAAGTGTGTGTGAATGTGAGGCTCAGTGTGTGAGGGACCAGTCTCAGGGTCTAGTGATCCAGACCTAGCTGAAGTGTGTGTGAATGTGAGGCTCAGTGTGTGAGGGACCAGCCTCAGAATCCAGTGATCCAGACCCAGCTGAAGTGTGTGTGAATGTGAGGCTCAGTGTGTGAGGGACCAGTATCAGGGTCCAGTGATCCAGACCCAGCTGAAGTGTGTGTGAATGTGAGGCTCAGTTAATGAGTGACCAGTCTCAGGGTCCAGTGATCCAGACCCAGCTGAAGTGTGTGTGAATGTGAGGCTCAGTGTGTGAGGGACCAGTCTCAGGGTCCAGTGATCCAGACCCAGCTGAAGTGTGTGTGAATGTGAGTCTCAGTGTATGAGGGATGAGTCTCAGGGTCACGTGATCCAGACGCAGCTGAAGTGTGGGTGAAGGTGAGGCTCAGTGTGTGAGGGACCAGTCTCAGGGTCCAGTGATCCAGACCCAGTTGAAGTGTGTGTGAATGTGAGACTCAGTGTGTGAGGGACCAGTCTCAGGGTCCAGTGATCCAGACCCAGCTGAAGTATGTGTGAATGTGAAGCTCAGTGTGTGAGGGACCAGTCTCAGGGTCCAGTGATCCAGACCCAGCTGAAGTGTGTGTGAATGTGAGGCTCAGTGTGTGAGGAAGCAGTCTCAGTATCCAGTGCTCCTACCCAGCTGAAGTGTGTGTGAATGTGAGGCTCAGTGTGTGAGGGACCAGTCTCAGGCTGCAATGATCCAGACGCAGCAGAAGTGAGTGTGAATGTGAGGTTCAGTGTGTGAGGGACCAGTCTCAGGGTCAGTGATCCAGACCCAGCTGAAGTGTGTGTGAATGTGAGGCTCAGTGTGTGAGGGACCAGCCTCAGAATCCAGTGATCCAGACCCAGCTGAAGTGCGTGTGAATGTGAGGCTCAATGTGTGAGGCACCAGTCTCAGGGTCCAGTGATCCAGACCCAGCTGAAGTGTGTGTGAATGTGAGGCTCAGTTTCTGAGGAACCAGTCTCAGGGTCCAGTGATGCAGACCCAGTTGAAGTGTGTGTGAATGTGAGGCTCAGTTTGTGAGGGACCTGCCTCAGGGTCCAGTGATCCAGACCCAGCTGAAGTGTGTGGAATGTAAGGCTCAGTTTCTGAGGAACCAGTCTCAGGGTCCAGTGATCCAGACACAGCTGAAGTGTGTGTGAATGTGAGGCTCAGTGTGTGAGGGACCAGTCTCATGGTCCAGTGATCCAGACGCAGCTGAAGTGTGTGTGAATGTGAGGCTCAGTGTGTGAGGGGCCAGTCTCAGGGTCCAGTGATCCAGACCCAGCTGAAGTGTGTGTGAATGTGAGGCTCAGTGTATGATTGACCAGTCTCAGGGTCCAGTGCTCCAGACCCAGCTGAAGTGTGTGTGAATGTGAGGCTCAGTGTGTGAGGGACCAGTCTCAGGCTCCAGTGATCCTGACCCAGCTGAAGTGTGTGTGAATGTAAGGCTCAGTATGTGAGTGACCAGTCTCAGAGTCCAGTGATCCAGACCCAGTTGAAGTGTGTGTGAATGTGAGGCTCAGTTTGTGAGGGACCTGCCTCAGG
The DNA here is from genome assembly GCF_044704955.1 of Pristiophorus japonicus. Classification (NCBI taxonomy): domain Eukaryota; kingdom Metazoa; phylum Chordata; class Chondrichthyes; family Pristiophoridae; genus Pristiophorus; species Pristiophorus japonicus. Next base: position 1,631,680 of record NW_027250915.1, on the reverse strand, counting down.
GTCCAGTGATCCAGACCCAGTTGAAGCGTGTGTGAATGTGAGGCTCAGTTTGTGAGGGACCTGCCTCAGGGTCCAGTGATCCAGACCCAGCTGAAGTGTCTGTGAATGTGAGGCTCAGTGTGTGAGGGAATCAGTCTCAGGGTCCAGTGATCCAGAACCAGCTGAAGTGTGTGTGAATGTGAGGCTCAATGTGCGAGGGACCAGTCTCAGGGTCCAGTGATCCAGACCCAGCTGAAGTGTGTGTGAGATGAGGCTCAGTGTGTGAGGGACCAGACTCAGGGTCCAGTGATCCAGACCCAGCTGAAGTGTGTGTGAATGTGAGGCTCAGTGTGTGAGGGACAAGTCTCAGGTTCCAGTGATCCAGACCCAGCTGAAGTGTGTGTGAATGTGAAGCTCAGTGTGTGAGGGACCAATCTCAGGATCCAGTGATCCAGACCCAGCTGAAGTGTGTGTGAATGTGAGGCTCAGTGTGTGAGGGACCAGCCTCAGGGTCCAGTGATCCAGACCCAGCTGAAATGTGTGTGAATGTGAGGCTCAATGAGTGAGGGACCAGTCTCAGGGTCCAGTGATCCAGACCCAGCTGAAGTGTGTGTGAATGTGAGGCTCAGTGTGTGATGGACCAGTCTCAGGGTCCAGTGATCCAGACCCAGCTGAAGTGTGTGTGAATGTGAGGCTCAGTGTGTGAGGGACCAGTCTCAGGGTCCAGTGATCCAGACCCAGCTGAAGTGTGTGTGAATGTGAGGCTCAGTGTGTGAGGGACCAGTCTCAGGGTCCAGTGATCCAGACCCGGCTGAAGTGTGTGTGAATGTGAGGCTCAGTGTGTGAGGGACCAGTCTCAGGCTACAGTGATCCAGACCCAGATGAAGTGTGTGTGAATGTGAGGCTCAGTGTGTGAGGGACCAGTCTCAGGGTCCAGTGATCCATTCCCAGCAGCAGTGTGTGTGAATGTGAATCTCTGTGTGTGAGGGACCAGCCTCAGGGTCCAGTGATCCAGACCCAGCTGAAGTGTGTGTGAATGTGAGGCTCAGTGTGTGAGGGACCAGTCCCAGGGTCCAGTGATCCAGACCCAGCTGAAGTGTATGTGAATGTGAGGCTCAGTGTGTGAGGGACCAGTCTCAGGATCCAATGATCCAGACCCAGCTGAAGTTTGTGTGACTGTGAGGCTCAGTGTGTGAGGGACCAGTCTCAGTGTCCAGTGATCCTACCCAGCTGAAGTTTGTGTGAATGTGAGGCTCAGTGTGTGAGGGACCAGTCTCAGGGTCCAGTGATCCAGACCCAGCTGAAGTGTGTGTGAATGTGAGGCTCAGTGTTTGAGGGACCAGTCTCAGGGTCCAGTGTTCCAGACCCAGCTGAAGTGTGTGTGAATGTGAGGCTCAGTGTGTGAGGAACCAGTCTCAGGGTCCAGTGATCCAGACCCAGCTGAAGTGTGTGTGAATATGAGGCTCAGTGTGTGAGGAACCAGTCTCAAGTTCCAATGATCCAGACCCAGCTGAAGTGTGTGTGAATGTGAGGCTCAGTGTGTGAGGGACCAGCCTCAGGGTCCAGTGATCCAGACCCAGCTGAAGTGTGTGTGAATGTGAGGCTCAGTGTGTGAGGGACCAGACTCAGGGTCCAGTGATCCAGACCCAGCTGAAGTGGGTGTGAATGTAAGGCTCATTGTCTGAGGGACCAGTCGCAGGGTCCACTGATCCAGACCCAGCTGAAGTGTGTGTGAATGTGAGGCTCAGTGTGTGAGGGACCAGTCTCAGGGTTCAGTGATCCAGACCCAGCTGAAGTGTGTGTGAATATGAGGCTCAGTGTGTGAGGGACCAATCTCAGGGTCCAGTGATCCAGACCCAGCTGAAGTTTGTGTGAATGTGAGGCTCAGTGTGTGAGGGACCAGTCTCAGGTTCTAGTGATCCAGACCCAGCTGAAGTGTGTGTGAATGTGAGGCTCAGTCTGTGAGGGACCAGCCGCAGGGTCCAGTGATCCAGACCCAGCTGAAGTGTGTGTGAATGTGAGGCTCAGTGTGTGAGGGACCAGTCTTAGGTTCCACTGATCCAGACCCAGCTGAAGTGTGTGTGAATGTGAGGCTCAGTGTGTGAGGGACCAGCTTCAGAATCCAGTGATCCGGACCCAGCTGAAGTGTGTGTGAATATGAGGCTCAGTGTGTGAGGGACCAGTCTCAGGGTCCAGTGATCCAGACCCAGCTGAAGTGTGTGTGAATGTGATGCTCAGTGTGTGAGGGACCAGTCTCAGGGTCCAGTGATCCAGACCCAGCTGAAGTGTGTGTGAATGTGAGGCTCAGTGTATGAGAGACCAGTCTCAGGGTCCAGTGATCCAGACCCAGCTGAAGTTTGTGTGAATGTGAGGCTCAGTGTGTGAGGGACCAGTCGCAGGGTCCAGTGATCCAGATCCAGCTGAAGTGTGTGTGAATGTGATGTTCAGTGTGTGAGGGACCAGTCTCAGGATCCAGTGATCCAGACCCAGCTGATGTGTGTGTGAATGTGAGGCTCAGTGTGTGAAGGACCAGCCTCAGGATCCAGTGATCCAGACCCAGCTGATGTGTGTGTGAATCTGAGGCTCAGTGTGTGAGGGACCAGTCTCAGGGTCTAGTGATCCAGACCCAGCTGAAGTGTGTGTGAATGAGAGGCTCAGTGTGTGAGGGACCAGTCTCAGGGTCCAGTGATCCAGACCCAGCTGAAGTATGTGTAAATGTGAGGCTCAGTGTGTGAGGGACCAGTCTCAGGGTCTAGTGATGCAGACCCAGCTGAAGTGTGTGTGAATGAGAGGCTCAGTGTGTGAGGGACCAGTCTCAGGGTCCAGTGATCCACACCCAGCTGAAGTGTGTGTGAATGAGATGCTCAGTGTGTGAGGGACCAGTCTCAGGGTCCAGTGATCCAGACCCAGCTGAAGTGTGTGTGAGATGAGGCTCAGTGTGTGAGGGAACAGCCTCAGGGTCCAGTGATCCAGACCCGGCTGAAGTGTGTGTGAATGTGAGGCTCAGTGTGTGAGGGACCAGTCTCAGGGTCCAGTGATCCAGACTCAGCTGAAGTTTGTGTGAATGTGAGGCTCAGTGTGTGAGGGACCAGTCGCAGGGTCCAGTGATCCAGATCCAGCTGAAATGTGTGTGAATGTGAGGTTCAGTGTGTGAGGGACCAGTCTCAGGATCCAGTGATCCAGACCCAGCTGATGTGTGTGTGAATGTGAGGCTCAGTGTGTGAGGGACCAGTCTCAGGATCCAGTGATCCAGACCCAGCTGATGTGTGTGTGAATGTGAGGCTCAGTGTGTGAGGGACCAGTCTCAGGGTCTAGTGATCCAGACCCAGCTGAAGTGTGTGTGAATGAGAGGCTCAGTGTGTGAGGGACCAGTCTCAGGGTCCAGTGATCCAGACCCAGCTGAAGTGTGTGTAAATGTGAGGCTCAGTGTGTGAGGGACCAGTCTCAGGGTCTAGTGATGCAGACCCAGCTGAAGTGTGTGTGAATGAGAGGCTCAGTGTGTGAGGGACCAGTCTCAGGGTCCAGTGATCCACACCCAGCTGAAGTGTGTGTGAATGAGATGCTCAGTGTGTGAGGGACCAGTCTCAGGGTCCAGTGATCCAGACCCAGCTGAAGTTTGTGTAAATGTGAGGCTCAGTGTGTGAGGGACCAGTCTCATGGTCCAGTGATCCAGACCCAGCTGAAGTGTGTGTGAATGTGAGGCTCAGTGTGTGAGGGACCAGTCTCAGGGTCCAGTGATCCAGACCCAGCTGAAGTGTGTGTGTGAATGTTAGGCTCAGTGTGTGAGGGACCAACCTCAGGGTCCAGTGATCCAGACCCAGCTGAGGTGTGTGTGAATTTGAGGCTCAGTGTGTGAGGGACCAGTCTCAGGGTCCAATGATCCAGACCCAGCTGAAGTGTGTGTGAATGTGAGGCTCAGTGTGTGAGGAACCAGTCTCAGGGTCCAGTGATCCAGACACAGCTGAAGTGTGTGTGAATGTGAGGCTCAGTGTGTGAGGGACCAGTCTCAGTGTCCAGTGATCCAGACGCAGCTGAAGTGTGTGTGAATGTGAGGCTCAATGTGTGAGGGACCAGTCTCACGGTCCAGTGATCCAGACCCAGCTGGAGTTTGTGTGAATGTGAGGCTCAGTGTGTGAGGAACCAGTCTCAGGGTCCAGTGATCCAGACCCAGTTGAAGTGTGTGTGAATGTGAGGCTCAGTTTGTGAGGGACCTGCCTCAGGGTCCAGTGATCCAGACCCAGCTGAAGTGTCTGTGAATGTGAGGCTCAGTGTGTGAGGGACCAGTCTCAGGGTCCAGTGATCCAGACCCAGCTGAAGTGTGTGTGAATGTGAGGATCAATGTGTGAGGGACCATTCTCAGGGTCCAGTGATCCAGACCCAGCTGAAGTGTGTGTGAGATGAGGCTCAGTGTGTGAGGGACCAGTCTCAGTGTCCAGTGATCCAGACCCAGCTGAAGTGTGTGTGAATGTGAGGCTCAATGTGTGAGGGACCAGTCTCACGGTCCAGTGATCCAGACCCAGCTGAAGTGTGTGTGAATGTGAGGCTCAGTGTGTGAGGAACCAGTCTCAGGGTCCAGTGATCCAGACCCAGCTGAAGTGTGTGTGAATGTGAGGCTCAGTGTGTGAGGGACCAGTCTCAGTGTCCAGTGATCCAGACCCAGCTGAAGTGTGTGTGAATGTGAGGCTCAATGTGTGAGGGACCAGTCTCACGGTCCAGTGATCCAGACCCAGCTGGAGTGTGTGTGAATGTGAGGCTCAGTGTGTGAGGAACCAGTCTCAGGGTCCAGTGATCCAGACCCAGTTGAAGTGTGTGTGAATGTGAGGCTCAGTTTGTGAGGGACCTGCCTCAGGGTCCAGTGATCCAGACCCAGCTGAAGTGTCTGTGAATGTGAGGCTCAGTGTGTGAGGGACCAGTCTCACTGTCCAGTGATCCAGACCCAGCTGAAGTGTGTGTGAATGTGAGGCTCAGTGTGTGAGGGACCAGTCTCAGTGTCCAGTGATCCAGACCCAGCTGAAGTGTGTGTGAATGTGCGGCAAAATGTGTAAGGGACCAGTCCCAGGGTCCAGTGATCCAGACCCAGCTGAAGTGTGTGTGAATGTGAGGCTGAGTGTGTGAGGGACCAGTCTCAGGATCCAGTGATCCAGTCCCAGCTGAAGTGTGTGTGACTGTGTGGCTCAGTGTGTGAGATACCAGTCTCAGTGTCCAGTGATCCTACCCAGCTGAAGTGTGTGTGAATGTGAGGCTCAGAGTGTGAGGGACCAGTCTCAGGGTCCATTGATCCAGACCCAGCTGAAGTGTGTGTGAATGTGAGGCTCAGTGTCTGAGGGACCAGTCTCAGGGTCCAGTGATCCAGACCCAGCTGAAGTGTGTGTGAATGTGAGGCTCAGTGTGTGTGGGACCAGTCTCAGGGTCCAGTGATCCAGACCCAGCTGAAGTGTGTGTGAATGTGAGGCTCAGTGTGTGAGGAACCAGCCTCAGGGTCCAGTGATCCAGACCCAGCTGAAGTGTGTGTGAATGTGAGGCTCAGTGTGTGAGGGACCAGTCTCAGGGTCCAGTGATCCAGACCCAGCTGAAGTGTGTGTGAATGTGAGGCTCAGTGTGTGAGGGACCAGTCTCAGGGTCCAGTGATCCAGACCCAGCTGAAGTGTGTGTGAATGTGAGGCTCAGTGTGTGAGGGACCAGTCTCAGGGTCCAGTGCTCCAGACCCAGCTGAAGTGTGTGTGAATGTGAGGCTCAGTATGTGAGGGACCAGTCTCAGGGTCTCGTGATCCAGACGCAGCTGAAGTGTGTGTGAATGTGATGCTCAGTGTGTGATGGACCAGCCTCAGTGTCCAGTGATCCAGACCCAGCTGAAGTGTGTGTGAATGTGAGGCTCAGTGTGTGATGGACCACCCTCAGGGTCCAGTGATCCAGACCCAGCTAAAGTGTGTGTGAATGTGAGGCTCAGTGTGTGAGGGACCAGTCTCAGGGTCCAGTGATCCAGACCCAGCTGAAGTGTGTGTGAATGTGAGGCTCAGTGTATGAGGGACCAGTCTCAGGGTCCAGTGATCCAGACCCAGCTGAAGTGTGTGTGAATGTGAGGCTCAGTATATGAGGGACCAGTCACAGGGTCCAGTGATCCAGACCCAGCTGAAGTGTGTGTGAATGTGAGGCTCAGTGTGTGAGCGACCAGTCTCAGGGTCTAGTGATCCAGACCCAGCTGAAGTGTGTGTGAATGTGAGGCTCAGTGTGTGACGGAACAGTCTCAGGGTCCAGTGATCCAGACCGAGCTAAAGTGTGTGTGAATGTGTGGCTCAGTGTGTGAGGGACCAGTCTCAGGGTCCAGTGATCCAGACCCAGCTGAAGTGTGTGTGAATGTGATGCTCAGTGTGTGAGGGACCAACCTCAGGGTCCAGTGATCCAGACCCAGCTGAAGTGTCTGTGAATTTGAGGCTCAGTGTGTGAGGGACCAATCTCAGGGTCCAATGATCCAGACCCAGCTGAAGTGTGTGTGAATGTGAGGCTCGGTGTGTGAGGGACCAGCCTTAGAATCCAGTGATTCAGACCCAGCTGAAGTGTGTGTGAATGTGAGGCTCAGTGTGTGAGGAACCAGTCTCAGGGTCCAGTGATCCAGACCCAGTTGAAGTGTGTGTGAATGTGAGGCTCAGTTTGTGAGGGACCTGCCTCAGGGTCCAGTGATCCAGACCCAGCTGAAGTGTCTGTGAATGTGAGGCTCAGTGTGTGAGGGACCAGTCTCAGGGTCCAGTGATCCAGACCCAGCTGAAGTGCGTGTGAATGTGAGGCTCAATGTGTGAGGGACCATTCTCAGGGTCCAGTGATCCAGACCCAGCTGAAGTGTGTGTGAGATGAGGCTCAGTGTGTGAGGGACCAGCCTCAGGGTCCAGTGAACCAGACCCAGCTGAAGTGTGTGTGAATGTGAGGCTCAGTGTGTGAGGGACCAGTCTCAGTGTCCAGTGATCCAGACCCAGCTGAAGTGTGTGTGAATATGAGGCTCAATGTGTGAGGGACCAGTCTCACGGTCCAGTGATCCAGACCCAGCTGAAGTGTGTGTGAATGTGAGGCTCAGTGTGTCAGGAACCAGTCTCAGGGTCCAGTGATCCAGACCCAGCTGAAGTGTGTGTGAATGTGAGGCTCAGTGTGTGAGGGACCAGTCTCAGTGTCCAGTGATCCAGACACAGCTGAAGTGTGTGTGAACGTGAGGCTCAATGTGTGAGTGACCAGTCTCACGGTCCAGTGATCCAGACCCAGCTGGAGTGTGTGTGAATGTGAGGCTCAGTGTGTGAGGAACCAGTCTCAGGGTCCAGTGATCCAGACCCAGTTGAAGTGTGTGTGAATGTGAGGCTCAGTTTGTGAGGGACCTGCCTCAGGGTCCAGTGATCCAGACCCAGCTGAAGTGTCTGTGAATGTGAGGCTCAGTGTGTGAGGGACCAGTCTCAGGGTCCAGTGATCCAGACCCAGCTGAAGTGTGTGTGAATGTGAGGCTCAATATGTGAGGGACCAGTCTCAGGGTTCAGTGATCCAGACCCAGCTGAAGTGTGTGTGAATATGAGGCTCAGTGTGTGAGGGACCAATCTCAGGGTCCAGTGATCCAGACCCAGCTGAAGTTTGTGTGAATGTGAGGCTCAGTGTGTGAGGGACCAGTCTCAGGTTCTAGTGATCCAGACCCAGCTGAAGTGTGTGTGAATGTGAGGCTCAGTCTGTGAGGGACCAGCCGCAGGGTCCAGTGATCCAGACCCAGCTGAAGTGTGTGTGAATGTGAGGCTCAGTGTGTGAGGGACCAGTCTTAGGTTCCACTGATCCAGACCCAGCTGAAGTGTGTGTGAATGTGAGGCTCAGTGTGTGAGGGACCAGCTTCAGAATCCAGTGATCCGGACCCAGCTGAAGTGTGTGTGAATATGAGGCTCAGTGTGTGAGGGACCAGTCTCAGGGTCCAGTGATCCAGACCCAGCTGAAGTGTGTGTGAATGTGATGCTCAGTGTGTGAGGGACCAGTCTCAGGGTCCAGTGATCCAGACCCAGCTGAAGTGTGTGTGAATGTGAGGCTCAGTGTATGAGAGACCAGTCTCAGGGTCCAGTGATCCAGACCCAGCTGAAGTTTGTGTGAATGTGAGGCTCAGTGTGTGAGGGACCAGTCGCAGGGTCCAGTGATCCAGATCCAGCTGAAGTGTGTGTGAATGTGATGTTCAGTGTGTGAGGGACCAGTCTCAGGATCCAGTGATCCAGACCCAGCTGATGTGTGTGTGAATGTGAGGCTCAGTGTGTGAAGGACCAGCCTCAGGATCCAGTGATCCAGACCCAGCTGATGTGTGTGTGAATCTGAGGCTCAGTGTGTGAGGGACCAGTCTCAGGGTCTAGTGATCCAGACCCAGCTGAAGTGTGTGTGAATGAGAGGCTCAGTGTGTGAGGGACCAGTCTCAGGGTCCAGTGATCCAGACCCAGCTGAAGTATGTGTAAATGTGAGGCTCAGTGTGTGAGGGACCAGTCTCAGGGTCTAGTGATGCAGACCCAGCTGAAGTGTGTGTGAATGAGAGGCTCAGTGTGTGAGGGACCAGTCTCAGGGTCCATTGATCCACACCCAGCTGAAGTGTGTGTGAATGAGATGCTCAGTGTGTGAGGGACCAGTCTCAGGGTCCAGTGATCCAGACCCAGCTGAAGTGTGTGTGAGATGAGGCTCAGTGTGTGAGGGAACAGCCTCAGGGTCCAGTGATCCAGACCCGGCTGAAGTGTGTGTGAATGTGAGGCTCAGTGTGTGAGGGACCAGTCTCAGGGTCCAGTGATCCAGACTCAGCTGAAGTTTGTGTGAATGTGAGGCTCAGTGTGTGAGGGACCAGTCGCAGGGTCCAGTGATCCAGATCCAGCTGAAATGTGTGTGAATGTGAGGTTCAGTGTGTGAGGGACCAGTCTCAGGATCCAGTGATCCAGACCCAGCTGATGTGTGTGTGAATGTGAGGCTCAGTGTGTGAGGGACCAGTCTCAGGATCCAGTGATCCAGACCCAGCTGATGTGTGTGTGAATGTGAGGCTCAGTGTGTGAGGGACCAGTCTCAGGGTCTAGTGATCCAGACCCAGCTGAAGTGTGTGTGAATGAGAGGCTCAGTGTGTGAGGGACCAGTCTCAGGGTCCAGTGATCCAGACCCAGCTGAAGTGTGTGTAAATGTGAGGCTCAGTGTGTGAGGGACCAGTCTCAGGGTCTAGTGATGCAGACCCAGCTGAAGTGTGTGTGAATGAGAGGCTCAGTGTGTGAGGGACCAGTCTCAGGGTCCAGTGATCCACACCCAGCTGAAGTGTGTGTGAATGAGATGCTCAGTGTGTGAGGGACCAGTCTCAGGGTCCAGTGATCCAGACCCAGCTGAAGTTTGTGTAAATGTGAGGCTCAGTGTGTGAGGGACCAGTCTCATGGTCCAGTGATCCAGACCCAGCTGAAGTGTGTGTGAATGTGAGGCTCAGTGTGTGAGGGACCAGTCTCAGGGTCCAGTGATCCAGACCCAGCTGAAGTGTGTGTGTGAATGTTAGGCTCAGTGTGTGAGGGACCAACCTCAGGGTCCAGTGATCCAGACCCAGCTGAGGTGTGTGTGAATTTGAGGCTCAGTGTGTGAGGGACCAGTCTCAGGGTCCAATGATCCAGACCCAGCTGAAGTGTGTGTGAATGTGAGGCTCAGTGTGTGAGGAACCAGTCTCAGGGTCCAGTGATCCAGACACAGCTGAAGTGTGTGTGAATGTGAGGCTCAGTGTGTGAGGGACCAGTCTCAGTGTCCAGTGATCCAGACGCAGCTGAAGTGTGTGTGAATGTGAGGCTCAATGTGTGAGGGACCAGTCTCACGGTCCAGTGATCCAGACCCAGCTGGAGTTTGTGTGAATGTGAGGCTCAGTGTGTGAGGAACCAGTCTCAGGGTCCAGTGATCCAGACCCAGTTGAAGTGTGTGTGAATGTGAGGCTCAGTTTGTGAGGGACCTGCCTCAGGGTCCAGTGATCCAGACCCAGCTGAAGTGTCTGTGAATGTGAGGCTCAGTGTGTGAGGGACCAGTCTCAGGGTCCAGTGATCCAGACCCAGCTGAAGTGTGTGTGAATGTGAGGATCAATGTGTGAGGGACCATTCTCAGGGTCCAGTGATCCAGACCCAGCTGAAGTGTGTGTGAGATGAGGCTCAGTGTGTGAGGGACCAGTCTCAGTGTCCAGTGATCCAGACCCAGCTGAAGTGTGTGTGAATGTGAGGCTCAATGTGTGAGGGACCAGTCTCACGGTCCAGTGATCCAGACCCAGCTGAAGTGTGTGTGAATGTGAGGCTCAGTGTGTGAGGAACCAGTCTCAGGGTCCAGTGATCCAGACCCAGCTGAAGTGTGTGTGAATGTGAGGCTCAGTGTGTGAGGGACCAGTCTCAGTGTCCAGTGATCCAGACCCAGCTGAAGTGTGTGTGAATGTGAGGCTCAATGTGTGAGGGACCAGTCTCACGGTCCAGTGATCCAGACCCAGCTGGAGTGTGTGTGAATGTGAGGCTCAGTGTGTGAGGAACCAGTCTCAGGGTCCAGTGATCCAGACCCAGTTGAAGTGTGTGTGAATGTGAGGCTCAGTTTGTGAGGGACCTGCCTCAGGGTCCAGTGATCCAGACCCAGCTGAAGTGTCTGTGAATGTGAGGCTCAGTGTGTGAGGGACCAGTCTCACTGTCCAGTGATCCAGACCCAGCTGAAGTGTGTGTGAATGTGAGGCTCAGTGTGTGAGGGACCAGTCTCAGTGTCCAGTGATCCAGACCCAGCTGAAGTGTGTGTGAATGTGCGGCAAAATGTGTAAGGGACCAGTCCCAGGGTCCAGTGATCCAGACCCAGCTGAAGTGTGTGTGAATGTGAGGCTGAGTGTGTGAGGGACCAGTCTCAGGATCCAGTGATCCAGTCCCAGCTGAAGTGTGTGTGACTGTGTGGCTCAGTGTGTGAGATACCAGTCTCAGTGTCCAGTGATCCTACCCAGCTGAAGTGTGTGTGAATGTGAGGCTCAGAGTGTGAGGGACCAGTCTCAGGGTCCATTGATCCAGACCCAGCTGAAGTGTGTGTGAATGTGAGGCTCAGTGTCTGAGGGACCAGTCTCAGGGTCCAGTGATCCAGACCCAGCTGAAGTGTGTGTGAATGTGAGGCTCAGTGTGTGTGGGACCAGTCTCAGGGTCCAGTGATCCAGACCCAGCTGAAGTGTGTGTGAATGTGAGGCTCAGTGTGTGAGGAACCAGCCTCAGGGTCCAGTGATCCAGACCCAGCTGAAGTGTGTGTGAATGTGAGGCTCAGTGTGTGAGGGACCAGTCTCAGGGTCCAGTGATCCAGACCCAGCTGAAGTGTGTGTGAATGTGAGGCTCAGTGTGTGAGGGACCAGTCTCAGGGTCCAGTGATCCAGACCCAGCTGAAGTGTGTGTGAATGTGAGGCTCAGTGTGTGAGGGACCAGTCTCAGGGTCCAGTGCTCCAGACCCAGCTGAAGTGTGTGTGAATGTGAGGCTCAGTATGTGAGGGACCAGTCTCAGGGTCTCGTGATCCAGACGCAGCTGAAGTGTGTGTGAATGTGATGCTCAGTGTGTGATGGACCAGCCTCAGTGTCCAGTGATCCAGACCCAGCTGAAGTGTGTGTGAATGTGAGGCTCAGTGTGTGATGGACCACCCTCAGGGTCCAGTGATCCAGACCCAGCTGAAGTGTGTGTGAATGTGAGGCTCAGTGTGTGAGCGACCAGTCTCAGGGTCTAGTGATCCAGACCCAGCTGAAGTGTGTGTGAATGTGAGGCTCAGTGTGTGACGGAACAGTCTCAGGGTCCAGTGATCCAGACCGAGCTAAAGTGTGTGTGAATGTGTGGCTCAGTGTGTGAGGGACCAGTCTCAGGGTCCAGTGATCCAGACCCAGCTGAAGTGTGTGTGAATGTGATGCTCAGTGTGTGAGGGACCAACCTCAGGGTCCAGTGATCCAGACCCAGCTGAAGTGTCTGTGAATTTGAGGCTCAGTGTGTGAGGGACCAATCTCAGGGTCCAATGATCCAGACCCAGCTGAAGTGTGTGTGAATGTGAGGCTCGGTGTGTGAGGGACCAGCCTTAGAATCCAGTGATTCAGACCCAGCTGAAGTGTGTGTGAATGTGAGGCTCAGTGTGTGAGGAACCAGTCTCAGGGTCCAGTGATCCAGACCCAGTTGAAGTGTGTGTGAATGTGAGGCTCAGTTTGTGAGGGACCTGCCTCAGGGTCCAGTGATCCAGACCCAGCTGAAGTGTCTGTGAATGTGAGGCTCAGTGTGTGAGGGACCAGTCTCAGGGTCCAGTGATCCAGACCCAGCTGAAGTGCGTGTGAATGTGAGGCTCAATGTGTGAGGGACCATTCTCAGGGTCCAGTGATCCAGACCCAGCTGAAGTGTGTGTGAGATGAGGCTCAGTGTGTGAGGGACCAGCCTCAGGGTCCAGTGAACCAGACCCAGCTGAAGTGTGTGTGAATGTGAGGCTCAGTGTGTGAGGGACCAGTCTCAGTGTCCAGTGATCCAGACCCAGCTGAAGTGTGTGTGAATATGAGGCTCAATGTGTGAGGGACCAGTCTCACGGTCCAGTGATCCAGACCCAGCTGAAGTGTGTGTGAATGTGAGGCTCAGTGTGTCAGGAACCAGTCTCAGGGTCCAGTGATCCAGACCCAGCTGAAGTGTGTGTGAATGTGAGGCTCAGTGTGTGAGGGACCAGTCTCAGTGTCCAGTGATCCAGACACAGCTGAAGTGTGTGTGAACGTGAGGCTCAATGTGTGAGTGACCAGTCTCACGGTCCAGTGATCCAGACCCAGCTGGAGTGTGTGTGAATGTGAGGCTCAGTGTGTGAGGAACCAGTCTCAGGGTCCAGTGATCCAGACCCAGTTGAAGTGTGTGTGAATGTGAGGCTCAGTTTGTGAGGGACCTGCCTCAGGGTCCAGTGATCCAGACCCAGCTGAAGTGTCTGTGAATGTGAGGCTCAGTGTGTGAGGGACCAGTCTCAGGGTCCAGTGATCCAGACCCAGCTGAAGTGTGTGTGAATGTGAGGCTCAATATGTGAGGGACCATTCTCAGGGTCCAGTGATCCAGACCCAGCAGAAGTGTGTGTGAGATGAGGCTCAGTGTTGAGGGAACAGCCTCAGGTTCCAGTGATCCAGACCCGGCTGAAGTGTGTGTAAATGTGAGGCTCAGTGTGTGAGGGACCAGTCTCAGGGTCTAGTGATGCAGACCCAGCTGAAGTGTGTGTGAATGAGAGGCTCAGTGTGTGAGGGACCAGTCTCAGGGTCCAGTGATCCACACCCAGCTGAAGTGTGTGTGAATGAGATGCTCAGTGTGTGAGGGACCAGTCTCAGGGTCCAGTGATCCAGACCCAGCTGAAGTTTGTGTAAATGTGAGGCTCAGTGTGTGAGGGACCAGTCTCATGGTCCAGTGATCCAGACCCAGCTGAAGTGTGTGTGAATGTGAGGCTCAGTGTGTGAGGGACCAGTCTCAGGGTCCAGAGATCCAGACCCAGCTGAAGTGTGTGTGTGAATGTTAGGCTCAGTGTGTGAGGGACCAACCTCAGGGTCCAGTGATCCAGACCCAGCTGAAGTGTGTGTGAATTTGAGGCTCAGTGTGTGAGGGACCAGTCTCAGGGTCCAATGATCCAGACCCAGCTGAAGTGTGTGTGAATGTGAGGCTCAGTGTGTGAGGAACCAGTCTCAGGGTCCAGTGATCCAGACCCAGCTGAAGTGTGTGTGAATGTGAGGCTCAGTGTGTGAGGGACCAGTCTCAGTGTCCAGTGATCCAGACCCAGCTGAAGTGTGTGTGAATGTGAGGCTCAATGTGTGAGGGACCAGTCTCACGGTCCAGTGATCTAGACCCAGCTGGAGTTTGTGTGAATGTGAGGCTCAGTGTGTGAGGAACCAGTCTCAGGGTCCAGTGATCCAGACCCAGTTGAAGTGTGTGTGAATGTGAGGCTCAGTTTGTGAGGGACCTGCCTCAGGGTCCAGTGATCCAGACCCAGCTGAAGTGTCTGTGAATGTGAGGCTCAGTGTGTGAGGGACCAGTCTCAGGGTCCAGTGATCCAGACCCAGCTGAAGTGTGTGTGAATGTGAGGCTCAATGTGTGAGGGACCATTCTCAGGGTCCAGTGATCCAGACCCAGCTGAAGTGTGTGTGAGATGAGGCTCAGTGTGTGAGGGACCAGCCTCAGGGTCCACTGATCCAGACCCAGCTGAAGTGTGTGTGAATGTGAGGCTCAGTGTGTGAGGGACCAGTCTCAGTGTCCAGTGATCCAGACCCAGCTGAAGTGTGTGTGAATGTGAGGCTCAATGTGTGAGGGACCAGTCTCACGGTCCAGTGATCC